>NC_050202.1:30421056-30735335 GCF_013141755.1 Anopheles stephensi | reverse complement strand
TGTCCTAAACAGACCATGTGATCAACTAACCAGTTTAGATAACCAGGTGATCAGAAAAGTCCAGGAAGTCAAAAATGATACTCGAGCCGTACTGCCGTGTAGTAGAGGTCTGTCAAAATCGAAGACAAAATTGAACAATTATTCAACTCAGAGGTCACCGGCTCTGCGTTCGGGGCGTTTATATACAACACACATCGCTGAAAGCTGTTCAAATGGATTAGCTAGCAGATCAGATGCATCTAGATAAATGAAATCTGTGTACAGTGAAAAATGTAGACATACGCGCCGTGTGCCGTGTTCTGCAAATGTTTTCGCTTTTTCGTACTCAGGCATTGCTTATTTAAAAATCTGGCCGCTTATGCTTTTTTCACAGAATTCTTGGAAAGGCGGGCTGTTTTGCAACGCTGAAAATTCTAGATCATTACCGATAATAGCACCACACCGATCCGGCCCCGATGTAAAATAGGACATCCAAAAAATTCACCTGGCGCTTGGAGTGTAAGCCAGTTTGCTTTTGCAGCATGAAATTAAGGTCGTTTGGAAGTTTGCAGAGTTTAATGTTAGTATCCATTTTGCTATAATGTTTATTATCTGATATTTACGCACGGTTTTACGATTTAAGTTACCACTGTTTTCGGGACATTTGCAACTTTTTCTCTATTACATTTAGTTTAATTTTATATTTTAATTCAATACACAACTTTAATATTTTTGTCGATCAACAATTTTACTGAAATGATGATCACACCAAACATCAAATTATTTTAAGCTTTAATAAAGTATATGTATTGTATAATTGAGGTTCAAATCTGATCCAGACCGTCCTCCGTAGTTAGGATTGACGATTCAAATACGTGGTATCTCGTGGTAGTTATTTTTTATTTATAGAGGCCTTGAGTCGTAGAGACTTCATTCGTCTCTATCTCGTGGTAGTCTCTTTCATCCTTTCTTTGACACTACAACAACCTCGAAAGGTCTCAGCCTGCCGTTTCGGGCTTTCCGTGACTTGATTTTACCCGTAGCCAGAATACAATCATGCTTCTTCTTCTTTCTTGGCTTAATGACCTCTTAGGGTCATGCATGCCATTTCTGGCCTACTAGACATTTATTGATACTGCATAGTTGGATAGGCAGTCCTCACTACGAGTGGAACGGTTCGGATGGGATTTGAACTCCTGTCTTGCCGAGTGAAGACCGGCACCTCTGTTGTCTCGGGCATCAAACCGTCCTGAAAGCCTCAATAAGACAATGAATTAGTCTATAAAACCAGAAATGATCCCAAGAGGTCGTAAAAAGAAGAAGTAACTTCCCATGTAAATGTAAACATTGTCATGAAATATGACAGATGTCTTTTGATTGTTTGAGTCAAAGTCAAGAGACTTTTTACCATCTGCGTGATCAACACTTTAGAACATTGTGTTACAAAACCATCTTTGGCAGCTGTTTTTTTAATGTTCGGCACAGATTGACACTTGGGTCTGTATGATCGATCACGATCGACGATGAAATAGAACTGAAATAACTTCCTTTCGGTATTGATCCCTTGAATTCTTCTTCATCCTTGGCTTTACTACCTCAAGAAATGTTCGATAGTGTTCCTCTCGATCTGCTGATTGCAGAAGACCTAAAGGATACGTCCTTACTCTGCTTTTATTTCTTTTATTTGTCAACGACTGTACTTCCATCCTTCCCGCCTAAGGTTTTCTGTTTTACGCAAATGATGTCAAGATTTTCCTTCCCGTGACCTCGCCTCGCTGACTGTTGTTTTCTCTAAACCGGCCTAAATTCCTTCTCTGTTTGGTGCCGTAAAAATTGCCCACTCCTGTCTCCAGATAAATGTTGTGTGATTTCGTTTTCCAGATCCCTTGTGATTCCGTTTAGCTACACCTTCTCTGATACGGTTATACGTCATGTATCCTCTGTGCAGGATCTAGGTGTGTGGCTTGACGAGACGCTGATCTTCAACTTCCATGTTGATTATGTTATCAGCAAGACTAACAAATCATTGGGTCTGATCATTAGGCTATAGTCCGAAATTCGCGATTCTCGCTGGAATACGCGGCTGTAGTCTGGTCCCCCCTTGGCTCGATGGCTAGACTTGAGAGTGTTCAGCGCAAATTCGGTTCGGCGCTTCCTTACCGGTTATCATCTAGCTTTCCGTTGTCGCCTTCATGGGCTAGAACTCATTGAGGAAAGCTATTTCTATACCCGTGCAAGGTTCACTGCAGACCTCCTGTTAAACAAACTTGATGTCCCATCTCTTCTTTCTGCTATCCCTCCTTAGGCTTTTTCACGTCGTCTCCGCTATAGACTTCCCTTCTATATCCCATCCCACCACACCCGCTACGGTTCGAACGATGCTCTGGTCCGAGCTCTATCGGCTTTCAATAACTGCGCTCATCTGTTCGACTATAATGTCTCTCTGTCTCGCTTTCGTGTCCGCTTTCGTAAAGCCTCTTTCCTTGCCACCTAATCTTGCTGCTGAGTTTCTCTTTAGCGTCTAAGATCATTTTTTGAACCATCATTGGCGGACAATAAATACTTGGTAATGTTAGTGATAAAGTCTTCGCCTCTCTTCTCTTGCTTCCTTGACTTGTTTTACTCGCAATAGCTCGGTGCCCAGTTCTGCATCGGAATATCTGTGTAGGATTCAATATCCTACCCTCTCCTCCCGTGAACCGACCAGACTACCGCTGTGTCACCAGATCGTCCTCACCCCCGACCACGGCTCGAGACGTATTTTTAGGGTGCAAAATCTTCCTACTGTGCAAATAGCTGCCAGTGTTCTCGTGCACGAGGCCCAGTTGGTAGAACCGAACCGCCACCGGCAAGTCTTCGATACCAACGAGAGTCTTGATTTCCACCTAAGCAAACACATGTCGTAGTAGTTTCAGCGCCACTTTGTAAAGTGCAAAATGTGCGAGCCAGGTCGGTGTATTCGATTTTGATAAACTGTTACTGATGGAGTTCAACAGTCGCGTTTTTGAGCTACGGTTAATAATAAACAATATTTAAGGATGATCCTCGTTTATTCCAGCTTTGATGATGTTTTGTGCTCATCAACAGCGGATATGATACTTGATTTAGCACATACTTTGTTAATCGATATCGTTTTATTGTCTCATTTATTGAGCGGCAAATGAATACGTACAGAATTGTTTTTAGGATAATTTAGCTTGAACTCAACTTGAGCTGTCTACCGGAAGTAGAATTCACACACATAATAGAGTAGTTTATCACACGATACATCGTTCCATTTGCCTAGTGAGTTAATGGCCAGACAGTGTTCTCCGTTGGAGCCCGCATTGTTTGGTTCTCCCGAGCCGAAGTTGAGAAATCCGAAGGGCGATCCGACCGGTGTGTTTCTCGAAAACCAGATCCACGATCCTTCCAATCCAACGTCCGTGCCCGACAACCACCATTCACTATCTCCACCGGCCTTCTTTATCTCTCGCAGCACCATACTATTCTGACTAGCCAGCTCGATCGATACCAGACTGCCTCCCTTCACTATACACTGCTGCCAGGCTTCGAAAAAGGACACCTTAGTTTTGTAGGCCGTGTAGCGAAGCGATTGCGCTGTGGGTAGAACCACGGCCGCAACGATAGTGAGAGCCAACAGCACAGTCTTCATCTTGTGGCGATACGGTTAAGCACAGTTCACAAAGTACGATGCATCGATGGGGTGACATCTCGCTTATATAGGTTGCATGCACCAGCTGGCACAGCTGTGTCCACAGCAGAAGGCGAGTATATAAGTCTGCTGGCCAGTTACGTTCTGCAGCAGTTCGATTTGCAAAGCCTTACTGAAGCCTAGACATCACTAAAATGGCGCTCAAGTATTTGTGTTTAGTGTTGTGTGTGACGTTCTTTGCGATGGAAGTCCATGGTGGGTGTCGATCGACGGTGTTTGAAGCACGTACATTAATTGTTCAATGCATTTTTCCCAAAACTCTCTGCTCCGTACAGGAAGGAACGAATATGTGGCGTACAAACGTGCCATAAACTTCTACGAAGCTTTTCAGCAATGCCGCCTGTATGGGGGACATTTAGCTTCGATTGAGTCGGCCGATGAAAATGCGCGAGTTGTAACGGCCGTGAAGGCGGCCGGAGATTTTAGCAAAGATTGGCTCATCGGCGCCACAGATTTGGGCAACGAGGGTACCTTTATATGGACTGGTGTGAACAGAAAAGCTACTTACCTGAACTTCAACGGTGGAGAACCCAGCAATAACGATGGATCGGAACATTGCGTCGCAATAGGATCAACGGCAGGCAGCAAATGGAATGATGTTCCTTGTAATGCTAAAGTGGAAGGGTTCGTGTGTGCATACATCCGGCTATAAATTGGCAATATTGAAAATAAATTATAAGTTCTACATCTTCAACGGTACCTTTTTCACCACTCACTTGATCCCTTTCGGTTCGGCTCTACCTATTTTTTTCTCCTCATGACTTAACGACTGCTTAGGTCATGCCCATTTCTGAGTTACGCGACATATTCTCAGGAGGTCTCAGAGACCCAAAGCCTATATTTATCAACGATTAAAAAATCTTTGACAACTAGCAACTCATTCAGTGTGCACAGACAGGTGTGTACAGAAGTAGCACTTTTGTATGTCCGATCACTCGTCCGTTGTAGGGTAGGCAAGGTGAAGACACCGGTCTACGGTTCTTCGCATGCCCTTTTCATACTAAATATTGTCATGCCGTTTGGCTTAAGTTGTGCTCTTCAAGATTATCCTACTCCTCTCGCGGATTAAATGTGTTCGTTACGAATCTGATTTTCCACTGTCTTGCGATCAAAATCTAAATATAAAATATATAATATGTGGCTTTTCATAGGATTACAATTAATCATCATAGGCGTCTGACAGTCCTTACGTGCCTTACGTGAACTATAATTCTCTTTCGCTATGGTGCTGCTGCTATGCGGCAACACTTGAAAGCTTCATCCGAACATTCATTCGGATAAAAAATCCATTCTTATAACACTTTTCAAGTATCGGTTGAATTATTTTTATTTTAGCTACCAATATGAGGTGTTTAATACTTCATCTCTAAACTTCTTCTTTTTCTTCGGTGGCACTTCAACCTCCCCATACAATACTACAATTCCACCCCATATAATATTGTGGTGAAGCTATGTACGGAAAACGCCGTTTAGTATACCAAACGCAACGCAAGTGTTTAAAGAATGCACCACAGCACAGTGGACAATTTCGAACAAATGTCGGAACAAAACAAAAACAAAGGGATTTGAATCTCTGATGTTCCCTTCCACATGATTTTTAAGGTTTGATTTGGAATGATTTGATATCAATATTCAGTTTAATTGGTTTTTAAAATAATCAGTATGAAGCATCCCTGCTATACATCTGAAAACACCTCATGAAAAACATATATTTCAAAAACACGTGCGAAGGAACGGTCAATCACATCACAACCTTGTGCAATAACTGTTTAAACTCAAACACCCTATGCCCCACCAAGAACAGCATATTCAGCAAATTTGACTAAACACTGGTTGCAATAAGAACATTAAAAACCGACTAGCGCACTCGGCTAGCGAGTTGCGCAACGCAATACGAAACCAAACCAGCCAAACATCACACGGTGCAGACAGCAGTCTGCAACTAAGCGTAAAACTTTATCCACTCCGAATCATGGCAAATCATGAACAAAACAGACGTGTCTGCCACATTTTATGCTAGCGCAGCAATCGATCGCACCGCTTTCGACTGCCCCGAAACTAGCAAATCATTGAATGATGATTTCATATCAGCAGGTTAACGAATGGACAAACGGCAGCGACTCAAACCAAACTATCTTGAGGAAAATTCCATAAGTAACTTGATTCTTTTGTTTACAACAAAGCCCTATGCTTTTGCCGTCAACCAAGAAGATACTCAATAACGTAAAAAAGTTTTAACCTAATTTAAGGCGAATGAAATAACCATAAACTAAGCAATTTTTGGTATAAATAAAGCGGTCTTCCTCAGCCAACGAGAGAGTTGGTTCTGGGCTGAGACTTGACGCAACTCAAAACCTGACGTTCAATTCCTTTCAAGAGCTTTGAGAGTAAGGTCCTACCCAAGGTAAGGCCTCAAAGGATCCAACGAGCCAGTAAGGGATGTTCCCTCTGAATATCTAGAGTCGCCTGGCCGCCGAAAAAGGCCTCGATTTCTCCAACAATCCAGAAAGGAAGATGCTGATCTAGATAAATGGAAGAATTGGTTCGGTCAGCAAGTTGTTGTTCGTTTCCCTCGTCGAAATCCAAATGAACCACGTAAGTACGGTGCGGTGCAAATAGCATATTCGTCGACCTTCGTCCTGCCACGTGATAAGCCTCATCAGATCTTTCCTGGTTTCTACAACTTTCTAGTTCATTGTCTGAATGCTGCAGTTTCTCGCGACTTAGGTGAAACTATAGATCATAAATTAACCAATACCACGTTTGCTTCCAGTTCAGTGCTGAGGTCTGAACAACGAACCTCCTCACTCACGGACATTTACTTTTCGCAACTGAGATACCTAACATTTAGATATGGGCTAGTCTAGAATGTTAACAACTGTAATGATAATAAATTATAACAATGATAATAAATAAATAAAAGAGTAATTATGATCCAAAGGAAGAAAAACATGGGATGGGGGAGCTTTCTTTTGTAAAATCACGTGAAAACCCCTGTTAAGCCATTACAGCCGTTTCTAGCGCCTTATAGTATGCAATGAGTATTTGGGCAGTTCCGAAGAAGGCTTTACCATAAATGCTTCGATATAAATTTGCTGCCTTTGCTGCCTAAGACAGGCATGTCAAACAGTAACAAGAACATCGAAGGTGTTGAACTTAATTAGTTATAAAAATAACATTTTTCAAATAGTATAGAGCAGAGTGTTTTTGCGTGCAACCCGAACAACGTGCCAACATTAGAGAAGACAAACAAAATGAACAACAAATACTAAAACAAGTTGTGTATGCTTATCGGCTGTGTATTCATACGGCAGGACCGATGTTCAAATCCCATCCGGATCGTTCCCCCGTAGTGAATACTGACTGTCCAATTACGTGGTTTTATTTAGGGATGTTTAGTCATTAACCCTGATTCATCTCTACGCCTACATCGTGAGTACCTTGTATTGCAGGCGATAGTGATGACCTAAACTTCAATGTGGCAACTTTACTAGTCAAAAGTACGACTTCATATAATATATTTTTCACAGGCCGAGATTAATGGGATAGTCAGTTATTACCCGAATCATATCCCCTCTCTTACAATGTCAAATGACAGCACCGTGTGTATCACACGTTTCTAAAGCTGTTCAAATGGTTGGTACCGATCAGAGGTGCCGAATGCAATGGTTTGATCCACCCAAAGTGGCGTCTAGGCAGATTTACAACCGAGTTGCTGCTTTTGCGTTGATGCATTGTTTATTTAACCATCTGCACGATCGTTCATTTATGTTCATACTTTAAAATTTAATATCATAAAGTTTTCGTATAAAAAAGAAGAAAATATAAACTATTCTGAAAGAAATTCAGATGATTGCAGCGACCTGTCCTGTACATAATCCATAGCCTGGTAACCGTTCAACAGATTTACTGGAAGACAAAGAGATATTTGTAATGTGAAGTGCCTTTGTTTTAAAGTTTGCCAAAGAATCAGACAAAGTGGTGAGTAATCTGGTAACGTAGAAAGTACCTTGTACAAAGCATTATTGACAATCGTTGTTTATCCTTCCAGTAATGACTAACAAGGTGCACTTATTAGTGAACTCTAGAGCTGCCCGGTGGTAGATGCGACAGCGACGCCGGTCTTCACACGGCATAACGGGGGGGGGGGGGGGGTGTTGAAGTCTCATCTGGGCCATTCCCCCATAGTGAGGACTGACTGACTGACTGACTGACTGACTATCTATCCAGCTATGCGGCATCATTTAAGTCTAGTAAGCCAGAAATGGCAGGCATGACCTAAGAGGCCGTTAGGTCGTTAGACCAAGAAAGAAGAGAAGAGCTGCTTTACTAATTATAACCCTGACACATATTCATATCACCGATTGATTACTCATCGAGAGGAAACTTAATAGCATTGGTGATAAGTTGTCAGGGGAATAAGGGGTAACCCAATGGTAGAGGCGACAACGGTGTCAGTCTTCATACGATAGGACCGGGGCTCAAATCCCATAAGGCCCGTTCCCCCGCAGTGGTGAGGATTGATTATACAACTACGTGGTATCATAAACTATAGTTAGCCAGAAATGGCAGGCATGACCTAGTTGTTTGGCCAAGAAAAGAGAGGGAGAGAGAGGGAGAGAGAGAGAACATGCTGTCACTTCTCTTAACATTAGAGTGATTTCTGAACAGTACAAAACTCTATTATCAACTTTCTGCATTAGTCATTTCAACAACTATCATTTGAAGGATAGTTGCCCGTCTTTTCAATCAGAATCCAGTATCCGCAAGGAATCTGAAGTAATAAAATTAAGGAGACGTTTATTAGCAAAAGTCTTCCTCTAGGCAGGACCGTTACCACATGCCACCCCCCACGATGGGCAAGTTTGACGAAAAGCTGGCTCTTCTAACTGAAGCAAACAGAGTTGAACGCTGTCTTTGCCTTTGTCTGTCAATATTGTCTTTTGTCAGGCTAAGTCAGGCAAGTCAGCTTTGGAGCTAAACCCACAAAACAATGATGCATTGCAGCTATGTAAACACTTCTCTCAGAAGTTGAATTGTCATCTGGAAGGGTTTCAAGAGCAAGTTTGATTAGCACCGGGATGTAATGGTTTGTTGCTCTTTGCCAAGGTTCCCCATTACCGCAAGGCAACTCTTTAAGGGGTATAAGATATCAATGCTAAATGGTTTCCAATAACTTTGTAAATATGGTTGGTGTACGCAGTCATTACTCGAATCGGTAAAGGTTTAATTATTGCTTTATTGAACTCGTATAAATCCAGGTTAGGTTGAGTGGGATTGACATATGTAATAGTATGTTTTACCACAATCCACATCATTCCATGTTCCGTCGTTGTACGTGATGAGACAGTTTTCACCATTGGTGCTCAAATGGTTGGGTTCTCCAGGGGCGAAGTTAACAAAGCCTTTGATGCTTCCCACTGGCTTGTTGTTTGACAGCCAGATCCACGACCCTTCGAGACCAACGTAGGTGCCCGAGATCCACCATCCATCGGAGGCACCGGCCTTCTTCATTGCTGCGACCACCACTTCTTTCTGCCTGGCCAGCTCGATCGATGCTAGACTGCCTCCCTTCGCTAAACACTGCTGCCAGGCTTCGAAAAAGGACACCTTAGTTTTGTAGGCCGTGTAGCGAAGTGATTGCGCTGTGGGTAGACCCACGGCCGCAAGACCGAAGATAGCGAGTGCCAACAGCACAGTCTTCATCTTGAGGAAATACAGGGTTAAGCACAGTTCACAAAGTACGATGCATCGATGGGGTGACATCTCGCTTATATAGGTTGCATGCACCAGCTGGCACAGCTGTGTCCACAGCAAAAGGAGGGTATATAAGTCTACTGGCCAGTTCCGTTCTGCAGCAGTTCGATTTGCAAATCCCTTTGTGAAGCCTAGACAACACGATAATGGCGCTCAAGTATTTGTGTTTAGTGTTGTGTGTGACGTTCTTTGCGATGGAAACTTATGGTGAGTTCATATCGTAATCACGAGGATATCTGCATACTACATTCCTTATTCAAACTCTCTCTCTTCTTCCTACAGGAAGGAAGGACTTTGTGGCGTACAAACGATCTCTCAGCTTCTTCCAAGCTTTTCAGCAATGTCGCCTGTATGGGGGATATTTGGCTTTCATTGAGTCGGCCGAGGAAAATGCACAAGTTGTAACTGCCATCAAGGCTGTTGGAGATTTAACCAGTGAATGGTACATTGGTGCGACAGATTTGGGCTTTGAGGGTAGATTTGTGTGGTTCGGTGTGAACAAGAGAGTATCCTATATGAACTTCAACGGTGGTGAGCCCAACAATATCAACGGAGAACACTGTATCGTAATAGGATCGAATGCAGGAAGCAAATGGAACGATGTTTCCTGTGAGTACAAAGCTGCAGGATTCGTGTGTGCTTTTATAAGTATGTAAGAAACATGATGTCCTCTTCAATAAACATGTATGAATGAGAATAGACATTGCAACGAGTTGTTTTTCAATAATTGTATGATACATTTCCAATACTTATCTTAGAGCCGGGTAAATCACTAAATCTTTGATTCAAAACAATTACGACCATTATAAATTGAAGTAAAACACATTGACATCTTCATTACTGGGAAGTACCATTAAAAGGGTTTGTTAAATATTAATCAAGAGAATATGGACCGGAATATATACTGAACAATGCTGAACTAGCATTGTTAGAGTTCTACACAGCAGTGTCAGGTGTCGAATCCTATATAGGCAAACTTTCTGAAGCTTGAACAACGATCATTCCATCGATACGACCAGCACTAGCAACAAAAGCAGACTGAGACAATTAGTGGGAGTAGTTGGCCTCCTACTGTGCAAATAGCTGGAATTGATTTTTTACGAGACTTAGAATTGTTTGGTCCTTGTTTATTCAACCCATATGTTATTTGGCGTATCTGGATGCAATAAATATTTAAAATGAGGTTGTTGTACTGAGGAGTTCTATTTTAAGGCAAAGAAAAAGTTTTTAAAAGCAAGCAAACCAAGCTAAGTTAACAGGAAATGCTCATAAATGATTAGAAAAATCAAAGCATTGAGTATGAACTAATGTAGATTTTTTTTTATAAAAGCATAATATTTGAGTTTAACACCTGACATGCAGCAGAGAAAGTAAGTTTCACACAAACAGACACTACAAATTTGTAATTTGTAGAACAAATAACATTTGTTGACTCTCTTGAAACTCTTTTTACATTTATACAATAGGGCTAGTTGGATTAAATTTGGTTCATAGTGCATGAAGAAATCGCGGAGTTTCGAATCGTTTTTCTACGGCTTCAATATGATTACCAATCAGTGGTTCATGATAACAGGATTAATTATTACTTTTGAGCCAACAATCAAGTACACGTGATACAAATGACTCCTTTTAACAAAAAGAACAAACGATGGTTAAGGTCAGCGTAGATGTAATCAATTTACTGTCTGCTGCGCAAAAAATCACAAAAAATATAATTTTTAAAGGATAAATATTTATAGACATAGTAATATAAAGAAATCATAGTATATTAACGGGCAGTATATTATAATTATAATTAATTATATTAATTATAATTATAATTATTCATAGTATATTCGATAGTTAACGGGCTCGACACGAATTGTTGTCCGGGAGCGCAGAATACTGTCGTACGGTTGGTGTGATCGCGATCTTACGTTCGCTACTGCCCGGTAGATGGAGTTGTCCACGACCCGCTTGCAGCCTTCATAAACAAAGTAGTAAACAAAGTATGACATAGTCTTCGTGTCATTTAGGTATAAGAACGAGGGAAGAGCAGGCGTTAACTTCAGCCAAACAAATGAATCCCAAATAAGGGCACGAAGAAAGGTTAGATTTTGCTTTAAGCAGGGAAAAGTTAAGTTATACTCGATGTTAAGCACAACTCGCTGGAAACTTGACAACAAAGGAACGGAATGATTGCTAGACCGACTACCACATTATAACCGTGGAAATCGTTAGTCAGGAAAGGGTTGTCATGACAACCTTCCACATACTTGTCGGAGAAGTTTGAACCGATGGTCGTCTTGATACTGCTTGAGTCAGACTTATTGAAAATAACGATATACCGCGTGGTAACCGTTAAAAACCATTAAGCTAAGAGAGCCCACTTACAACTCAAAAGATACACAAATTTGATCACGGATTTTTTGGTGTAACCGATACAACAGTACATCCGATTTAAACAACTGTGAACAACTGGTTGCGAAACCCTGTCCTGGTGGTATAGCTACAGGTGGTATAGGGAATGATGAGCAAGCCTGCATTTAGGCGCATCTGGTAAATCAGAGCGAACGGATGGGAGGCTGAAGATACAGTAATGAAACATTTAAAATTACTAGTCATTAGTACATAAAAGACGTTAAACATAGTTTCGAAACAACCAGCAGATAGCTCCAGACTGCCTATAAAAATTGACTGCTTGAACTTCAAGTATTACGGCGAGTGTTAACGGTGAAACTTCTTGTTTCTGAGCGGTTTGTTTCACCGAAGGGCTCGTGTCGGTTATTAACCTTACTGCCGTTTTCAATTCTGGCCTTTGGCCTCCTAATGTGTTCTAAAGGGAAGTGCCCCCGAACTCGCAGTCCCTAACTTTCATTCCGCTTAGCGTCTCCAAGGTGCTAATTCTAAACCATCCTAATTCTTTGAAAACTAGTGCTGAAAAAATTTCGGATACAATTTTTGGATTCGGGTGGTAGCTCTTGCGCCAAACAGTCGTAGGTATCTTTTACCAAAAATGATTTTTGGTTTTACAATGAGATCTCACGCAAAGTAGAATACCCAAATCTTGTACCTCGGTTTTATATTAAAGTTTATGTAGTATATTTTTCATATGGGCATGCGGGCACGAGTAAAGGACACCACAACACACTTGTCTAAACTCTAATATAACTAAACACTCGAACTTCCACTCTAAGGTAACGAAATAAACTTAAGGCTTTGTAAAGAGATGATAAGCCCTTAGCATCACTCTAAATCTTGATATCGTCAACGTACATAAGTACCATAAGGTAGGGCGGTCCGAGATTGCTTTCTGGAGGAACACCTGATATGCATCAGCACGGGTTTGGGAGCTCACTCCTAAACCTAACACGGCACATTTTAAATTGCCTTCGTCCATGCTACTCGTACAGTACTTATACAGAGTATTACAGAAGTTCTAAAACACAGAAAAAAAATGCTTCGTGCCTCACTTATTGCTATATAGAACTAATTCGCTAATAATTAGCTTGTTCGTAATGTAAAACACTCATCGATTTATAAGTGGAAACCCTCGTCTTACGCCCTGAGAAACACTGTGTTTCGTACCATTCCCACAGTTATGTTATGTTTTTGTAAAGTAAATATGTGATCAGGTGGCAGTAACGGCTTGGCAATTTTCGCCTGCTGCAGAAGTTTTCGAAGCTAACATCGATCTAACGCCGACGTCTGCCAATCCAATATTTAGACTTTTTTGGGAAGACACACAAACGCCACCACTTAATCTCAAATGAAGCTTCATCAGGTCAAGTCCTTTGTTGATATTGCTGTGTATTTTACAATTTCATTCTGCGTGTACAGCTGTTATCATCTACGGAAATCTGCCCTACATGTTCCCTTCTGAAGGCCGAGTTAAAACAATATTATGAACTATTGCGGTATATCTGAGCTATGTGCTTGTAGTAAAATCTTATTAAATCTTAAATCTTATTTCCCGGCATCTTTTTAGTAGATTCAAACATATTGTCTCCATCGACCAGCATGGGTTTTCACCGAGTTGTTGCCTTGACACCAACCTTTTATCATTGCTATGCTCCTGCTATCCGCACGTTTGACAGTGGGAAACAAGTTGATGATGTTTATTCGGATTTAACAGCAGCCCTGCACCACTGTGATCCATTTACTTTTGCCTGCTAAGCTCTCTGAGCTCTGTTAATTTTGCGTTAGTCAACATCCCATGTCAGATGAAGGCGGAAGGGAATCTCTTAGGGCTCTTTCCTACCAACAAGGGCCTGGGAGCCAGGGAGATGGGCTTGCCTGTCTCCTTATGAATCTAGCGCTAGAGAGAGCCATTCGTGACTTGGAGGTGAAAACTTCTTCTGAGAGGCGTACACTGATGGTATGGACATCATTGGTTTGAGGCTCTCCTATGTAGCAGAAGATAACCATCCCTCGATCGAGTGGCAGAAAACCTCGGGTTGGCCAAAACTGGAAGTGTTTGGACCATTCATAGTTTCCATAATTACAAAAACGTCTGAATCATGGACTCTGTTCCAAACTAACGAAGCTCTCTTAGCCATTTTTGAGAGGAAGATGCTCAGAAGGATTTTTGGCCCCGTATGTGTGGAAGGACAATGTTCTTACCATCGTGCAGTGAATACGACTCACCAGGCTCGGGTGGGCTGGTCACGTCATGAGAATGACACCGGACGACCAAGTGTAGGCAACATCGTGTTAGGAGTCCTATGTAGCAGAAGATAACCATCCCTCAATCGAGTGGCAGAAAACCTCGGGTTGGCCAAAACTAGAAGTGTTTGGACCATTCATAGTTTCCATAATTACAAAAACGTCTGAATCATGGACTCTTTCCCAGACTGACGAAGCTCTCTTAGCCGTTTTTGAGATACTCAGAAGGATTTTTGGCCCCGTATGTGTGGAAGGACAATGTTCTTACCATCGTGCAGTGAATACGACTCACCAGGCTCGGGTGGGCTGGTCACGTCATGAGAATGACACCGGACGACCCAGTGTAGGCAACATCGTGTTAGGAGACGTGTTGTTAGACTGAGATTAGAATTCGCCAACATTTTTGGTAACTTCATTACAACAATACGGAATCAACTGAGTAGAATCAACGCTGAAAAAAAATATCCTCAATCTTTTTACCTACTACCATGGTCCTATGAGCCATCCTCATCTTTCATATAGCTCTAGGACCCTTCAGTCCTTTCAATTCAGTCAGGAATCTCTTGAGAATAGAAGAATAACGGCTTAGTATGTTTTCTTTCATATGCCTACTTACCTGAAGCCTACTAAATTGTTGATTAAATAAAATGTCGGCTACGAGTTCAGATGAACAGAATTTGGTTCCAACGAACTACTTTTAAAAATGACTTATGCCTACAACTGTCTCAACTTTACCGTGAATTCCACTGTCAACAAAAACATTGTCAACGTCTGACAAAGATAGTTTTGTCGAAGGTATGTGTTTGCGTGGTTTCACGGGAAATGGCGGGCCTGTCAAAGTGTGGACATGGAGAAGCACGGAGGTCTCGGAGGCAATCGGCAACCATCGTGAGGTCGTCGACCGGAGGCAAAGGGAGAGTTTATTGAAAGGACTGGAGACAAAAATGGGACAATGGGACAGCTGGTAGAGTTACAGAGTTAAGTATTCTATTATTGGCTGTTTGCTCACTAGTTCAGTACTGACAAACGCAGACCGCTCTGTGGTGTATTAGATTAGTAGTAAGCAGGAGTGTAAACAGTGCTTGCGATGTCTATCCTTCAGCGGGAGAATGAATGAAACTATTTGTGGCGTGTACGATGGCAGCAAATACGATGACGAATGTAGTAGAAAAGCAATGTCACTAATCCACAGATAGGAGCAGTTCACGCATGACTTTACGATTTGCAAACAGCTAGTACCAGAAGTCGATAAGTTGCTAACGCAGTACCAATTTTTAGAGCTGCGCTATGTCCGCTAAAGTGCGCTACAACTGCCAAAAACGCAAATATTTGACAATGAGGTCAGAGCCGTCGTATTTGTGTCGGCATTCATTGAGAAGACGACAAAACACTGAAGTACGGATAGGACCCCGTTGAGGCTTCCAAACAGCGATAAAGTCTCTTTCCACCTATGCAAACACTTGTCGAAGAAATCCCTGAAGTAGTGTGCGAAATGATCTGTTCGATCTTGCCAAAAGGCATGTCGCATATTGAGTGTATTTGTATTCAACTCTTGCAGCTCATAAGCTTCCAACAGTATATCGGAGAGTCGGAAACAGCTTTCTGTCGCAATTTCGAATCTGTCCCATCTTCGGATGATACACGAAGGGTATTGATAGTTGTTGCTCTGATGTTACGGGTCCTACGATTTTGAATAATATTTCACGATTTAAATAACTTTATCACTTTTTAGTTAACACTAGCCTTAACCGCTTTAGTTAACCGTGGCTGATCATTTCTTGAGTACAATCTGTCAACTTGCTTATGATTGAATAAGTTGGAAGTATTAACAATAGTTTTTATTTTTAAACAAATAATTTAATGACGGATGTGGGCACACACGAATCCCATGGCTCTATAATCACAAGACATATCCTTCCATTTGCCTGATGCTGTTACGACACAATGCTCCGTTCCACCGCTATTGTTGGGTTCGCCCTGGACAAAGTTTAAGTACGTAGCTTTCTTGTTCACGCCGAACCATAAAAAGTTACCCTCGTTGCCCAAGTCGGTAGCACCGATGTACCATTCCTTGGTAAAATCTCCAACAGCCTTGATGGCCGATACAACTTGTGCATTTTCTTCGGCCGACTCAATGAAAGCCAAATATCCCCCGAACAGGCGACACTGCTGAAAAGCTTGGAAGAAGGTGACGGTTCGTCTGTACGCCACAAACTCCTTGCATCCTGTAGCGGAGAGAGTTTGATTATAAACACCGTCAACTGCTGCGTACCAAACACTTCCGAAAACACACTAACCATCAGCTTCCGTCACGAACAACGCCAAACACAACACTAAACACAAATACCTGAGCGCCATTAGCATGGTCTAAGCTGCAGAAGGTCTTTGCAAATCAAACTGGCACAGTGCCGAAACGCCCAACAGACTTTTATACTCTTCTTTTGCGCTGTTAACACAGCTGCTCCAATTGGTAAGAACATCCTATAAAACTGAGGTGTCGCTTCTTGGTGCGTCGTACTTGATGAATAGTGTTCAACCGGATCTCCACAAGATGAAGACTGTACTGTTGGTGCTGGCTATCGTTGGTCTTGCCGCCACAGCACAAGCACTTCACTACACGGCCTACAAAACTAAGGTGTCCTTTTTCGAAGCCTGGCAGCAGTGTATAGTGAAGGGAGGCAGTCTGGTATCGATCGAGACGGCTTATCAGAATAGTATGGTGCTGAAAACAATAAAAAATGCTGGAGCGGATGGCGGCTGCTGGTTGTCGGGTACGGACATTGGCCTGGAAGGGTCGTGGGTTTGGCTGTCCAATAACAAGCCAATCGGCAATGTCAACGGATACGTCAACTTCAACGTAGGAGAACCAAACAATGCGGCCAGTGGTGGTGAACATTGTCTCACAATGAACTTCGATGGTTCCTGGAACGATGAAGTGTGTGGTAGATTGCTATATTATGTGTGTGAATTTTATACCCCTTTATAGTGATCAAGGCGATTTACAACTATATTATCGCTTAAGCAAACATGTGTGTGATTATCGTTTCGGCTTATCGAGACCGTTCTTATAAAATAAAATAAAAGCTTAAATGCATACTTCTTCTTCTTCTTCTTCGGTGGCACTACAACCTCGAGAGGTCTCGGCCTGCCATTTCTGGCTTTCTGTGACTTGATTTTATCCGTAGCTAGGTAGTCAGCCCTGCGTACGGGGAGACGGTCTGGATGGGATTTGAACCCCGGTCCTGCCGTGTGAAGACCGGCGCCGTTGTCGCCTCGGCCACCGGACCGCCCCTAATGCATACACATTTAAGAAACTAAGCGATGTACTAGGGTGTTTTCGATGTGGTAGAGAAAACTGCGACGCCAGTCTTCATACGGGAGGACCGAAGTTCAAATCCCATCCGGACCGTTCCTCCGTAGTGAAGACTTACTATCCAACTATAGGGATGACAGGCACGATCTTAAAAGGTCGTTAGGCCAACGAGAGATACAGACCGGGGCGTTTAAAGTAAATTTGTCAGTTACGGTTCTGTTCACAATTTGTATTTGCTTGACATATCAACGGGCCGAATGTGTGTCCTCCTAACACGTCGGCTCCCAACCCTCTGGATTATTTTGTTTGGGACAAAGTTGAACGTGACCCTAATCGATCGTTCAGCAGCACGCAGGGAACTAGTTGAGCAAATTAAAACCGCCGCTTTTTACAGGGACACGGTTGCCGGGTCGTGCCCCTAGTTCTGGAGTGGGAGTGAGACCGTAATCCATCCATCCAGGTGGATATTATCTATTTCTATAAAAACATGATAAGTTTCTCTTTCTGCAAAAGTAAATTTTCCTAAATAATTAGTTTTTTTTCTTATCCCGTGGGTAACTTTCCAATTTATTGTTATAACACCTTCAACACTCAAATTTCTGAATCACATCGTGAGCACGGTGAACGGGGAAGACATGCTTTTTGCAAGGTAGATAAGTTGTTTACTAATTCGGTGGCCTGCTAAATCTTTTCGAAAGCGTACGACAGTTATAATACAGTTTTACAATCTAAACACAGTTATAATACAGTTTTACTGATTTACAATCTAAACACATACAAAGAATGGGGTCTCAGGAGCCAGAAAAAGTTCGCCATTCAGAGATTGCTAGGATTGCTCGATCGCGACCCAGGAGACACGTTCCAGATGATGGAAGCGAGTAGCGCTGCATAATCGATGCTATCGTTAAGGAGTCCAGTGTTGAATGACTGCCATTCCTGCTCAAGACCATATGAGGCAACCCCCCCTCCCACCTCAAAGATTCGACATCTACGTTAGTGATATATTCGAGACGGTGATCCCAGGAATGGAGTGCAAAGCACGAGATACTTGTCCTTAGCCTCGCGAATTTCTCAAAATATCTTCACAGGCTTTTGAGACCCAGAAGACTCCTACATCGCAAGAAATGCGCCATATATCGCACAGTGATACGGCCGGTAAGCGCCATCTTCGAGCGGCGAGTGCTACGGACTATCTTTGGCGGTGCGTGAGAGCAGGGTGAGTGGAGAAGGAGGGTGAACCACAAGCTAGCTCAGCTGTTTGGCGATGCAGACATCCCACTACCAGGATGGTGCTCACTAGCAAACCGTTCGGCACGTGGCGTAGAGGGGCACGTTGATTGGATCAAGTCGAATCAGTCCTGAGGAAGATCGGATGCAGCCGAGGTTGGAGGAGTGAAGCTATGGACCGAGTTTCCTGGAAACGAATTGGACACCAGACCATGTCTCGCCATGTTACTAGGCCATATGAGTAGACCAAGAAAGAAGAAGAAAAAGTTGAAGAACTTACCGGCATCCGCGAAGAGGACCTAGTTATCTGATGTTAGCGCCATGGACATTTATGTAAAACAAGTGTAGCAATGGCCCTAGGTTGCTGCCCCGAGGATCGCCAGTGGATGCATAAATTGATATTGATATGTGGGGGATGCCCATCCTCGCCGGTTAGGGTCGACCAATCTTCTCTTCTTGTTTGGCACAAAACCCTCGAGAGGTCTCGGCCTGCCATTTTTGACTTGACTGTGACTTGATTATCCAGCTACGGGTAAAGTCAAGTTTTGCGAACTGGAGGGCTATCGGGATGGGATTTGATCTGTCAGAATATCAGAATAAATCCAGCCCACCAGTGGTCCTGAAAGTCCAGGTAGGTTAAGTTTGGCGGGAAACATACTTTGAGGCACACTGTCAAATGCCGCCTTAAAATCTGTATCAATCTGGAAGCCAGCTTCAATGGATTTGTGGCAGTTGCTCATGAATTGTGTAAGGTTTGTAGTTGAAATTGTACTCCATGTACAAGAGGAAAACTGGCGTCAGAGTACAGCAACTCAACTACAGTTAGCAAATCGATCAGTCTTTTTCGTCGCCCCTGCCTGGGCAGCAGTGGCAAAGCGAGAAGAAGGATGATAGGAAATGCGGCGTGCTAAAATCGTCGTGTGTCAGTAGGTACTAGAATACTAACCCGATCTACAAGTATATTCCGTTGACGTAGTAAGTCTTAGCGCTTTCGTATAAGTAGGGTAAGCTATTTAGTTGCAAATATGTACCATATTTTTTATTTTCATTTCACTGTCTTTATTATCCGATAATGATAAAACATTTACAAAAGATGTTTGAGAGCGTTAATAATGAGTGTCAAGAGGTGCCTTCTATGTACAAAGCGCAAAGGGTGTTTGAATGAAACGTTTTCCTAATGCCTAACACAATGACGATTGCAATGAACATACGGGGATGACAACAATCTTACTTTACACTGGTTTTAAAAACAATCTTATCGTATAATGATGGTAACAGGCAGCTCTGATGAACGTCGATTCCTGTGTGGCGTCGTACCACACGATGCAAGCCTTTCGAACACAGGTTCTTCACCGTATAGAATGAATATTAATACCCTTTTGCTGCTGCTGCTGCTGCTGCTGCTGCTGCTGGAGTCAGCCGTTCCTCGCAGTCGTTTATAAATGATAAGATCCGAATGATGCGCTCTTTTAACACAAATCAACAATATAAAAATCAAGCAACAGTGTGTATGATTAACGATATCCGTGAATCGCTGGCTCCAACCCAAACACACAAAAAAAAGTCATACACACACACATCACTGTTTGCTGCCGTTTTTTTTCTATTCCTTGTAGCTGCATCCTGCCTCATCAGCTCCATCGGCACAATCTGCGACCTGCAAGAAGGAAAAAGTGGGAACGTTAACCACCATAATATATCCCCGGCTCAGATTCGACCTTACCCTATCACACAGCTGGCTGACGGATATGCAGATACCACTGACACAACGCAGCTCTCCCTCCGGACATGGGGACACGTGGGCCGTCGTTAGAAAATCCCTGCTAGTGCTGCTGATCTTGAAATCATTCTCCGAGTCTGACGTCATCATGATTTCCTTGCTGTCCTGGAAGTTCACTGTGAAAGGAAACACCACAATTATTCTCCGTTGCAAATTTGCTAGACGCACCACGCTCGCTACCTAACGACTTGGGCACCGATATTGTCCGGCTCGTTTCGGCTTCTGTTTGATCCTCGATCTTTTTCTCGCTCGATCGCACGGTAGTGGTCGTCGCATCGGCATCACCAGCAGCAGTAGTAGATGGCTGATCCTCGTTCGTAGTACGATTACGGTGTCGATTGATGAAGGGAGCATTTTCGGCTGCCGTCGGCTCATACTTGTCACCTTCTTCGTCTTCCTCCGAGGTGCCATAGTTGGCATACTCACGAGCGCCAGTAGGGATGGCACTTTCCTGAGAGTTACGGTGACCTTCCGATTGGGATCGATCCTCATTGGTGATCGTAATGTAGGGGCGGCTGAAAGAAGACGGCAGTTGGGTGTCAAATAGATATCAAGGTGATAGATAGGCTGCCTGGGAAGAACAGCGAGGAACCGAAACGGTGAGTGTATTAAGTATCAGCGGCTGCAGGCCATCATCGTCCACAGTTGTACTACGTAGGTATCTTACCAGATTCCACTAAAAGCGTCACCGTCACCTACACACTCACTAGTAGCAAAGAGCTATGTCCAGTAGCAGTCCCAAAATGTCGGAAGAGATTAGAGAGATAGATCGGTTATATACAAACACAACACACTGCCCCACAGATCCCTCCTCCTCATCTCTCGGTCACGATCGCTTGTCGGTTTTGTGCTTGAGCTGAGCTGAGTGCGTGAAAGGCGCAGCTGTGTTTCTACTGTGCAAAAGATATCGGTCCGTCCAGATGATCTACGCCGTGCGTGTCCATTGTGTCAAGGTCCCGTGGGCCTGTCTACAGCCTACTCAATCAAGCGCACTTCCTACCCCCCCTCCGCTTACCCGTTCGGACTGTTGGGAACCTGTACTTGCACGAAAGGATACTCCCGTTGGCTACCGTAGGCCGTCGGGAAGGTGGTCGGCTCGTCGTAGTAGCAATCCAACTCGTCCGATGCATCCGGGCAATCTTCGTACTGATCGCAGCGCCACTTATCCGGGATGCATTTGTCATTCGACATGCATCGGTATTCGTCCCGCTCGCACTGCTTGCAGTCGGACTCGTCCTCCCCACCGTGACAGTCCTTAATGTTGTCGCATCTGCAGAAAGGGGTGAGCGGGTAAGTGGCTAATGACTATCACTAGCAGTCAGTTACATACTTCCATTGCAGCGGTATACAGCTAGAATCGCTGCCACACTGGAACTCGTTCGCATAGCACTGCCCTAAACGGGTTGGATCCTCGCAAACGTTTCGATCGTCCGAGTCCGGGTAGCTATCACAGTCGAAGGTTGCTGTTAAGGCTTCCGAACTTGCGATGATATGGGCACAGGGCTCCAAAATAGCTGGAATATGAATAGAAAGGGGGTTTAGTTCTAATCTATTACTAATTGAATCGCTACTACGAATACATACACTTGCAAATGCGCTTGCACGGCGCCAGCGTTCCCATGCGCGTTGGGCGACATTCCGGTTCCAGCACCAGGCACACGAATTCTGCGACGCGCACCGAACACTTGGAGTTGATCAGATACTGGAAGTGGTCGTACTCGAGCGCAGACAGTTGCCGATTCGTCGACACCGTAAGATCATATGGTAGAACTCCGCGGCAAAGTGGAAGTGAAGTAGACTGACAAATACCTTCAGGAGAGAAGATGGTAGCGTGAAGTTATTGGAACATACAAAATGGACGGTAAGTCTTAGCTAACCTTCTTCAGATATGTTAAACCGCTTCAATCCCTCGGTAGTGATCTCAAAGCGTGACAGAATCGGTAGCGTTGGGGACACCTTCGTTCTGTAGAGGCTGGAATCGGTGGTGGCCGACGGAACTGTTACATTTTTCTAGAGAAGAAATGACAAACAATGAGCGTTAAAACGAATGGACTCGGGAACTCAGGTTCATGCTGGTTTTTGGATAAAGGTTAAGTGGCTCACAAATTGAAAGCAATTAATAGTCAAACAAACAGCACTCAGTGCGTATCCAGTATCCCTTACGACGCATAAAGAAACTCACTCACTCACTCACTGTTCCCAGCACAAAACTAAACACATAAATAACGTTCCAAACAGTAAAAATCCACCAGTACATGCATGCAAATTTTGAGGATGTGCTATTGTGCCTTGATCATTTGTAGCCATGCAATTGGTTTTAGTGTGCTCTTTCGGCTAAAGGCCTCCAAATTCAATAGTGTGTGCGGAAAAATTTCTGGTTTCTTTACTTCAGTCTGCATTTGCTGACTTCAATTGTGTATCAAAAAATTTTGGTGGTGAACATGTAAATTCCCAACTTTAAAAGCCGTTTCCCCCGAAGCCTTCCTTCCCGTTAACATGGACTGCTAAAGATCGCTAAAACATGCAGAAGCAACGTGGTGGTAGTAAACACGCAAAGAAAGTGAGTCGAAGGGAAAACACCAGCTCGGGGAACTGGAAAACGAACGGGTAAAAAACGTCTATTCACTTCTCTCAGATGCTCCAGTTGCATTAGCTGGTCGTTCAGCTTGCGCAACAGGCGCTCGTCCTCCTCGATCGGGACGCCAAAATTGTTTTGATGGCCGGAGGTGAACCCTCGCACCTCCGTCCCTCGTACCGGACCGTCCCGGGGTCCCACCTGAATGGCTGCCGCTGCTGGGTCGGCCGCGTGGCCCGGCTCGTATGCCCGGGTGGTGCCCTCCGGCCGATGCGCTGGCGCTGGTTGCGTACGGCTTTGTCCATCGTCCGCATCGAGGAAATCTTCATCGTCAAACACGACGCGTGCCTTGGTGTAGTCTTTCAACGAGATTGTGCTGGTTTTGCGAATCGGTGCATCGGTTACTTTGACCACCAGCGCGGGCAGCTCCTCGCTGGCACTCTCCGTACGCTGACGTTCCGACGATCCGGGCTCGGTGGTCGTCGATGCCGTCGTAGGCCACTCGAAGGAAGGTTTCTTGGCGTGCGTACCGAACACCGCCAGCAGATCGTTGTCCAGACCGAACGAAAATTTGGTGTCCACCGTGCGGCCCGAACCCTGCGAGTCCTTGGCCTTGGGCTCTTTGGAGGTGCCTCCGGTAAAGCGATGATCGAAGTGCAGATCGTTCGTGCTGGTGAAATCGTTAAAATCGATCGACAAATTCTCGTCCACCTCGTAACCGTCTTCGCCCAACAACCCACTGCTCATGATGTCACGATCTGGAAGAAAAGTGGAAATAGTAATACGTGTTTGTGTGTGTGAGCACAACGATACGTCGTAATGAGAGGCCCGCCCTTTCCAATTACTTACCCACAACCAGGAAGTATACCACCAGACCGAGCAAACCACATATCAGCAGCAGCCCGAGTGGCCACTTTATGTAGCGCCAGATCACTTTGAGTATCTTGTACAGCAGGCAGCGCTGGTTCGGCCGAAAGAAGGAACTGCTGGAGGACGATGTGGACAGGGGTGTCTGGGAACCGGCCTTCCAAAAGTTGAAACTTTGCCGGTTGTGGATGCTTCCAAGGGAGGTGGGTGATGGTGAGGAGGGCAGCGTGTTGGCACAGTCTGTCGATGCCGCTGTGTATCCACTGTAGGGAGTGCCCTGTATGGGTGGAAGGGGAATAGAAATTATTAGAATAAATTAAGTAATAAGGAAAAATTATTTTACGTTAAATGTAACTCAAATTTCACATCTCATGCAGTAGTGTAATAGTTGATTGTAAGGTCGTAGAAGAATTGATATCAGACAGGTTTAATAGTATGATACACTAAGGTAAAAGATTATCGTTTTGTGACTATACTTGATTAAGAGGTTCCATGAGCAATTTTTTCCAAGAGCGTACGAGAAATGAGGAAATGAAGCTAGCTCGGCGCTTCCGATCTTCTCGTCTATTATAACTTTGGATTGACCGATGAATGAGTACTTTTTGTGTTTTTCTCACAGATACCGTCACCATTAGTAAAGGGAATCGGAATTACCTGATCCCGTTTTTCGGATCGATTTCGATTCCAATAAAAAATATCGGAAACAATTCCGAATCCGATTCCGGAACCAACTATTGCGGAATAAAAATAGTTTCGAGATAAGAACAAAAATACATGGGGACGCGTCAAAAAAGGTCAAGAACAAAAGAAGTTTTTGTAGGAATGAATCACAAAAACTCGGGATACCCTATATCGCTCATTCTCTTAAAGTGTCCTGTAGTGATCGTGACTATTCATGGGCATAATTATGATTTGGTCAGAATCGATTTCAATAAATAGGTTCGCGATCGGTTCCGGAATTGGTTTCCGGTACTGTTGATAGCAGCAGCACATTGCAGGTCCAGGGATCATAATCCCATCCGGACAACCCCTTTCCACCTTATCCTCCCCCCTCGGTAGTGAGGACTGACTATTCAACTATGTGGTTTCATAAAGTGAAGTAAGCCTGAAATGGCCAAAGAAGTCGTTAGGCCGAGAAGAGAGTGAGAGGTGAGACAAACAAGGCAGGCTAAGACCTTTCGGAGCAGTAGAGCAATATACGAAAAAGTAAAAATCAATATGCAAAACATCAAAACTATCCATTTCCCCATTTTTCAGATTCAGGGAAAGTTTCCCAATAATAGAATCACATTTGGAGACAAAAACCGCGATGTTATGGAAATCGGAGAGAAATTGATCTATAATCAACACGATCAATAGAACGCTATGATGTGGTTTGTGGCATTTTGTTGATCCAATTTATTCGCGCCATGTAGAGAAAATTTAATTCTGTGGTTTATCATTGAGGGAAATTAAATTAAATGGAATAACGATTTTCCTGTTCCGCTTGACTAGTCAATAAGAGTAGCAGAGCAAATACTCATCGCGCCATGCGTACACTTACGATCATTAAAGCTTCCGATACCAGCCCCAGCGTGTATTGCGCAATCAACTTCAGCCCGACTGTTTCTCGACGCAAATGTTCGGCCATGCACTGTGGCCTTACATCCTACTGCGAGTAAAGTGCTCGGACTAAAGACCTGAATATGAACGGCATCGGACAGCTATAGGTGAAGGTTTGCGATATGCTATCAGTTGAATCATTTACCACCTGTACGCGGAACAAACTGCAACGAAAGTTGTCACGCTGGAGGAGCTGGTTTAATATCGATAAGAAACTGACGGCATTTAAAAGCTATTCGAAATAGAGATCAAATTTGTCACAACCAATATTTGGAGTAGTAAAAATTTTAAAGGTCTTTCATGAGTTTATCATATAGAGAAGGAAGTAAATCTTCACTTCATATAAATGTTCCCTGTTAATAAAATGTTTCCCTACATATAAATTTGCAGATATATGCATGAAAAATGGACTTCTGAATCCACCAAGACACTCGCTTATCTCTTCCACTAAAAAAGGTTTCCAATCCTTTCTTCTTTTTCGCTTTGCCTGAAACCGAACCGTGAAGCAAATCATCGATCAACGTGGCAGTAAAAATTAATCCAACGTAATGAATTGATTTGTCGAGCATCGAGACACGGACACGATAGCGGGACGATGCCATGGTCGTACGGTGTGGCACAACCGTCCACTTCCGTCGACCAACCGGTGTGTCTGTGTATGGATCGTTATCCTGTCCCAATCTCAAAAACCCGACCGACCCGTCAACTGAGCTAATGATTCTATTTCATCGGGACCCCAAAAGACTCGACCTGTTAATTGACTGTCGTTTTGCCCAACGCCCGGCGACAACTGTGGGCAGTGGGCAATGCAAAATTGACTTCATTTTCTGGGTCCCCCGTTCCTCCCTTGGGTCCGGTTGGGACCAAACCGGGAAGCGTCGACTGACGACCGAACGAGCGCAAAATAGACGTGCTGTAATCTAATCAGTCTAATCGCATCGCATTACGGGTAATGTATTTGCATTAATCTTGGACGATGGCTGGACGAGACCCAGTCGTTTCGAGGTCGGGTTTGGTGGGTCGTGTTAATTTCGTCGAATGAACTGGCAAGCATAGTGTGACCGCCAACGGTGAGGACTTTACGTTTGCTTTAAATACTGTGGCGGATGTAGGGAAGTAGAATTTAAGCCTTTTCGTGCGATGTTTGGAGCAGAGAACGGGGTGATATTCTTACGTTTGAAAAATAAATTATTTAAAATAGATAATAATTAGACCACCGTAACTGAGAATTCTAACCCAATATGCAATCGGGAAAACTACGGAGTTGGTTTGCCATCGAGTACGATGTTTCGACCCTAGTCACAGGGAAGGCGTTTGCAAGCTAACATCCTCAACTCATGTCTACTTCCTATGCGCTTCATACTGCGTGTTGCTGTTGGTTGAGTACTTTCCCCTGCTGAGTGTAACGAGGAAAGGGAAGGCGTCGAACGGGATGGTTCTGATTGATAGTGGCAATTACACCAACGTCGCTGAGGTGCTATCGCTTCTTACGATGCAGCTCATCCGTAGGTCGGTCGCAAACGAAAGTACAAGGAATGTGGTGAGAGGATTTGAAAGGTCGGTAGATGATGTTACGAAGGGAAGAAAAATGTCTTCGATGCGTTGCGCTGATAGGTGTAATACAGCTGTTAGTTGGGAAATTATTCAAGTCATTTTTTTAATACTCTGTAGTATATTCCATACTACTTTTTAATAATTTGTTGTTTGGAATATAGATTTATTATAAAGAAAGCCTTTGCATAATATATATTGTTAAATGTATAACTCTCTGCCATCATTTTATTTTTACTATGTTGTAAAAATTGAAGCATTATAGACAATATTTGACAACCTTATGAGAGTTTTACAAGTTAAAGACATATCTCATTAAAGACATGTCGCTAGAAACGTTCATTTATAGAGCGTTCCGGGGATGAATTTTTATCCAAGTCTGGTAAGCCAGTGTTTCATTCATCCTTTGGTTTTTGTACGTAGCCAGTCAGGTACAATAGTATTTCCTGTACCGGAAAGCAGCACTCGATAACTATATTGGTATCAGCGGTGCTGGCCATAAGCATGGAAAAAGTGTTTCCTGAAAACTGGTAATCGCTACTGGCCAATGGTATGCGGAGACTAATCTTGCAGATACAAATTAAAATATTAAGAATAGATTGATCCTGGGTAGTACTCTGTGATGCCACCGCTTTTCGATTTATTTTTCAACTCTTGTTTCATTAAACTTAAAAATGGGGCGGTCTGGTTGCCCAAATCCCATCCAGACCACCTCACCGTGAGTAGCGTTGACTATCCAGCTACGCGTAAATTCAGGTCACAGAAAGCCAGAAATGGAAGGCCGAGTCCTTTCGAGGTTGTATAGTGCCAAGAAAGAAGAAGAGTTCAACATATCTTTAACGATAATTTCCGTCCTTCTCAAACCTATGGCGGGGTAAAAGGTGTGACTTATCAGCATCATAGATTATTTTTACAATAAGCTTTGTTTACGGCCAGGCCGTTCTTTATGAATAAAAAAAAAGCTTTGGTTTTGTTTTTTTATCAATCTTGTAGATAATATGTAGTTCCTCTAAAATGCTGAAGAAACTGCAACATAGTTTTAAAAGAGCTTCACATCAACCATGTTTAAAATATTTTTGATGCAATTAACCTTTTGCTTTAATAATAGTCTAATGTTTTTCTTCTTCTTAGCTTAACGACTTCTTAGGTCATGCATCCCATTTCTGACTTGCAAGAATTTATGATACCACGTAGTTGGAATGTGGAATGAGGTATGTCTATACCTCAGTACAAAGGGAACGGGCCAGATGAGATTTGACCCAAAAAGACTAATGCTTAACCAATTAAGATTGACAAGACTCTTTATCTTTATTTAATAAGATCGCATGAAATGAGTTTCACTATATACTAAAACTCTAACTATCACTTTGGTCACTTGTTCATCAGTTTGAAACGATCGGTGAACCTGCATATGAAGCTTTGAATCTACAAACTCAACGTGTATCGGCCCGCCATCACTGATTAATCGTAGAATCGCCGATTGAGAAGGTCCGGATGAGATTTAATACCCGGTTCTACCGTGTGAAGATCAGTGACTGTTTGAATGATGTTAAACTCATTTTTGCTAACTAACCCAGATTGCATATAAAAAAAACAAATCACCTATTTGTAAACTATAACTGAATGTTATTAACAACAAACTGCGTTCTTGAAATTTGTTTGTTGGATGGAAAGATATACCTCTTTGAAATGTTTACTTTAGACAAAACAGGACTTGCTTTTTCTTCTTCTAATCTGAGTCTAATCTCCCGGTACGACTAGTGAATTCAGTTTCCTGGGCCTTCCTAAGTTACGCATTATCGTATTGCTCAATAACCTCTCCGCAAATTATTTGAGGACCGACAACCAATGGTGATATCTCCTATAGCACAGGACTGTTACTCTGAGCAAGCTTTTGCCCAAAATTGTAATTAGGCCAAGAGATAAAAAGGATCCACGTAGGACACCAAAGTTAATTAAGGCGTTAGAAATCAAATAAGATCAGGGATGTTTATGCAAACAATTTTGGAGCTTTTAAACTTATTTATTATTTGAAAGATGTTTCCGGAAAATGTTCGTAAGTTCAATAAATTGCCGCAAATTCGTCTTAGCTCACCCGAGATGAGGTGCCATTTCATGGTTTGAAGAGGGTAATGTCTCCAAACCAGTATGCATTGTACTCTATTTTGAAACTATTTTTGCCAGGCCGTTTCAAATGTATGAAAAAAAGACTGCTTTACAGACTGCTGCCATCAAATAATATCAAAACGAGTTAGATTCCCTTCCGATGCATCACGAAGGCTATACCAATCCTTGTTTTCTGAGTGACCGTGAAGACGGTCCCAACGTAGCACAGTATTGGTGCTTCGTGCTCATCACGTTCCGTTTCACCCCAGCTACTTACTGTCGACTCCTGGCGCCCTGTGATCGAACCGCATCGATTGTAAAGTACGATCGCGATCGCGTCTTGCAATGCGGCACCTGCTCCGTTCGAGGTGAGCAACGCGGAACCAGCGTCAATGAACACTCCTTCCTTACCTTTTGCATTCGTTAAAAGGGAACGCTTAATTATTGCCTCAAACGCGAATGGAAGAATGCTTGCAGGTTCAGCGAGCGCACCCTCATGGCGCGTAAAATCGCTCTCATCAATCACGATGGGGGGTTGCGAGAGGTTGTGTGTGTTTTGTCAGTGGATTTATGCTAGCGAAAGTTGCGAAACCGGATGATTCAACTGGTACGGAGGGTGGGAAGGTGGGTGGTTTGTTGTGGGTGGGCTGGCAAGTTAAACAGATTGTAGGGAATTCTCGATGCATCTTATAACGCGTTGCCAACCGAACTGACACACAGCGAGCAGCATCGAATGTATGCAATGGAATGTTGCATGCAGATCGTTCGATCCTTTTAAGGGAATGATGTGAAGGGATCGCAATAATTGCTTTTGTAGGGTTTGATTGAAAATACGTGAAACGGTTAAAAGGAATCGATAAAGTTTCTCTTGGCCTTGATCGAACCCTCTAAACTAAGAATAACACAAATGGTGTCAAAGTCCATAGAATTATTAGAGACACATCTCCTCAGCTTCAAGAAAGAACGAACGGTTGTGCTCATTAACTGCCATCCAGATAATTGATCATTTTATTCCAAACCACAGCGGAACGTGTGATTAGTGACACGGTGGTAAAATTCGGTCACTAACGAATGATTCTGACCAACCTTGGTTTAGTTGTAACGTGCTCAGTAATGTTCAGATGCAAAGGACACACACACATCACACGCTAGGCTGCACGAATAATTGGCTTCGAATCGAAGGAATGGAACGGTACAATTAGTTTCAGAATTTTTGTCATTTTTGACGTCAGATGGTGAAGGTTGAAAGAAGATTCATTTTGCATATGGAGGACAAAATTAGGAACGAACACTGACTGATCGAGTAATTTAAATAATTGCTACCTTGGTCGTTGGAAAGAATTCATTAGAACCAATGATAAGTTGAATAGCATCCTTTACGAAGACTTGCCTTTTTTACTATAACTCCAAGAAGTCTCAAGCTGTCATTGCTGGACCTTTAGAGTGCACGGGACTACCATCCTTATGTCACACCGGAACTGTTGCAGGAAGCCTTGACTTTGATTTTGACGATCAGGTTTGATTGGATCTTCAAAGTCTGAACTCATATATGCATTGAATATCTAGACATGATCTAGATCTATCTAGGCATGATCATATGCATTGAATATCTAGACCTGTTGCCGATGGATCCTCTTAAAGTTTCTTATGACCAAACCCAACATGATCGATGTTTCTCCGATTCCGAAGGTCATGGAACGAAAGTGAAGATGAACAGCTCTGTGAGAACACCAAACACCACCAGACACCTCGGCTCAAACGTGAAGGCAACATCGGTAACAGCTTTAATTCTTTTGCGTCTTGAAAAAACATGACCGCCCCTGGAACGGTGGACGTGCCGAATAATTAGATTTCGAAAGTGGTCGAAGTACGCACCAAACAAATTGCCATGGCCTTTGCCATTCTATTAGTGGATGTCGCCGACACGAAAAATGGCTTCGTGTCGATTTTATCTGCCGGCAGAACAAAGCCAAATGCCCGAATGTGAGAAAAAGGTGCTTGGAACGCGCGATGGCAGGGAATAAGAAATGGATGGCACTATTCACGCCGTGGCGTATGAAGACGCAACCTACACTGGGTGCGTGCCGATGGGTACCTCTCCCTCACTGGGATCGCATCAACGAGCGAACGGAAAACCTTCTAAACATGTGACCTGAATTCCTTCCGCCAATCGAATTGTATAGATCGCGCTCGATCTACACTCTGCTCCTGCCGCGGAAGATGCCCGTGGTAGATCTTGACGCTCTTGACGCTCCCAGCTGACCCAATTGTGTCGTCTCCAGCGGATGACAGCACAAACAGGCCGACCGACGCTAGGCGACATAGGGGCACTTTGGTGACGGTGAGGTCACTGTTGTGACTGTATCCGCTTATGTGACGATCCTTGAACGAGAACGAGATCTGATGTGATGGGTGCTTGCGTGATTGGAGTTTTGCCGCCGTACCAATCCCTAATTAGTGGAGCCTGTCAAGATTGGACAATGCTTCCTGTCGGACGAATCGAGGACTCTAATTGCTCAAGTGCCGCAGAACGCTCGCTCGAAGGTTACGGCGTGTTTATCTTACGCCGATGTGATCTCGAATGGAGAACGAAAGTTTGACAGTTTGCAAAAACGAATTCTGAATTCGTTTGAAGGACAAGGACAATAATGTCGGCATGTCCCGGCAATCGGAAGGTGTGGAAGAAATCAATCGCATTAGGGTTTTTCGGTAGGTGTAGGTTGGATACTTATCGCAGATGGTGTTAAAAGCGTGTTGCGGAAGTGTGAAAATGAAGCTTTATTGCACTTTGTTGTGGTGTTGCCACCGATCAGACATGTACACGGGCCACCGATCAGCGGAAGCTTTCAATCCAAGAAGACGCTAATAGTAATCGATCATTGTGTGTGGAGGCACATTCGACGCCCTCTTGCCGTATCGAATAAAGGCGAGCCTATTTCTGACGACTGCTGGTGAGTTATTAGCTCCCGAGCACTGACAGTTCATTACCAGGTAGCTCTTACCGCTCGGCTGTCAGATCGGAGGCAATCAATACACTCAGCAATCGACGGCCAATGTGACGGTTGTCTACCACACCCTCCACACCAATACCGAGTGAGCGGGCCGCCTTTTGCTTTGAACTATACTTGATCACGTACGAGTGTGCGAGCTATCGTAATCGGCGGAGGTTCGTCACGCATCTCTTACCGACTGTTGGGTGCAAAGCCACCTACTATCGGCAGCTCCTAACGCTCAGTCGTTTCTCAAAAGATGGCGACACGCTCTTCTTCTCTTCCATACGCCTCCGTCCATTTCACCTCTCAGAAATCTGACCAAGAAATCGAGCTCGAAAAGGAGCTTTTCGATACGCATACTTTGTTCGGCCGTTGTCTTACACCGTTCCTTCTGGATGGGCTTGGCTACGATCAACACCGTCCATGACTGTTGGCTTCCTACTTGACCTCAGCAACCGCTGGCGAGTGAAGAGGAATGTTGCCAAGAAGCAGGGGAACCGAAGTGGGTCCCGTACATCGGTACATTCCTTTGCAATAAAAATCCGCACCAGTGCGTCGTCGTGCGAAGGGTATATGGGTGCAGCATCTTGTGGGTATCAAAGTGGAATGCTTTTGTTGCGCTGGAAGCTGTACACACACACACACACTTCACACTTGTAGCCGAGTGCTGTGTGCCGTGGCTGGTTGGCCATTGTTGTTGTTACGATTAATCGGTGGGTTGGTTTGGTAATTGAAACATGATGTATGGTGTTGGGTTGTTATTTTGCAGAGTGTTAAGTACACGCAAAACTGTTACTTTAGTGATGGTAACATTAAGGTCTATTGTAATCGGTTTTATATTTAAAAATTATAAAGTAAATTCGTGTAAAAATCAAAAACTGTGTTCATTGGGCGAGCCTCAATCTCTCGAATCGACCTACAAAGTTAACCTCCGACCATGATTCAGAGCTGTCGTTCGCCTGTGTAGGACACCCTCCTTCCCAATGCTCCCCCCTGTTAGCTATCTTCCCCGAAAAAAGTCGGCCAGTTTTAATGCATTATATCTCAAGGGAACATTTTACCTGCTCACCGATGTCACTTTGAACGGTGTTACGATCCACTTTACACACCAAACATTCGTTACCGATCGCTCGGACCGAACCACCGCACAAACGATTCGCAATCAATAGAGGAAAGTGAAAGAGTAACGATGTTACTGCTGCAGCCTTGCAGCTTGGTCAGGTACGCGGCTCAGCGCCAGCGCTTTAGAGCTCGACCCGAAGGGAAAGGGTTCTCCGATCGTCCTCTATCAATTGGCTGTTTAACGAAGTGCAAAGCAGCGATGTCGCAGCGCAGCAACTGTCCATTTTAATGAACTCGTTTTGCATGTGTCATGAGCGTGAATTGTGCGGCTCATGTTCACATCTGATTACACTCGTGGCCGTACTTGCCGGCCCGTCTATTAGCCGTGTTTTTGTCGTTAATAGAGAAGCCACTTATGCAAGCATTACTGGCTCCAGTCAAACCCATCGGCGAATCATGACATTTGCCGCTCCAGACACCAGGCTTACACCGACCGGCAGAAATTCCTCCCTATTGGCCGTTTAATTGTGGCTGCATCTGAAGAGAGTGCATCGGAATATCCCCGAATCATCCTCGAAAAGCTACACCACTCCGGTGTACTAAATGCTGTGCGGATGGGTGATTTAATGTCAAACTGTTGTGTTTTGCCAATCCGTGGAGGCTTGCCGGTGTCTAAAGGGTAAGGTAAAGCTTGTCACGACACGGGTAAATTATTGATACGAATTGTACACGGCAGCTGAGTGCGCTGGGCGCTGGGTGCGACAGGTTTATGGGATCTTCTTCAAAAAATGAACACACATTTTCTCTCACGATCTTGTCCTGTCTTTAAGGATTGTCTGCAGCGCAGAGGGCTGCTGCGTTGTAGTTGTACGGGGTTAAATAATGCAGGCGGTTCTTGTGTTTATTTTATACCGCAATATTTCTTCCAGCAACGGTTTGTGGATAGCGTTGGAAAGCATTATAGGCATGTGGTGAAAAAAATCGCTGAAGTCGCTTTTTCTCATGTTTAATTTTTGAACTCAAGAATATACAAGTATTACGTTACTCATGGTCCTCATATGGGTTTGTTAAATGGATGATACATAATATGGATGAGATTGAATCTGATATGTGCAATGTGACCAGGCCGTTCCTATTGAATAAAATGAGCAATACGGGCTGGTTGTCGTTTGCCAATATAAAAATACCTCACACGACTACAAATCTTGATCAATGCACCGGGAGCAAATAAATATAACCCTTGAGCCTTGTCGTTCTGTATCTCTTTCCGTGGTAGCCATACTTTCCATCCAAACGACGAAGAGTATTCTAGCCAAGATACTGAGGCGATCCTATTTGGACACTCTGTTCTATTCAGCGATGACCAAATTTTGACTAAGTTCGAATGGAGGATCTCCTCCTTATAATTCCGAAGCCAAGACTGTAACTATACAGCCAAACTGCACGAACATCATTATTAATCTAATCTGAAAGGTTTTCCTGTCCAGTTTTAATTGCTCATGTTATGTTTTCTTGACAATTGGCTTTCTTGGCTCAACGACCTCTTAGGTTATGCCTGCCATTACTGAGCTACTAGACGTATTTATACCGTATACTTGGATAGTCAGTCCTCACTATGAGGAACAGTCCAGATGGGAATTGAACCCCTTTACTACCATGTAAAGAATGGCGCCGCTATAGCATACACCCTCGGGCCGCTCCTTGATAATTTTATTATATTTATTTATTAATTAACGATTACGGAATGATGCCGTATTGTCATTGTATTATATTTATAAGATATAAAATGTGTCCATGACAATACGGCATCGGACCGTAATACTTAATAAATAAAATAATAAAATATTTACATCCTTAGTAACTAAGTTTATAATAAATAAATCTTCCAATGCTTCAAACAAATCACGTATGAACATCACATAAATTAATTTTAATGCACCAGTATTTCGAAGTAAATTCTTAAGCAAACTCGTTCTCAAACTGAAAGATAATCCCTTTCATAACATTTGGACAAACTAAAGGAAAGATCGACAAACGTTAAAGCAGGAAACTAGTAGATAGGATAGCATCTCTAGCACAAAATATACGAAGATATAGTAGTAGACAGTAGTATAACTTCTTCTTCTTCAATGGAACACCTAGTAGTTCAGTAACGAGAACTTCAAGAAACAACTTCTTAGTAAAAACAACCTCTAAAGGTACTTGATGTTACTCGTATCAAAGTAGTCAGCTCTGCATACGGGGGGAGGCGGTCTGATAGGATTTGAACCCCGCTCGTGCCGCGTGAAGACCTGTGCCGTTGTCGCCACGGCTACCAGACCACCCCGTAGCAGACAGTAGTAACAGCTAACGCTAAACCCCTATGGATCTGGGCCCAAAAAAGTTTCTTGTAGACAAGCGATGGCAAGCATCAGAAGGTCCAAGGTAGAATTTGTTTTTTGATTGAATTTTCTCCCTACACTAGTATCACACAGAATCGTAAAAAAATATCGGTTCCACGTGACGACCTAAGTTTAAATTTAAATCAAGCAACAAACCGATATCCCTCACTACTTCAGTGCGAGGAAGCGTTGCCTCAGAGTTAGTGAACTATAATGTATCGTGATTCTCTGGGTACAAGAGATAATTTAATTACACTAACTGACAACGTATACGGGAGTACCACGTTTTGAACATGCTACTGGATAATTCTTTGAGGTACTCCAGAGATTTTTTAGCATAAATATAAGATTGAAGTTCAAATCGCTCAGTGGCAATAAGATAACAATAATAAGCCTCGTTAGTGCTTAAATTAATTTAGTACTTGCTTTTTAAGCGTAGAAACATTTCAATTGGATATACAAAATTGAGTATGCTTAGCTACAGCAATTTGAAAATTTAATACGGGTCCTTGAAGCCATCTACTGATGCCACCAATAAATGGTACTTCAACCACTTCAGTCAGATGAAGCAATTCGTCTAGAAACTATTTCGCATAGCGTGCCAACTCGCTCGTTCATCCCGATCGCCCGAATTGGGTTTTCATATTTAGCATATCACAGTTTCGCAAGCATAATTCTTGAACTTAATTTAATCCATCACCCGTCACCAGTTCGGAACTGTTGCTGTGGGCGGACGGTTGATTTCGGCACCGGTTTGACATTTCACAGTCATCATCTAATCGTAACCGATCGAACCGATCAGCATCGAAGCCGCCATCGAATGCAGGCGGCGGCATCAGCTCGGGGTAAGCTTTGAACGCGTTCCAGGCCTTTGAAACCGTTTGGCCAAACATTCTGTCGCGCCCCGGGCACTGGCGAAAAGATGATGGCGGGCGGCAGTTGGGAAAAGAATCTCTTTCGTCACACCATCGCATCGTGGTGGCAAATTCCGGCCACTCTTTCCGTGTGGCATTTTACAGGCCGGTACTGTTTCGGTTTATAATTTTGTTTGCTCTTTGATGCAGGTTCGGTTGTTGCATGGTGATGAATTCTGCCGCCCGAAGACAGCGGCAGAAGATGTACCGTTCCGTTGACCTATCTGGATCGTGACTCCGATCGGGGGTTTGTCATCGGTTTATGAGCATTTTACCCGCGGGCAGTATCTCCGGTGCAGATGGATGGATTATAGAGGGTAAAGCAGAGGGCTTTGCGTGATGGGATCAGTCGCATGATTAACTAAACTAGATCGCCTTTTGTAACACGGTACACTTTCCGCTGGAGATCGGTATAATCGGTTGTGTACATTGCAAATTAGACATAAAAAACACACACAAATGTCAAAAAGACAACACTTCCATCAACACCATCTTGTGGCCACGTAAAGGCCTTTTGTCGCAAGTTTTTTGTTCGTACTTGTCAAAGTGGCTTTTGAGTACCTTCTCTAAGTACAACGGCAGTACAATGATGTTGAGAAGCCGTTCGCTTGATGGCGCTTGGGGTAAAGTTTGATTCTTTCGTCAAGCGTAGAGTGGCATGGATATTGTTTTATTTTCTCACCCATAAGCCACCACACCGAATGACAGTATTACGCAAAGCGGTTCGTTGTTTCGCACGGAACAAAAGCTTTTTTCGTCCGTCCGTTCGGTTAGTTCACACAGCTGCCTGGGTGGTCAACCAGCTGAGGGGGCCAGTTAGACGGTCAGGCAAAGAAGAGAGCTGTGGAAGACGCGAGGTTAAGGGTTTCTGTTTATGACAAACGCTAGCGTCAACGTAGTGGTTTAATATCTAAAACTTTTACTTGTGTTCCATAAAATTAAAGTGAAATTCGATTTATAGTTAACAGTTGATTTTAGCATCTTTTGAAATAATAAAACAGCACCCGTTTTCTATCCGCAATTTACCAATCTGCTCCCCACAAAAAAATGCTTCCTTCCAGAGGCGTGCTAAATAATAAAAAAAATCTAATAAAAAGTAATTATCCACGCTCGTTAATTGTTCTCCCCGAGTTGAAGCAATTTGACATTCAGCCAAGAATATTGCTTCGAGCAACCAGGCAAGCGCATGGAACTTACAAAATGGAACTGATTGATTTTGCAATGCTCTACGGGGGCCGCAAGGGTGACAGTTTTTTTTGCTCTCTATACTGCTTTGGATGTTGATTTTACGAACTGCGATAGGCATCTTAATGCGAGCCACACCAGCCATGGAGACTTTACCATTATGAGTGGGGCTTTTTGTTATACTCCCTGTCCTATGCTCATTATGTGTCCAGTGGGAAAGAAAATGGCATTATGTGTCAGAGTTTGTCGCCTAGCGTGACCCTGAAGCCATGACATGTATGGGTGGGAAATTTGTCGCGGGCCTGGGAGTAGCCTTGAGCAGTATGGCCTGGGAAGGGGTGTGCTGGATTTTCCGCTTACGCTGCAGTAAAGTGCTTACCTGAGGAGAAAAAGAGAGAAGCAAAATGCAATTGATTAGTCTAAGTGTGTTTTTAGCAATTGCTTTGATCATATTTTACAAATATTGGTTTATGCTATTTTTAGTTTCTATCATGTCACATTAATTTCAATCGATTTTTAATATAAGTATTTTTTTTCCTTTTTTTCGTTATTTTATAGATAAATCGTAAATTTTTGCTTGTTTTTTTCTTGTAATGGGTCAACATGTTTGTACTTCGCTTTTGCATTTTCTTTTAAAATTTAGTCGTTTAGTATTTCTTTGTTTTATCGTCACTCTTATCCTAATTTACAAAGGGCCAAGTCGTTATCGTTTAAGGCAATTTTTCTTTTGTTGTATACATGTTTCAAAATTGTTGTTTCCTTCCACTATAAATGTTTAGTATTATTATTGTATGCTCCAAAAGATTACCAGCTACTTATTATTTTTTTACACTAATTGTATCCATTTGTTTTGTGTTTTGCTAAGTCTTTGTAGACATGTTTGTAGTTTTTTGTTGCTCAATTTTCTTTGCGAGTAATTTATTTGTGATTTAGATTATAGTGCTGATTACGGTTCTCTGTCAGACAAACTCTCAAACAAACCTTCTCTAATCACATATCAAGTAGATTGTATATATTATGTGTTCAAGATAGAGAAGGCAGACTTTTGTCAAGCTTTTGTTTTCGTTAAGCCAGAGCAATCTTAGCTGTCAAAGTGCTGATTTCAGTTCGAATGTGTATGCAAAATATAGACAAAAGCAAAAAAAAAAAATGTTGGTGTGAATCTTCAAAAATATTTTAGCCCCGTGGCATCTGTTCAATTGTTTCTTCTTGCTCATCGTTCTGGTCTTCATGGTCGAAAGAATATCGAGCCAAATATGTGCTACTTTTCCATCCATAGCATATACAATTCCGACAGCCTAAGCATAGAAAAATATTTTACTTCTTTTACTGAACAATAATTTAGTATAATGTAATTGGGTCCGAATCCAAAATATGTGGATTTCACAACAAATACTTAATCGTAAAACGTTGCCTTGTCTGCGTCTGCGATTTGCATCTTCTACTCAAATAAACTATCGGCTGTAATGGAGAAGGTTCTTTTTTATTCATAAAGAACGTAAACGTATAAATAAATAAAAAAAGAGTTCATATTTATATGAGAAATTTTGTCAAATTGAGTTTCCGAGTTAATGAAAAGATGAGACGTTTAATTTATTTTTAGACTTATTTTTCAAATTTTTTCAGCAATGCTTGAATATTGTTTATGGATAATTTTAGGGTTTGCTCTGATATTTAAACATTTGAATGAGTTTGGTTTTATTACTAAAATGTTTTTCGCACATTTTTTGTTTAATATGGGTTCGTTTTACAGACAATTTAAAGCTTTTTTTTTAACTTTCCAATATTTTATGTTTACCTTATAATATTTTTTAACATTATTAGTGCCTATAGGTGATGTGCTTTAGTGTTAAAAAAATAGCAATTCAACGAATTATGTTATAACTAATTACTTAGTGAACGAATATAGCATTAAAAAAAACCCCGCACCCGCTCTACGCTGGTGGCATAAAAAATCACTTTTCAATTAGTTTTTCCTCCGTTATGATTATGCCCATCCCCCCGAAAAACGTTCATCAACGCTGCCAATAACACGGATCGATCGGTAATCGCGTAATCGCTACCGTTTCATTATTTTTTATTCACCCTGATGCTTCATCAACGGGTGGAAAAGCAACAACAAAAAAACTGATCCATTGTTCAATTGATTTTCCTTCCCCGTCAACCCCCCCGCCCTTCAACCCCCGCCTTTCGATGATGATCCAATTATGAAGCTTGCGTTAACACTACAACACTCCGCAGGCTTTTAAAAACATGCTGTGAATTTTCCAATCGGAAAAGTGGTTCCATTTGATAGTCGATTCGAGCGGATACGGTTCCTTTATGCTTCGACATCCGATGTTTCGGGAAGTGGAAGTAATTGGCCACGGTCGGTTAGGCTGCTTCGCAAACATTGCTTTGTGGAAGGTAAAGTTCATTCGCCGCTCATCGACAAACAACAGACACTATCAGCGCTGGTTGATAGTGATGGCGCCAACGTCATACTGCAGCTGGATGCACACGGGCACAAGTGCATCGGTGCAGACCGTTTTTCAATGTCGGGTTCGATAGTGATAGCGATTGGCAATTCGAGCGTGATGATATGATGCAGCTTCTAGCCCGGATTGTTGTGCAACTGTGAAGGGATGTCGCTGAAGACGATGCAATGCATTGCTATCATTTTAATTTATTTTCCATTCCTCACTGTCCCTTTGCAATATTCAACATTGGATGAATTTATCGCATTACTAGACATAAATGGTAGACAATATACAACAGATCCCTCTTCCCATGAAAATTGTCTGATAATTTTTTTTCTCGTAAAACTCTCTTTTAAAAGCAATAAGCAAACGATTTCTAATAAAAATAATTAAGCTGTCTGTCGACTTTGTAACACGCAGCATAAAACAAAAACCAAAAAAGCCCTTCCATCGGTACGCCGAGCACGTCCGCAAACCATTAGGTCTATTAGGCTGCGTCGTGCTGTGTCGTGGCATCGTTTTTTTTGCTCGCTTTGAACCTCATCATCTATCCGCAAATTTCATCGCTGCGCGTGTGATGAGCACTTAAAGTTAGCGAGCACGGAAAACATGGCGAAATGTCGCGCATGCACATTCCATGCACCGCAATGAAGCTGAAGAAAAGCACTACGCAGTCGAGCAGTCGAGACAGATTGCAAAGATGAAAGGAAAAATGGCGCGTAGCGGAGCACACGAATCGATCACACAAGCACAGCTTGACAAATGGTATATCACCTTCTTCGGTGCGGGGCGACATCCAGCGACCCGAAGACTGCAGCAGAGGTCCATGTGAAAGTAAAAGTGAAGATGCGCTAAATAATTACGCACGGGCGCCAGCATGCGTTGTAGGGAGCCCCCGAGGGGAGTAGAAAGGGATTGTTTTTTTTTTTAACTTTGTGCGCCGATGAGAATGTCATCATGCGCCGGGAAGATGATAGGTGTAATGAGAGAGTAAAAGTTTTCATTACTGTTGTGGATTTATTAGTTGACATTAATTGAGCTTGAGCAATGGGGAAATTGTTTAAGTAATTTCAGAAATTATGTTTTTATATGCTTGAATGAACCTAATCAGGTTATTTTATTTCTTTTTAAATTAGTTTATTGACAGAACAGGGTCTTACTGAAAAGCAGTAAAGCAATTAATCAGTGGTCTTGATCAATTAGGACACGCGTGCAATAAATGGAGGATAAAGATTTTCAAGGTCTCGACAGGATGTGACCTCTGGCTTGGGGTGTTGATGGGATTGAAGTCCATACAATTTATTTGAATTTACATTCTTTGAAATAGTTTATATTTTAATAAATTAGAAATATGGCCCGCGGGTAGATGCGACAGTGGCGCCGGTCTTCACACGGCAGGACTACGATTCAAATCCCATCTGGACCGTTCCCTCATAGTGAGGACTGACTATTCAACTATGCGGTAAGTCTAATGAGCCATAAATGGCAGGTATGACTAAAGAGGTCGTTAGGCCAACAAAGAAGAAGAAGAAGAAGAAGCATTATGGCCCGGCCAATCTTTTGTTCATTCATCAAGGACAGATTCCTTCCAGACCGTTCTATTATGAAACAAAAAATCATTATTAAAATTAGTTGACAAACACAAATACTTTTTAAATAATTTAGAATGTCGCGAATCTATTAAATAATGTGTGTGGCATCATCATCACACATTTTTTGAGCTTTTGACAGAGGTTTGTAGAATTGTTTATCTTATGCCAATAATGGCTTAAGGCTCAAGAATAGTTTATCGTTGAAGCAAAACAATTCTACAATATAGCATAAAATAGTACCCAATATTTGAAGACTTTCGGTCGACTCTTTCTCAGGATACAACATTTGAATTCATGAGTATTTAACAGAACGGGCATCAAATCATTGTTCTCAAGAAATAACAAGACGAGCGCCTATGCCCCCTGGAATCTCCCTCCTAACTCCATTTGTAGTTATTTTGGTTATATGGCGCTGCATTATGCGATGTAATTACTAGCAGGGAACGTTTAACTGATGTAACTCTATCGTTCTGCAATAATATATGTTTGATGGGACGCTCTGGAGGCCGAAGCGATAGCGGCACACGGTCTACACACGGCAGGACCAGAGTTGAAATCCCATCCAGCAATTGGCAGTCCAAGAGCTTTCGAGATTGTAGAGCTCAGATATTTCTATTTGATAGTTTAATTTCCGCTAGCTTGTATAAAGGGTTGGTCATGAGAAAGTGCCACCGGGAATCAGGAGTGGGACATATTATTCAATCAAGGATTTGTCTTAAATTCATCAGCAAAATACTGAAGTTAACATAACGATACTGGAGAGGCATGTGCTTCTCTTGAAGTAGGTCTGCTTCTCTGAAATACTAGTCGTAGCCCTACTGAAACGATTTCGTTGGGTGTAACTCTATATAATACGCTAAAAAAGACTTGACGATAGCTGATGGAAAGCATTAAATTTTTACCCCGATGATATGTTGCCTTTTTGGAGATAGGATCAGTTGGAATATTCAACGTACGGCGTAAGTAAGTAAGTAAGTAAGTAAGTAAGCAAGTAAGTAAGTAAGTAAGTAAGTAAGTAAGTAATTAAGTAAGTAATTAAGTAAGTAAGTAAGTAAGAAAGTAAGTAAGTAAGTAAGTAAGTAAGTAAGTAAGAAAGTAAGTAAGTAAGTAAGTAAGTAAGTAAGTAAGTAAGTAAGTAAGTAAGTAAGAAAGTAAGTAAAAAGGAAAGAAGGAGTGACATCGATTATTATGCTATCACATCTCCATACAAAGGCTTCGTAAAATAATCCCATCCCATGCAGCATGCATCATAAACAAACACGACATTTGTTTGTAAACAACAGCTGACAGCTTGCGAGAAATCATAACTCGGAAAACATACGACCCAACGCCGCGACCATGGTCAGCTTCGAACGAGCAGCAATAAACTTCCCCATTCAATAACCTAATTTGCCGGCGAGAGCAATCGTTTAGGTTTCTGTTTCGATCGATTTCTTATGCAAATGGCTGGTGACCTGGCGATGACTTCCACTGCTTTCTTTTCGGCTACACGTAATACTTATGCACCCAGCCGGGACGTGACACACTCACTGATAAGATGCATCCCGTGACGACTGTCAAAACTGCATGCTGTTTGGGATAGTTTTATACACTGTTTTTTTGGTGGTGTGTCTTTTTCTTTTACCCATTTCCTCGTGCTGGCGCTGCTAGTAGCCCTGTCGTTGACGTCTGATGTAATCAGCGTTTCGCTTTCGATGCGTCTCAGTTTCGATCGTTATCGGATTGTTCAAGCACCGCTGGCTGCTAAGTATGTCAGTCGGAAAGGGCCGTCGACTTGACGAGTACCGGCACGGCTGTGAGAGCCTTCGTTTTTTTATCGCGCTGCTGTACCACCGGCGGATTCCGGCCGCGGTGTAACGGGGGCAGGACGTGGGCTGCATGAGAATGGCAGAATATTTTAAATGCGTTTGAGGGAAACTGGTATGTTTGTTTTTAAACTGAATGCCGACGGTGAGGTTAATGATACTGCCGCGTGTCTCTGTTATGTATCCGACGGGGAATCATTTGATAGCCCTGCGTGGTCGATGAGCTTCGTCTAAATCAAGCTCTCACTGTTTCGCTAGCACGTAACGGAAGTGGAATTGTGATGGGGTGGAAAAGGCGAAGTTGAATAATGTGGATGCAAAATTCTTTACAGCAGTGGCACATTCATGAAGTTTTTACTCATCACGTACAACAAGCTAGTCTTGGATCATGATGCTAACTAAGCTCTTTTGCTGTGGATTTCATTTGTACAGTCGTTAAAAAATGTTGAAGGATATCCTGTAGGTTTTTCCCATCATATATCCTAATTGTTTACTTATTTTACACTTGATTTTAAGGAAGCCCAGAGCCTTCGTTATAGCGATCCACTAATATATCCAATACGGTAGACAATATTTTACAGCGAATTAGACATGCCAGGCATGGGAATGACATGGAACGGCCAAGCTCGTATAGTCCTTTTAGACCAGAAATAGGAGGCCAGCAGACAACGGCTCTAGACCATGAGTGGCATCGAGGATTGTTGCAGCAGACAAAGATCGCTAAGTGGTTGTGGCGCCTGGTAAGTAAGAGGGTATTTGGTGACTTCGAGAAGATAGTCTATCTGCTCTATCCATTCTATCGGCTCTATATCCGGAAGCAAAGCGAGAATATCAGTCCCGACTCTTGCGTCGAGTAAAATTTCCCAGGAGTTGATGAATGAAGTCCGGTAGTCTGATAACTTGAACGTTTAGGACTTTGAGGCTAGAAGTCATTGGTTCATATTTTGTTGAAGATTATGGACAAGATTGATTTTGCGATACGCAATGCCTGGTCGATTTCTATATGTCAGAGCATTATACAATCACTTTGTAAAAATACCTCTCCAACAATGATCACATTATTGGAAGAAAAGACTCTTAGCTTCCCTCAACAGCAACCGATATAATTTGAGAAGCGATACTTTTTCGAAATCCCTTTGGATTTTTTTTGCAATGAAGACAGAAGAGAAATTACTCCCGCATGATTTTTTTCAATCAAGCATAATGGCCTGGATCGCCCAGGACTTTCAAGGATTCGATCAACATTAAATCTATTAAGTTGCCGGTCAACCAAAGCTCCTGGTTTCATCGTCGTTTGATAAAATTTCTATTAACTTCTTCTTCTTCTTCTTCCTTGGCATTACAACCTCCAGAGGTCTCGGCCTGCCATTTCAGGCTTTCTGTGACTTAATTTTACCCATAGTAAAGGAATCGGCCCTAAGTACGGGGAGGCGGGATTTGAACGCCGGCCCTGCCGTGTGAAGACTGGCGCCATTGTCTCCTCGGCCACCGGACCGTCCCCTAGGTCTTTCTAGGCAATTCAATCAAAACTCTATGTAAAAAGGATTTGATACGTAAACAACTGCAGGTCAGAAATGCAAGAGGGATCTTTGAAGACTTATTTACAGAGATTGATGTAAAAACTATATAAAAAATCGATCAAATTTCTTCCAACGTTTCCCGTTTAATCCAAGTTTAATTTCATAAATCTGCAATGGCTTATGGCTTATCTTTAGCGAAAAGTTCATCAACCTCTTCGATGATAAACTAAAAGTTTCATCACCCAATCGCCGACAGACGACACGCCTCTTTTTCGCACACAATCGAAACCGACGGTACACTCAAGGACAAGGATTGCGTGCCAATAAAACAAAGTGCACCAATATTGTGCCATGTTCCGTTTCATTAGCTCATTGGCATTGGGCGGAATGTGTCCGGTTGGGCGGCCGTATGTGTTTTACTTTTTTGCATGTTGCTTTACTGCACTTTAATTGCACAGCACCAGCATGAACTGTTCGAACACTGTTCATACTCAGAACGGACACGTTTTACTCGACCACTTTCGCCTTATACCCCCAGCCCAAGGCAAATAGTTGGGTAGAAAAAACTCATTTCCTTACACAAATGCCAACAAATGGAAACAACCAGCGAAGGGATCCGGATGGAGCAACCGATGACCAGGCAGGTGGTCGGCGGTCCGGTGTCGACATTTCGCTCCACAATCGAATTGATTTGCAATCGGATAGATGAAAATGAGGTTTTTCATCATCCAGCCCCGGTACCGATGTGCCTAACGTGGAACTAACGCACCGTTAAACGGCTTACATTTGCACTCGATTTTTCCACCTTTTCCGCGACGCGTTCAGCTGTCTCGCACACCGCCACAGGTGTGTTGCTGTGTGTTCGTGGGGCGTAAGACTGGCTGGGGCTGGCTGGTGTCGGCCCTGTTCCGGGTTATCATGACAGGGTCGTGCCAGCGGCCCCATACATACATGTGGAGTGTGTTGGAGGCTATGGTGGTTTTTGGTTTTTCTTTTCTTTCTCTCTACACGGTATCGTTCCACGGGCTAACGTAGTCAAAGGTTCGGTAAGGCTTTTCTTAATAGAGATCAGTATCAGCGCTTCTCGTTAGCTGTGGTTAAAGCGCAGGTTCAAGTGTAGTTTAGACGTGCGTCTCGTAACGATTTACGTTGAATGGTGAGTTTAGGTAGGTAAATTGGTTCTCGGTGGCGCTCGCCGGGTGTAAAAGAAACAATTGGCATGGCACACAGTGGCGAGAAAGTTTTTTGAGTGCTTTCAAATGCAATCACAGAAAGAGTTTAGATATTTTTGGTTACGAAGAATTAAACAAGCATGTTAGAGGGTGTATTATTCAATCTTTTGACTCTTTCAAATTCGCATCACTTGTAAAGGATTTTTAAAGGGAAATTTTTACACTTGTTTTACATATGTAATTTAAGCATGAAAATACTGCAAACCCAATGCCCTAGCGATCAATCAATCAATTCATATAATTTAATGTACCCAAATCAGTCGAGTCTATGGCCAAAATCAGTCAAGAAACTGCAGTTTAAGATTGGTTCTAATGCATGAATTTTATCCCAGACCTAAATATTTGGATAAAGTCTGAATTAATTCTTGATGATCGAACACAACTCTTGTGATAACTCATTCCAGGAGATAGATGACAATCTGAATCTAAATAGATATAAACGAGGATCCTTTAAATACAACAGAAACTTACTAGGAAAAAAAAGATTGTAATATCTGGTTGTTTTTTACTGGTGATCTGGTTGAAGAATTCTTCTTCTTTCTTGGCATTACAACCTCTCAAGATCTTGGCCTATCATTTTTGGTTCCCTGTGACTTGATTTTAACCGTAGTTGGTTTTCAGTCCTGTGTACAGGGAGTCGATCAGGATCGGATTTGATCCCCGGTCTTGTTGAGTCGAAGACTCTGGACATTATTGACATTGTTGTACAAAACTCATCGTCCATCCTGCCATTTTTGGTTTTCTAGACTTGTTGATATGACTTAGTTCAATAGCAAGTCCTCACTTCGGGGGAACGACCCGGATGGCCTGTTCCAGACTGGCCTCAGAAGAGACCAATACGATTTACTGGGTTTAACTCAACTGTTGTAGGACCAATCATGCTGTGTAGGACTGACATGCTGTGTGTGCAGGACGAAGTAGCATCTGATCACTAATGCTCAAGAAGAGCTGAGACATGCTGGAGCTGTTCTGAAACAACCTTTAACGAGGAATCAAGTATAAGGTTAAATTTTTTGATAAAAATAATTTGAAGGGATTCTTGTTAAAGAAATTGGAGAATATCGAAAACTAACATGACATAGAAAAAATATAAAAGGCTCAAGAAAGTCGCTCTTAAGCTTAAGTAAGTAAGAGATTAGAATTAAAATGCATGGGATTTTTATAAAATTATGAAATTAAAGTTAAATTGTATTAATTGACTTCTAATATTGAGTAAAAAAGCGATATGAATAATGGTACATCAAGAACCTGATTTGCCTATCTAGTATTATGAAAACAAATCACAATCGGCACGGACAATTGAGGTTTTCTGTTGCTATGTGTTGTGATTGCTATAAACTTGTGTGTGCAATATATTCACTCCATTGTAATAGCTACGTGTACGCGTGTTTAGCAAACACATCACTCGCAGTCTTTGCTATTACTCTTTGTGGTCATAGAATTTGGGTCACCGTGACGACCGTGTTAGGCACTGGCACTGGGCAATTCGCACATCACCTTCGGACCTTTCAACTCGCACCGTACCTGAGGTTCGACCTGATTAAATTCATCATCTCCGGTCATTCTCCACCGCCGAAACCAACCGACGACACATGTGCATTTCAATTTCGACCCCCGCTCCCTAACCACCCTGCCCGACCACCACCCGGCTTGCTCATCAAAGAGAAGCTTGTCCGAATGGCGCAACGAATAGCGCGCCATCGGTTTTGTGGTAGCTGGCTGGTAGCGCAACGGCCGCTCCGATTCGTAATACCACGGTCGTCAGCTACGGACCAGCATGGAATGACCACTGGACGCGCCGAAGACGGTCCGACGCCGTCTCCACCATCATCTGACGATCGCAAGCGTTTGCGCAAAACGGCGTGGAAAATGGCACCAAACTTGTACCGATGGGTATGGTGGTTGCGCATCGGTTGCGCTCTGGTCATTACTTGAAGCCCGGGTATAAATTTGCAAGTGTGCCGAAAACACACGAAACCATTCTATTGGCGGGAACCATCATTACGCGGGGAATAGAATGTCGCCCAAATAATGGGGTTGACAGCGAGTTTGTACGACAGCACCGGCTGCCTGGCATCCCATATGGTGTTGTTGATAGTAATTGACTGGTCACGATTTTTCGCATCGATCCCTGGACAACGGTGACATGTGAAGTTGTGTTTGCCAAACGGAAAGGACAAACGTTCTTATGCGTCGGTGCCTTTCACATGCGATGATGGCATGTGATTGAAATGTTTGCAACAGAATAAACGAGTTGAGTTATTACCGCAATCGGAGGGCGCAGAAAGACATACGAATGTAGCTTCCTGGTTCGCGCTTGGGGTTTGATTTGTGGCGTAAAATAGATTGCAAAATAGAATTTCAAATTGAAGCGATTAATTGAGTGCATTCAATTTATTGTTGTATGACAAAGCAGATTTGTTTTGCTCATTTCTTAACGTGGAATAAGTATTAAAAATGGAATTTAAAAATGAGTGTAAATAAATTATGCATTCGGCTTAAATTAGAGGACAGGAATCATTTATTTAAACTTAAAAAAATACTTAAACTTCAGCAGTATGCAGCCTACGTTGTTCTTCTATCAAAAGAACTAGGCTTCCAAGAGACCTCACTGATTTTAGGGCCTCGTCTATCAAGGATTAACATCGTCCATGGAGCATGGTCACCAAGGATCTAGTCTAAAAGATCTCAGCGTCCAAGTGACCCTACTGATTACTGAGCCAAGAGACCTTGCTCTCTAAAAGGTCTCAGCTATGACTATGTGGCCTTATTTACTAAGAGATCTTGTGGTCAAAGTGCCATGGGATTATGGTCATCATCTACCGATGAAACTCTTCTTTCAAGGGAATTTTGTATTCAAGGGTCTTTGTCTATCAGCTTCACCGACCGGGGCCAAGGAAACTCTTCGTTGAATGGATTTTTCTATCCAAAGGACTTCCTCTTATCAAGGTATTTTATCGTCCAATGGGCCTCGCTGTCCAAAGGACTTCGTCGACTAAATGATCTTCTTGTTTCAAAGCAGACTGACAATCTCAAAAAATTCCAGAAGTTTCACGCAGCTTTTCCTTACACTGCGAACCTGCAAAAATCTTGATACATCGCTACAAATTAACCTAAAAATTATGATAACCCATAAAACAAGCTTTTAAATGCCTTATTCAAATGTAATAAACATATTTCGTATTTACTCTTCACAAACGAATGACATAAAAAGACAATTCTCTTAGGAAACGAAATGCTTTTCGCAGGCGTGCCTCGATCGTGTTTGTCACATGAGTAAGCAACCACCAACACTATTGTTTCACACCAAAGAAAAACGCTCCTACGAGCCTTCTCGTCTACCACACACCGTGGTCCAGTGGTCCCTCAAACCTCCTCCGAGAGCAATTAAAGTGAGACTAATTCAAAACCGAGCCAGTCGTACGTGCCAGCTGCCCGCACCCAGCAAACCCACTACAACAAAGCGACGCGAGCCCATGTACAGGGAAGGTTACTAGCGGCTTAATGTTGCGAAAAACATGCGTTCGCGAATTATTAGCAACTATTTGGTTTTTCACCCGCGTCGGTACTGGAAACGGGTGCCAAACAGAACAATGGCCAGGCAAGAGTGCTGGCATAGTGGCGGCGTTTATGCTGGGGTTTGAATAACTTCCGCGCTCGCTTCTCCAGCGCCTGGATAGCGAAAGGGAAACGTTGCATTGGATGGAGCACCTTTGGATGCGGGAGTCTTTTGGCAGCAAAACGGTTTTTTGTTGTTGTTGCCATTGGTTCCACTGCCGTTCGCATAGCGCGCATACGAGCATTACGGTGTCCCTCTGCCTAAATAAGCCATTGTGGTGTGGAATTATGGTGTGATTAGTCACGTAATAAAGGCGATATACGGTTCGCGATAGCAAATGCGTAGAGCAAATGCGTCGGTCTCACTTGTCGGTGTGTCATTTGTCTTGCTGCGTTTCCGAACGCACCATATAAGAGGGGTCGGAATTGTGAGTCATTGCTTGTCTTTGTGTTTGCCTGGTAGTGGATGCCGATGCTTAGATCGCTTCCATAGAGATGCCGAGCATTATTTGAAATGTCACTGTTTGCATGTATTAAACTGCCAAACCTGGAAACAGATTAAGAATACTGTAAGGAATAACATTTATGAGGAAAAACGATAACTGCATTGCTTGAAACTAAAACTACGAAGCTATGTTAGTGATGACTTTCTTATGACAACATTTGTTGGGCTAAAGTCTGTATAAAGACCCCCGAACTCACGAGCACTCGGTTTTCGCAACTGAGTTACGCAAGGTGGTATCTTTTTCCCCTTTCTTATTATTTCTCTTTATTATTATTAACATTTGTCAATATAATTATTTAATATAACATCAAATGATCACATTTTAACTCAATTTTTATCTCAATTTTAGGTGTCTTAGTAGCGAAAAGTGAGTGCCCGTAAAAAGGGGATTTTTATTTCAAACTTTAGCGTTTAAGTAAAATATTTTAAATTTAAAGTTTTTTACATCAAATTCTGTTTATAACTGACCAGAACTAAATTATTGTTCTTACTATTTAAAAAAAGTCTGATAATCACGGGACTTTTCGTTAGGCCGACCACCTCGAAGCCACTGATTTTGTATACAATTTGATCCCTTGCAAAACCCTGCATCCATTTAAATTTATTTTCATACTTTATATTTTACTAAAGTGGTTCATTTACGGGACATCTATTGTAGGTTATTAAAAAATAAATCTTGGTAATACGGCCGTCCTATACGAATAAAAAAATCTTAGTAGATATGTTACGAACGTAACGGACGGTTCGAAATAGATTTGAAACATTGTAACTATGGGTAACATTGTAACTTGTATCGTATGGGATCTTTGTTATTGGTCAAATAAACAGAGGTATTTTGGAACGGCCCAACGTCCTAAATACCACCCCAAAGATTAAAAGAAGAAAATTCGAAAAGTACATTGTTTATGTTCAAATGCGGAAACTGGCACGTTTGTTTAGAATAAACAAAATTTTTGGTCCTTTAGCTTGTTAAAGATGTATATTTGTCAGGTGAACACATCTGCGTAGCAAAAGGGGTAAAACCAATAAGAGCGCTAGGAAATTGGGCTTAAATAAACGGCTTGGGGTCATGAGCGAATGCGTGCACAAGGAAAAGGACCGATAAGAAAAATCAACATAGGATGATGCACCGATAGTGCAATAAAAAGAAAACCCACGCAAAGACAAGAACTCGTAAATGCAGCAAACCATCCAAGGATTGTACCAATACATGTAAGTTCCGCGTATGAACATGAACATACAATCATACGTTGTTAGTAGATAAGCAGGAATTTTTTGTTAGTAAAATCAGTATTAACCTAGAACTTGAAAGGAAACGTCTCGACTTTTTCTTGAGATTTAGGTTGATGCTCACAGGGCTGATTCTGCTATCCGAAACGTCTTGGGAATAGAATTTCCACTTCTTTGCATAGCTTCCGATGTACCGAAAAGAACTAGCGAGAAGTTTTATGAAATTTCTTTTTTCATAGACACCTTGCGCAGAACAGCTTCTAACTCGTTAGCGATTAAGGCAGGGATCAGCAGGCCAAACCTTCGCGTGGCTTCCCCTGGTTTTGTCGCTAACAAGATAAACAATATAAGTAACTTACTTACCATATGCTTAAGCTAATTATAACCTTAACGTTTGAAAACCGAATACTGTTAGCTTAGAGAGTATGAAGAAAATCGATTTGAACATAATTGAAAGAAAAATAGAAAGAGAAGGGTAAGGTTAAGAGTTTAAGGCCGATAAGCGATATCAGAATGTAGCTATAGAAGCATTGAAATCAACACGAGTAAAGAGGGACTTGCTTATTGAGTACGATTATGTAGAAGAAAGAAGGGAACACGGGTTCTAAGGTTGAGGGTTAAGGCATACCGATTGCCTTCATAATTTTATTTTAGTGTAGCAGTAACATTTTTAATTGCAGTATTTAATTTTTATATTTTAATTTTTCAATTAATAAACATTAGCCACCCATCATCGTTATAATGTAAAACAAAGCTCGAACAATGGTTCACCAGCACCAGGCAAACGAACGCACCCGGCATAGAAAATCGAACGACTTCAATGCTTCCGTAACCGACGAACCTATTGTCAAATCTTATCTCCAACGACAACGACCAAACACCTCCTCCCCTTTTGGGGGTCTCTTTTCGGGGCCGGATATCACGCGGTAAAACAACAAAAACGACGACGCTAGCCTGCCGCAACAAAATACCGGTTGCCGATCGAATGACCTCCCGCCCAGTGCCATGGGCCAACCGTTTTACTGAAGGCGATCGGCCCGCCCGCTCGCAACGGATGCTCTGGACGAGAGCTCATCTATTTTGTTCCAGTTATTCAAATGCAGAATGCCGTCGCCGCACGGCTGCTGCTGCTGCTGCTGCTGCTAATCACACCGATAGAGCCTTCCCGTGTCGCGCCGTTCCGAACCCGGGTCGCAAAGAGTTCGTCGAATGAGTTATGCTAATGAAATTACCGCTTCAGCCGCATCTCGGTTGGCATTGATCCAAGGAAAACCAGTTCGTGTGGTTTTGGTGGCGCACACTCCCGCACCCGAGTATCTTCCGTCCGGGCGAGATGGAATTTGGTTGGGCCTCGGGTTCGTTTCAATTTTAACGACACTGCACATCGCCGTTGCACTGGTAGGAATCGTAGGATCGGTTGAAACTGCATCGACCCTGGCTGATGCTAGAGCGAACGAGCGACTCATCGAGACCGGCCACCACACATCGACACCGGCTGGTAAGAACCGTGTTTGGTTGCTCCGTTGCGGTTGTGAAGATCGTTTTGCATTTCGAGAATCTATTTAACGACCCGGTCCGTTCAATTTGCACTCCAGCGCACTCAACCTGAACGGTACGGAAATGGACGCGATATGTGGTTAAGCACTGTGACTACCATAATTGTAGGTTGTCGTTCGTGCTTTAGCGAGATCGAAAGCTTTGTTTTTTTTTGCACAAATGATTCATTTTCTGCGGCCGTACCAAGCCGGCCGGTGAAGGATACATTCGTCTTAAAAGCTGGTCAATGTCGTCGGTCTTTAAGGCCTTTATGGCGCTGATGGCTGATGGACCCTAGAAATTAAAGGGAAGAACGGGGATGGAACTCGAGAGCAGCATTCATTGGTGCTGTCCTTGCGGCGGCGGTCGGTAGCAGCGCGGTTATTAGATGCTAACAGCACCGGTAGCTCACTTGCGGTAAATCATGCGAAATTGAGCGTAGAATTAACTTAAACGGTAATAAATCAATCGCACTGATGAGCGCCGGCGATGTAATGTTTGTATGGCCAAGAAGCTCAGCACAAGGTGAAATGAGGAGATCGATGTTTTTGAGATGCTTTTAAGCTTACTTATAAAAGAGGCGCTGCAAGAAAACTCTCATTAATTGGCTCCAAAATATGCTTACTCGAGGCTTAAAAAGAAAACACTCATCGAGGTACGTTTCTTCTTGATTCTGAGCTTTGTTGGTGTTATTTCAAACGCATGGCTTAGGCTTGACATTCAATACATCGCTTCGCAGTTTATAACACCTTCACTGCCATAATAACTACGTCACCTATAACTCACTGCCTTAACGAGTCAGAATAACGAAGAACGAATTCCTTAGCCGTAGCGAGCTTCCTGTCGACGGGTTGCATCATAAAGCACCATAAATATGTTCGCTCGATCGTACCCCGGGGTGTGTTCACATTCGAATTAGCGCTTCGACATTCATGTAGCTCACAAAAAAGAAGAAGATATTAATGGCGTATCGATCGAACGAACATTTCCGTTTCGATTTGGAGATCATCATGATCGTTGCATCAAACTCTTCCCGCACGACTGGTGTGACAAACAGTGGTCCGAACGAGCTCAGAACGATTGGCAAACTTTACGATAGCGAAGAGAAGGGCAAACACACCCTCGCTGAGACGAAGTTCCCTTTCTCGCAGAACGGTTGCGCTTAAAGATCATCTTCATCATCTTCACGAACAATTGCTGGAGGCGATCGGTTATAAAATCAGCTCCACTTTATGATGTAATAAATAGTGCCCGCTCTCCTTTCGCTCGTCGTGCCCGTACGAGCATTCGTACATCCTTCATCATCTGGTAAACCCAGGAGGCAGCTGTACTGTGGACAGCTTTCTGAACGACGGCACTATCCTGAGCGGCACAAGTCCGTGGTCGAAGGACAGATATTTATCCGCGACCGTATGGCACCGATTGCAATCGCACTTGCGGGTATTTCCTGACGAATGAATCACAACCGTTCGATCGGGTAAAGTGTGTCCTTGAACGTGCCCGAGGGTTTTGATTACAGATGGGAAACCTCGATCGATGGTTGCGATTTCCTGCAGTTCGAGACAGTGGTGCGTGTGCCGTACGTAACGTTCTAAAATATGTTTATACGTTTTGCTGGTGCTCGTCCAAAATGTTAACGACTTGCGAGTTCTGACATTTGAAGAACGCACGTGTCCGGGTGCGTTTTCGTTGTTTGGTGGATGCTATATTTTTGGGAGATGCGTTGGGGCATCGGTTTTAATTGAGCGTCTTGTTTGTTTCATCAGTCCATGGATTCCAAATTTGGAAGGTTTTACAATGCAAAATCAAATTCAATGCTTAGCACACGGCATAGACAAGCGTTTTTAATTTATATCATTAGAAGTTATAGTTTTCTTCTTCTTCTTCCTTGGCACTGCAACCTCCAGAGGTTTCAGCGTGCCAATTCTGGCTTTCTGACACTTGATTTTACCCGTAGCTGGAGAATAAGCCCTCATGCGGTCTGGATGGGATTTGAATCCCAGTCCTGTCGTGTGCCGTGTCCGGCGTCGTTATTGCCTCGACCACCGAACCGCCCCAGTTTTTTGGTTTTAAGTCTAAAAAAATGTTAGAGGCGTTAATAGATGATTTTGTTCAAAATAAAGTGTAGCATTGTCAAGTTCAATCGCAACTGCAATATTTCCAACAAGCTCAAGAACAAGTTTCTGAAAACAGTTCCTAATTCATTACGAATTCATACGATAGTGTTAAAATACCATCAAACTGCCCATATCCAATAATTGTGATACAAAGTATGATAGGTTTGCCTATAGGAAACAGAACGGATACAAATATTGGGACGAATCGCAAAAACAAATTTCCTTATCACTATTTCCTGATTTCCTGGAAGAGAGTGTGAAGCAGCATCACAGATGAAGAGCTGACATCACTTTAATTATCTTGTCTATACGTTCTAGTGTAAAACAAAATATCCTGTGGCGTATACCTTCACAGAATAGAACAAATATCTACTCTACAGTGTTCAATTTGCTCAACAGACGAGTCATTGGCGCATGAGTTCGCCTTGTGTCCGAGAGTCCAACCAGCAGTTCAAACGCTCTGCAGACTATCATCAATTCCTGATCTAAGAGGAAGATATACAGGAATCCTGAGGACCCTTACAATAACAAAACAAATCCATCTTTCTAATTGATTTTAACGTTTGATGATTGGTTCATTTGGTAGTCTTTAGAGACTTTCAATCATTGGACTTCATTTGATAGCTCAGCCAAGCCAGCTTAACAAAGAAAATGGATAAGTTGCAATTGAACATAAAATTTATTATTTTGGGTCAGTTTCTTGAAGTTAGCAACATGATCATAAAATCCACCAAAGTATTGGTATAATCTGGTTCCAAAGACAGGTTAAGTTAATCGCTCTCCAGTATAGTGGATGCTTGCAAAGGAATTCCATACTCAGATGTTAAGAAGAATCGGCGAGCAACAAGTCAGAAATCAAATTAGAGATGGATTCATCGCAGTCTCACGATGAAATAATCAAAATAGATGATTAACTATGGATTATTGCCTATGTCTCACTATTGGTCAGAAAGACAAGTCTCCTAGTACTTATTGTTGAAATGGTTAAATCCTTGACGTTGTTAATTCTGGATAGTTGTTTTTATTATAAACTTATTATAAAATTGTTCAACATTTGGAAGTTAATATATTTGGTTTTAAAAATGGTGGTTTTAAAAATCTTTAAATCCCACAAGAAGATTCATGACTTGAGGATATACATGAGTTAACATCAAGTAAGTGAGTAATTAAGACTTTGATTGATGAAGTTACTGAACAAAAATGTGCTCAGCTATACAACCTATCTTCCACAAAATCCCAAACTTACACTAACATCCAACCATTTGTCTTAACTCCAAACTTGTGTAATCTTATCGAACGTCGATGACACACATGACCAGCGAACGACAAAACTTAATGACTTTGTGTAACACATTCGCTCCACACACCACATCTTCCGTCAGCGCATCGCAACACTACGCTTCGCTTTCGGACACAGCAAGAAGGAACTCACCTCACGCTCATAAATATACATTTATATTTTTAGCCCAAACATCGTTAGCGGTGTGACTTCTTGGCCCGCGAACACTGCCCGCTGCCACCGCTTCAATGTCAACGCATAGTTATCGTGCACGCAGAACGGTCGATTTTGAACTCTGACTCTGGCGTTGGTAGGGTCGCGATCATCATCTTGCCCTGCTCCTGGAAGGTACACGCCGTAGTCGAACAGTCGATCGATCGTCTAAAAACGGAAAGGAGGCTGTTTCGAGCCACCGGAGACTAACAAGCGTTCGAGGTTGAAGGCCGCTCGGGGTTCATTTTTGGAAGCCCGTACCAATGTCAAAGCTAAGAGCTCGGGCTATGAGCAACCCATTAAACTGGATGCTCACCGTCTGTGGTTTGGACAGTTCGCTACGATCGCACCGGATCGAAACTGGATCGATCGATCCGTCGATGGGTAGCAAATGTTGAAAAACATCTCCACCCTTCTTTCCGATGGTGCTGATGATCCACCCGATTGTTGAGTTGATGGTCAAGTTTAGGCCCGGGCAGTGATTTGCATCCGGCACTCCAAGATACCGGCAAGCGATGGAAGACGCTGATGCTAAGTTTCGGTGCTTCTATCCGAAGTGTTGCATTTTGTTGTTGCACACTCGATCGTTTGTAAGCGTGTGGTGAAATAGCTTCAACACCAGCTGCTTCCACCAGCTCGAGTGATGGTGATTGCCGAGCCGATCGATGTGTGGATGCCGTCTTTGCTTAAATCGAGCTCAAATCTTCAATGCTCAATGTCAAGTGCGGCTTTTGTAATGAGCTGCCCAATAAACAGAAGGACTTGTGCAAGCGTTGGGCTTTGTATAAAATTATTGCATCGATCACAATTCCCATCTGCTCGGGCCCATAAAAGGTTATGACATCTTGAGCGAAGGGTTGTAAAGCACTCTACAATTTGGCATAATAATTTTCCCTGAATGGAACGCTCTTTTAAGTTCGGTTTTGAATTTTCAAATTGGTCATAAATATGGATGATGAATTTACAAATTTAAATTGCTATTTTAGATGTTACCCTTACAATATGCAAAACTTCCCAACACCTGAATTCGTTAGGCCAAGCGAGTGAAAGAATTATGCTAAAGTGCTTTCCTGTCATAGTAAAGTTCTTTCGGTACGGGTTTTTCGACTCCAGCTCCGTTGACCTCCTCGCTTCAGGTCCCATCCACCAAGCGGAGTGTTGCGAAATGTGTGCGCAAAATGATCGCAATTCGGAGCGGCTTCCAAAGCCTTCGAGAAGATCAATTTGACGAGCACAGCCGTGCTCTTGAACCACTTTGAACAGCATTCCGAACCGATTATGATGCATTAGGTGGGCCCCTGACCGTTGTCCGCCAGCCGCCAGTCGTCAGCGGACAGAGGAACAAGCACCGCGAAAAAAAAATCCAATCGAAGACGAGATCGCGCGAAGATGAAGGATGTTTTTGTCTTATTTGCACACATTTCTCTCCACCAACCGAACACGTCCTCCAAAGCAATAGCTTGTTAATGGTGGATGGCCGCCGTCGCTTCATTGCTAGTTTGCATTTTTGTTGTTGCTATCTCCGGTCCGCGGCAAACCGTATCGAGCGAGTTGGAAGATTTTAGAATTTATTTTTGGCACCCGGCAGCGGGTGGAGTCGCGCTGCTTTGCATAACTAGCTCCGGCGCAATGCCGGATGAGTCGTCGGGCAGGCGATGGACGCCAGTGCCGGAGCAAAAGAAAGAGCTTGAGCTGGTTCTTGGGCGGATGGTTTTGTTTTTCTCTCTCTCTCTCTTGGTATCTTCAAGTTCAAGCTTTCAGTTTCATCGGTGGCGAAGAAAATCCCGAGCGAACGGAGCGAACCGTTCGAGCAGAACTTTTGCTATCGTTCGGTGGAATGAACTGGCAAAGCCAGCACCGAACCGGAATGTGGAATGTATCGAAGGTCACTGGCGTGCGGTTGAACTTTAGAAGGTAAGTTGAAATTGTCCGCTTCCTATCATGTTTCAGCGGGCAGGCAACCGCTAGCAGTGGTGAAGGTAGAGTTTTATGATGTGAAGGTCTGCACATTTTGTGAATGGAAGAAGAGTTTATTCATGAAAATGGAACTTTTTTAGTTATCTCACTTCAATTCAAGTCAAGTAGAGCTGGATCTTCCGATAAGCGGACCTAGCAGGGGTCGATAAGCTAAGAAGAAGAAGGTCCAAAGCATTCCGTCGAAGCAAAGTATAACTACCTTCAAAGGAGGTAATATAAGTCTAATACGTCTGTATAGCATTAATGAAGGGTTCTCCAAATTGCATCCACAGTTTTAAATCACTTCTGGACACCGTCAATTTCTACTGCTGATTAGAGCTTCTGAGTTATCTCCTAATAGCTCAGGCCGTCTTCGGATCAGTCTTAAGCATTAAGACTTAAGAATCAGTCTTAAGCAAGCTTAACCATTCAAAATTTGCTTCTACTATTTATTTTAAAGAACAATGAATGGTTAAAAATATTCGCTGCAAAGCAATGAAGAAAGATTCAACTATAATATCATAATTGAAAAAGGGAATAAATGTTCAATTTTGTCCTCTGAATTAAATTTTGAGCAGAAAATCAGCAATAAACTGATTTGAAAAGGTAAAATGCACCAAAATAATGCTCTGTTAATCCTTTCTACGGGGCGGTTCGGTGGCCGAGGCGACAGCGGCGCCGGTCTTCACACGGCAGGACCGGGGTTCAAATCCCATCCAGACCGCCTCCCCGTACGCAGGGCTGACTACTTTGCTAGGGGTATAACCAGTCACAGAAAGCCAGAAATGGCAGGCCAAGACCTTTCGAGGTTGTAGTGCCACCGAAGAAGAAGAATCCTTTCTACTCTCACAATTTGAGTTAAGCCATAAAATATCTTTCACAATCTTCTGGCCCTTTTTATACTCTCCATCCTATCAATGTTGCGAGTCCCAAAAACGGATTTGATAGCTATCATAACATAATTGCTGTCAAATTCATAAAAGATGACAGCAGCATCGTGCAGAGCCTCTTGCGATTTACGTTGTCGCATGAAATACTTTAACCTGTGCTCCTTGTTATAGTACCCTAATAAGATGCGTATTATAGTCATTTAAACATATCTAATATAATCCAATGTGATGAACTGAATCAAACTAGACAATAAAAAATGTCTTGAGCGAGAACGAAAACAAATTTATGTATTAAATTATCTATCTATTAAATATTATTATTATATCTATTAAATAAGAACCCTTAAAGCTTGTACCCAAGGTCAATTTTTTAATCTGGCTGCTCACTGCCGCTACTGAAAGATTCAATTCTGGTTAAAAGATTGTTGGTGTCAAAACCTTTTTGGGGCGCTACCTCGATTTATAGTACTTCTTAGGGCCCCGTAATTAATAAATTCGCCTGTGATGTCAAGACCGCTGCTACCTTCACAGTATAATGAAGCTAAAGAAGCCAGTAATGCCAGGTCAAGTCCTTCTGAAGTTGTAGAGCCAACAGAGAAGAAGGCTTAAAAAAGTACATCACAATATTCAGCTCCCATTTTCGAATAAAATTCCTTGACTTTCACTTTCTTTTTCATCACACTTAGAGAAGTTGCTAATGTTCAAATTATTCGTTCAAATGAGTCCAAATAAGTCCAAGTGAAATATGCGCTACAGATGATGATAAAATTAACACTTCCTTATGCAGCACACTCTTAATGCCGTTCGTAACCAATCGAAAAATACTTCACATTCTTTTTTTACGAAAAAAGGAAGCGACCATAAATTATACTTATTGTGAGTAAAAAAAATCTTTCATTTGGAGACTTGAGGATGCTTAAGTTCTCTGTAAAACAAATCGATTTCGTAGATGACATTTAACGAGCGGCAATTTCGGTTCTGCAGGCGTGATGGTGTACATTGACGCTTCACACAATATCGTACCGGATACCTTCCCTCCTCACTCTTAGCAGGGCTTGCGATCGGTGAAGCTTAGTCACGACCAACTGTGGCTGACCTTTGCACGATTACAGCGAAGCGGCACGAACGGCCTGTGCACGGCCGATGGGAAGATGCACCCGATCGGTACATTTGCCTACCAACCACCTGACGATGAGGATGATGACGATGATGAAGACCTGCTCGGCCGAGTCAAGTGTTGCATTGAAATTGATCGGCCAGCCCTTCCTTGGTGTTGGGAAAGAGCCGCCCAGTGCGCATTGTTCGACGGAGGTTCGTGTCTTAACTAGCATTTAAGTCGTTTTCGGTTGTCTACTTTAAATTCAATAAATTCGGATACTGTCGCATTATGCACTAGCGGACTTTTGCAAGCATTAAACGGTTTGCTAAGCGGTTAGAAAATGGTTAATGTACACCAACGCTTAACTAATAAAACTTTTTAATGAAAGCAGTTAAACCTTCCAGCAACAATTACAGCATCGCTCCAGCCACAGAATCGCTTAAAAAACATTTCAGCAGAAGCAGAAGTGCCCGGGGTAAAAACCTCGGAACCTTTGTGTGTGGCTCTCTCTCTCTAGCTCTCTATCTCTCCACCCGCGCTGAAGACATTCATGGGAGAATTAAAACATGGGTATGGCACAAGCAATGTGCATTAACGGCACAGCGCGCCAACGAACGGAGCACATTGCACAAAAGGGGGTGGCTTGATGCATTTCCACTGAGGCACTGAGAAGGTTGATTTGTTTTTTTTTTGTTTTTGTCCACGACTTTTTTTCTTCTTGCTTCCAACTGATGGGAGTGCGTGTTCGGTTTGCTGCGGTCGTTTGTCTGTTTGGTTTTTTTTCTCTGGCTGGGAATCTAGATTTTCTTGCGTTTCCAGCGTGGGAAGATCTCGCCGGCTAGAATCGAAAAGATCGCAAGATTTGTTTTGGGGTGTTGAGTGGGGGGGGGGGGGGGCGTGCTTTTTTGTGGTCTTCTTTTTGTTTCCCTCAAAGACCCCCCCTTTTTCGTGATCACCCTTCACACGCTAATGTAAACTGCCAGTGATTGCCAACATAAAGCGATTGGACGGGGAAGATACGTAAACGGTTTATAACATCAACAACAGAAAGAGTAACACAGCACACACTCACACACAGCACACCAACAAACAGTCGAAGACACCGAACGGTACACGGTGTGCTCCACTGACATTACAAAATTGGGCACAGTTTTGAGTAATGTCGGCCAGAGTAAGCTCGTGCCCTGTGAAATATGCACATCGCACTGGGGTGCTGGGGAAGGTCTTGGCTTCACGGTGGTTGGTAGGAAATGTAACGAATAGGGCTCAGTTTTCTGGGCAAATGCTGTGAGGATGAGTGATGATTTGAAGCGACCTTTGCTGGTAGTGCAGGCAGGAAGCAACGGAGCACAATCGTTAAATTGATTTCATTAACGAGTTTTAGGTTTATATAAACTAGAAAATGGATTGATAAGCTTATGATTATGTTCCAACATACTTCTCTCTTCAATTCTTCTCTTTTAAAATCGAGAGGTCTTGTTCTGTGATTTCTGGCTTGATTGACTTCATTACGATTCCAGATTTTATCATGTGAAGACCAGAATGGCTCTTGCTTAGGACACCAGACCTTCATGTACATCATATACAATACGTGTACGAAAGGCCGAAAAGCTAACCTTCTTCTTCTCTTTCTACATTGGCACTACCTCGAGAAGGTTTCGGCCTGTAAGTTTCTTGTTTTCTATGAGTTGATATTACCCGTAGCTAGATATAGTCAGTTCTGCGTACAGGGAGGCGGTCTGGATAGGATTTGAACCCCAGTGAAGTCGTATGAAGATCGGCGTCACAATCGCCTCGGCCACCGGAAACAAGCTAATCATCGGTAATATCCACTAGGTGTTTATCACTATTTTCTTACTTCTAGAACAACACGAAATCGTTCGACAAACGGCTGATTACAGCCATCCTCATACGTTTCGCATCAGTAAAATACAACATAAACTGTAGAGCAAGAGCAATTTCCTACCTCCCAGCTGTTTTTAGGATACACAAATTAAAGAAATCGTTGTAGAAACACCTGGATTTGACAGACATTCTACTACAAAACTCATCGTCTATGTGACAATTTCTAAAAGAGCCAGTTGAAGGAGCTTTAGGCGTGCTCCTCGTCTTCCGTCCGTTCAAAAATCGGATATAATTTTAGCAAGTAAATGATTTGTATAATATTCTTCAGACATTATCCCATCATTCTGTAGTCTCGACGGAGCAGCAAATAATCGTCAAAACTCTGAAAGAGCTAAACAAAATGGAATGTTTTAAGACAGTCTAAGGTTTCAGCTAATTATATTAAGGACCGCCCAGGATGGGGTTTGTATATTGGTTTATTGACTCATGTAATATTTTGGTAATAGTTCTATCTTCCGAAATCAGTCTTCGTTATCCATCATACGTATTAAATATATCCAATATTTGCGATATGTTCATATGCATATGCAATGCAATATATAACTAATTCGCATCATTACAACAACCCAACGGAAAGAAACCGATTGAAAAATCGCGCCAGCAAAACCCACCAAATCCGGTCCGCGATAGCGATTCTGTCCGCTAATCTGCGACCATTTTCTCCTAAATAATCCATTACCCAATTTCCTTTTATTGAAAATCACCAATCCAAATCGCACGATTCGACTCTCACCCCGAACAATGCAAATCATTCACTGCATGGTTACCATTCCCGCCGTACAGCACAAGACACCACGCGTCAACCTTTTGTCCCGCTCCCGTCCCACTATCCGCTGTTCGTCCAACGTGCACTTGAAGACATGCTTTTGAGTGCACACACGCACACACACACCCCGACTTAAGACCCGTGCCCAATTAAAGATTTGAGGGCGCTAAGATCCGTCATCCGTCCGGCCGTCCGTCGTTCGCGGCACCATCGTACGGGAGCGCCCGGGCTGTCGAAGTATTTATTACTTGAGTGCGAGCATTCGATGTCGAACGTATTGTGTTGCGATTTTGGACATGGTTCCGTACGGCCGTTAGGAGGAGCATTGAAGAAGTTGTTGAATTTGGCACCGAAACCGAACCCGCGCTGACCCGGCTGATGTAGAAGGGCGTCATAACGAGGTGTGGAAAATACTTCCTGCTTCGAAGCGTTGGTAAGGTAAGCGTGGTATAAGGCATATGGGCTGGAGGAGAAGCAACAACCGGCGAAGCACATCAACCGAACGATTACGAACAGCATTAGATCCAAAAGAGTAGATGAAGGTTTGTGATTGAAATCTTGATTTTTTTTTTCTTTGGGGTTGCATTCCAAACGAATTGCATAAGCTAACGTCTATTTTTGGGCAAAAAGGATAAGGTTGTTACTGTACAGAAAAGTATGAGTCATGCAGTACATTTTGAGGTGCAATAAATTTTTTTCGAATTGTAAATCTATGCTTTACAGAGAATTATTTGTAGAATATGCAGCAGTATCCTTTTACCTTATAATTAGTGAGTAGCTAGGTACAAGTTGTGGATAATCTATAACAATTGGCTTAACGAGCAGATCTTATCAATTAATAAGAAATTAATGTGAAGAACTTTTGGTTATGAAGAATCACATCAAAAGTTGACAGCAAGCTAAACATATTTTCATTAGATGTCCAGCGTGTATGGACTGGACATTCTCTTGATAAGGATGAAAAGGTTCCAGTACCTAGATTTTCAACCAACAAAGACTTACGTCTTCCAGTCAACAGTCCTCCTTCAATCCAGTCAGCCTTATCATATCCCGAACAAACCCCAATCGAAACCTAATCGAATCCTAATCGTATCATAATCGAATCATTTATGGATTCCCAATCGGCTCTCAATCAGAGTCGGATCGGATTCGGATCGGATTAGAATCCTTCTTTTTCTTGTTTCTCGGCCTAACGACCTCTTAGGTAATTCCTATTGATACTGCAAGGTTGGATAGTCAGTTGTCACTATGAGCGAACGGCCCAAATGGGATTTGAGCCCCGATCCTGCTCAAAGGATTAAGATCCCCATTGTATCCGATTCAGTTTCAGATCACTATCGAGTCCAATTCGGATTCGAATACGTCTACAAGGCTTGAATGGAATTTTTTTTCCATTTTTGGAAATATCCTACTGCTCTCTTGTTCATTGACACAACTTCACAAACAATATTTGCTATGAACAATTTGTTATGGATATTTAATCTTTTACATTTCTCCTTGTGTTTTTTATCATATTGTTCTAATTAATGCTGTAATGACATTAAATTATTTTTACTTTATACAATTTACTAGTTCTAGCAGTTGTTTTTGTTACCTTTATTGCTATTTTCCACCTTTATAAACTATTCAACAACACATTTGTAAGCCTCGCTCTACCAAAAACATGTTGTTGTTGTTGTTACACCGGCCTTTGCAACAAAATGTAGATGCACAGCTGTAAACTAAACGAGACCCACACACACACACACACACACACACACACACACACACACACACACACACACAAACACGGATGATGCAACATTTCTGCTGCACCGCAAACGCCATTGTCCGGCCAGAGTAACACGCTTGCTGAATGAACTTCACCATCTTCACCTACTTTTGCGCTCTCGGTCTGTGACATTTTCGTGCGAAAAGCGAAACTGAAGAAACACACCCAACATGCGTCAATCTTCGCCCCGAAGGTTCGGCATTACATCAGTAATGTCCCACCGGTCCAATTATGCGGCTCCGTGCCCGCTACCAGTCCGTTCGCCCAAAAGGCCCACCATAAAGAAACAAGAGCAAGAGCTAATTTTGCATGACACATTGATTGATTACCCATCAGATAGTAAGGGCTGGGTAGGGATGCCGAATTTTCTGTGGATGGATTTTGTTTCTTCTTTTTTCGACAGCCAAAGCTCGGCTTCACCCCAGACAAGCGCGCCGGTGTGAAAACGAACCACATTACGATGTACGTTTATGCGTATTCCCGCACGTTGCTGCAAGTGTCGAACAAAGGAAGCACACACACACACACTCACGGCTATTTGTATTGAAAAACAAAATCACCAAAAATGGACCAACCTCTACGTTATTCGGTGATGAGATTTTGGACAGATCGAGGCCATCGACGCGCCAAATCATCATCCGCGACGATCCGCTCGTGCTTGCGTGCTTCGAGTAGCTCCGTTTCGATGTCTTAATACGCTGCATTGCGGTGCGTTTGGGAACGGAAGTGGCCACCGATCGGTGTGATATTGCGTGCGAACCCGATCGGTGTTTGCGTCGGTGGGAAAGTCGAGCCCCGTTTGATTTGATTTGTTTCGTTCGGATTGCACCGAACAAAGGTAACGGCGGTAGACGCTAAAGCTGAGCTTCTTGGCTGGTATTCGGTAGCGGTGGCCCGTAAATGTCACAAAACTAATCTCCTGTTCTGTGTACGCTGATTGAAACGAGCAATGATGGGCTCGCCCGTTTCGGAGGCAGTATGGGCTTTCGGGGAGATTGAAATCTTTTGCCATCCAATTTTTCTGTGCGAAGATCCTTGAACATTCACGTTTTGTTGGTTTACTATAAAAAAATCATTTTGTCGTAGTTCTCCACTATTGTAAAATAGATCTAAAGTATGGCATAAAAATTCCTTTAAAATTAAGGAAGTGAAAATATGCGCTAATCCCATTAGAGCATGAGAGTATTGAGCAGGAAATGAGTTTAAAAGCAATTTGATTTATTCGACATTGATTTTTTCCCATTTAAAATAAAGATGAAAATGGGGTCAAGTCCATGGGTATGGGCTATTATTACGTATAGAAGAGATGTATTTAGCCTGGATAGGAGATTGGATGGTTTGAACTCACTAGACACTCTCACTTTCAACTCCTGTTGGTTTGCAATGCAGGAAGCGAAAACATTTTTTAGATTTACTATTTTTTGTGCTTTCAGTTTTTCTGTGTTGTAGCTCCCATTGCTCATTTTAGATTTCACTGAAGAACTAGAAGGTTTGTGAAATTATCTGTAAATCCTGGTAAAAGCTGATTACTTGATAGTATTTTATGTAGCAGATGTCTAGCACCTTAGAATCATACAACCGAATGCGGTGCAACCTGCTCAGTAAAATTTAAGGCACGGGGCAAAACGGTGGCCGTCTCAGTTCTATCGTCAAAGCCAGTCGAAGCTCGTTAGAATTCCGACAGGCATGAGTGCTAGAGCCAAAACGCTCTTTCTCAGTTGAAATGGGTTTTAATTTATGGGTTTTAACAGCGAAATTTCCAGAAAAAGTGATTTTTTGCTCAGTTGAGGGTAATGACAGAATTTCATTTTGTTTTATTTTTTATTTTTAGAAAGAACGGTCAGGCCCTATTACTGAAAGACTTGTGTCCTAATGTGGATACAATTAAAAGCTCGTGATTTCTCTTCAAATTGTACCATAACATCAATATCGCGAAGCAATATAATCAATCGGACCCTAACAGCCTTGGTTATAACATTACCATTATTATCTGGCGAGCTTCTAGAGGCTGTCAGCTAGACAACATCCACATGGTCAAGGTTCAAGGCGAAGAATACTTTGCTAACGTGCTAACTGTATGGCCTTGAGAATTAACCCTTACATTTTACCTAGTATGTACAAATCTAGTATGACTATCTGTCAACATTGTCAAAATAAATCCCTTAAAGGAAGGTGCATTATCCTGTTGAAAATATCTTTTATATCCCTGATCTACATAGAGTTCTAGGGTTTCTAGGTAAATTTGACAGTTACGGTTCTGTTTATAATTCGTGATTGCTTTCAATGTGCTCCTTGACCATCTTGAAATCAAGTTGAAATGAGATGGAAAATTTATTGGAGAAGTTTTGAAAATGAAAATCTAAAAATTGGACGCCCAGCAGACATTCGAATTGAGATCGACCGACGTGTTCCTGTCGAATTTAACGGAAAATGGCCTCCTAACTCCTCAAATCTGAACCTCTTGGAATATTTGTTGTTCATGGAAAAGTTAAAAAAGATTCCGATAGAACATCCAGCAACACCAATGAACGTTTGGTCAGGAAAATAATATCCGTTTCTTGCAGTCAATGACTGCAGGAAAGTTAGTGTTCAGGGTTTGTTCTCAGATGAGAATGACTATATCCAATGAATCGAATAAAGAGTATGATAAGCTACTCTTCCCATAAAAACTGTGTTAAATGAAATATTAGCTCCAAACAAAAATTTATTATTTTGATGTTAAAAATAGCTTTTAAATTATAATATAATCTTCTTCGGCTTCTTTAGCCTGATAACCTCTTAGAGTCTAATTCCTGCCATTTCAGGCTTACTAGACTTAAAGATACCATGTAGTTGGGTAGTCAGTCCTCACTACGACGGAACGGTCCGGATGGGATTTGAACACCGGTCCTGCCGTATGAAGACCAGCGCTGTTGTCGCCACTACCACCACCAGGAGACCGTCTTTATAATTCAATCATACAGCTTATATTATATAATTTGCCTTTTAGGCGTCATTTCCTTCTTCTCAGCACTTTAGTACAATTATATTATTATTTTAAATAAATAATATTATTCTTATGATTTTCTATAGTTTCTTGATGATGATTTGTTATTTTTTCGAGCCATTTATTTTTTAATTGCTCCACTTAGTTTTGTTCTCTTTATCGCTACCTAATTATTCGTCAATGTTTTAAATTTTTTATATTTAATTAACAGACTCCAGATACAGCTACAAATCTAATCATTTTTTTTCTTCTTGCTCCTTTTTATACTAAAAATTGCTTCAATAGTGCATCAACTGTTTGAAAGTCATAAGAGCAGCAAATATTATAAGAAAATCACTGAAACCACTTACCACTTCTCGATCCATCTGCAGTATGTACTGAAATCGGCCAATGTCACTGATGGTCAACTCCTTGCCGCCGTGTCCGTGACCGAACCGTCCCCCGATATGTCCACTTTCACCCACCACGTCCGTTTCGCCCACTCCCCGTCCCTCGCTGTAGAACTGAATGTTCCGTCCGTACAGCCCATCGTCGTCCTCCTCGGGGCCTCCGCGCACCAGCTCCGCCGAAGCCGAACGGCGGCTTACATTTAAATTGTTCTGCGGTTGCTGTTGCTGTTGCTGGTGTGGCTGAGTACTTTGCGTGCCACGATGCCGATGGGTCGGTGGTGGAGGTGGTGGTGGCAGCTGGCGTGGGTGGCCACCATACCCGTTACCACCGCTCTTGACCGACTGATGATCGGACATATTATTGCTGTCGCTTTCCACGGAAAACCCGTCCTCGTCGGTGGATCCGGTCGGACGCGTGGAAATGATCGGATAGCAAGTGCGCAACGGGGACGGGGAACTGTGTCCGCTGCTTCCACTTCCGGCGCCACCACCCACCGGGCCGGGCTTCGATTTGTGCAGCTTCGGATTATGTACGTTGTATTGTTTGTTCACCATTGTTTCAGCTTTGTCTGTTTGTGGGTTTTTAAGCTTGTTTTACTCTTCTCACTCACAGTGTTTTATTTTTTCGGAAGTAATGTATTTATTGGCCAGTCGCTACGTTCCTTCCTTGAACAACGACACCGGTTGCTACCGTAAAGCTTCGGCCGGTTTGTTTCACTTTCTTCACTAAATTCTTTTTATCGCCTAATAAACGCCAAACGGACAAGGGCACAGTCAACCAAAAAAAAAAAAAAAAATCGGGGAAAGCGAACAAATTGGATGAAAACGATCAATATTGTGACATTTTACGATGGTTTTGTTTGGTTAAACGAAAACTGGCTGGGAGATAAAACCCGGTGGCATAAGCTAGTGAGACAGTACAAATTAATCAAGCCAGCTTTAACGAGCATTAAGCTTTGATTTATGAGGAAATTGACTAAAACCAACCAAAACGAGGGAGCAATTTGGGGCAATTAGTCGAGCAAAGAAATTTAAAGCACAATTTATTTGAGAAAAAAAAATCAATTGATCATTGAATTTTTTATGAAGATTTATTGATTTTTTTTACTACAGTTCTTACTAAATTGTTCTAAAAATAGTTTCCAACATTTTAATTTAGCTACGGAAACTCGAAATGAGAGATTCATTTATAAGTAATTGGTAAAGCTTTTGAAGCAAAGTCTCCTTCTAAACGAAAAGATGATCAACACTCTTGAGAAGTTTTTCATTAATTTTATACCATACAATAACTGTTAACAGAATACTGTTTGTTTCACTTTTACACAAAACGACGAAAGAACTCAGAGCGCAATTAACTTTCCACCAAAAACACACTTTGCACACCCTTACGATGCGCTTTTCTCACACGGTTCTCTTTCGTCGAGTTTTCCTTTCACATCTTTCGTCACTTTAATGCAACAAAGCCTCACGCACCAACGTTGTCCGAGGTCAAGCAAACACTTGCACCGGGGGCACTGCATCTTTCTTTGTCCATGAAACTGTTGTTCACCACACCACACACTTGCTACCGTTTCTAAGCCACTCTTGGCACGTATCCTTCACGCGGTCGTCACTTTTTGGTTTTTGTTCCCCGAAAATCACTCACATTAACCGCCCGAAAGCAAACAAACGCGAGCAATTGGTCGCTCGAAGCAGCGCAAGCATTTAAACATTCACGCGAGGAAAAACCACCCAACCAGCCCAACTCGGCAACGCACCATTTGACGCACCACAACCCCCGAGAGTGGTGCAAGAAACACGCGAAGCAGCACCACAGCACGCACGCACGCCGCGAAATAGGAGGGAAGCTCGATTTTAATCCCGCTGCGAGTAAACGGGTGACCGCAACGAGCGAAAGACAACGAACGACTGGTACCGAGTGGTGCCGTGCCGAAGAAAGACATGCCTGAAGTCTGCAGCAACCGTCGTTCAACTCCCCACGCGCGTTGGATCAGCAAACGAACGAAAGCGAAACCGCTCGACGGCCACAAGCCACGAATAGAGGACGCCGATCGGTCGCGAACTCGATCGGAGCTTTCATGTGAGAGCTTTTTCCATCGGTGCTCGTGTGCCACGATCGTGGGTCGTAGCGGGGACCCGGTGGGGAGTCTTAACAACCACCCCTTCTTAGCTCCGGTCGTTCGGTTTTCCTTCACTTTTGCTTTCGTTTCGATGATCGGGGTGCTGAAGCTTCAGGGCTGCAGCGATGATCAGCTGTGGATATGATAGGCGCCACGCCACCTTTCCGTTGTTCTTTCTGTTCGTGTGATTGTTTGGTCGCACCGGTCGGCCGTGCGGTGAACCGAAGAGCGAAGACATGGAAAAAGTGTTTTATTTACTTTTGGTGGTTTATTATCGTTTTCTGGGGCTCGCACGATCAAATTGGAGCGCACAATATTTGGTGGAAACATAAGGAATCATATTATTATTAACCTTTTTTTATGAATATAATGTCACATACATTAAGTTCACATGCGTTCATCCTCTGCTCTTTTATTTAAGGGTTCTTGTTTTTATAAGCCATGAAGCATGATGTGGAGAGTAATATTTTTTAAGTTTTCTCACAAGTTAAATATTAAAAATCAACTGCGAACTCGTAGTAAATTAATTCGAATGTTTATCATGTTTCTACAGTTTCGGTGGAAAATGGAAAATTGTTTCGACGGTGTTAATTATTAATAGTAACTTAAGAACATGCTCAGATGCTCAGAAGGACTTTTGGCCCCGTATGTGTGGAAGGACAATCGAGGAGCCGCTACAATGACGAGCTCTACGAGCTGTACAACGATCTCACCATCGTGCAGCGAATTAGACTCGCCCTGCTCCGGTGGGCTGGTCACGTCATGTGAATGACACCGGACGACGCAGCCTGTAAAGTCCTTTTAGCCCGTTCACACGGACAGAGGAGGCGTGGTAGGTTCTACATGACCTGCTTAGGATTGAGCACGTCTTTAAAATGATCGCCAATCCGTTTCCTGGAAACTTTATCAAGGCTTATACTCCTCCAACCACTTCAAGCCTGAATTCAAGGAGCATACACAAAGTTTGGACGGATAATCAAGCGGGACATTGTAACACTCCTCTAGTAACTGAACTGTTTATCTATATTTTTAACTGAGCTTTTGAAAATAATAATTTCAATTGTCTAGGATAAATATTGTTTGGACGCAGTGACATTTCCAATCTTAATATTCACATACGCGTCTGAGACATGAGCTCAGTCTGAAACTGACGAATTATTCTGAACTGAGGAATTTTTGACTTCGCGTTCTACAAGCTGTTCGACGGTATGGCTCACCATTGTGCAGCAAATTAGACTCGGCAATCTTCGGTGGGCTGGTCTCGGCACGAAGTTTCATTCCTGTAAAGTCTTTGGATAGGCACTTTTTGAATTTTGAACACATGCACCGACATTTCGTAGTAGATCCAAATGGGGATAGATAGCTAGATAGATAGTAGATAGATGGGGCGATCCGATGGCAGAGGTGACAGCGGCGCAGGTCTTCACACGGGCAGAGCAGGAGTTCAAATACCATCCAAACCGGCCTCCCCGTACGTAAGGCTGTCGTAAAAAAGACGGGACGCGTAGACGGGTAAAATTAAGACACAGAAAGCCAGAAATGCCAGGCCGAGACCTCTCGAGCTTGTAGTGCCAAGGAAGAAGATGAAGAAGAAGATCCAAAGTGAGTTGGGATGATGATAAGACATAATGGATTGGCGGACGACGGCTCAAGACCGTATGATAAATCAAGAACATCCTCTTTCGTAGACCAAGACCTAGGCGAAGCGATTGTAGTCGCTTATCGTAAGCCAGTTTGTAACTAATTTCAAATGTGTATTTTATTACAATTTAACTTAACAAAAAATTATATTCAAATCTTCATATGCAGAAGAATTCCTATTTTTTTGGGCAATAGAGTCTCTATATTCGATCTGGTATAGTTTACTTAATGATTATGACAACGAATTGAGTTCCAATGTTCGAAGATTCTCGAAGCGAACTGAAAATTTATTGAATACATATAAACAAGGCTAATGTTCAAGTTAATTTCTCATATCCTATGTTTCTATACTCAATTTTTAATCTTTTCTAGGCTAACATGCTCCACTTCAAACCTACTCTCCGCTATTCTCTGTATTACTTTCGAGGTTTACGATAAACTGATGACAGCGAGGTGTTACAATACTATCGGCGCCAGGGACTCAAAAACCAACCGCGTACCGTTGCTTCGCACGTAGGACTGTACAATCAGTTTCAGACAGTTTTATGTTCAGGAAGCCAATATGTCGTGACAAGTCCCATACTACTCAAGATTATAATTGAAAAGAAAAGTAAAAATAACTACTGTCATAGACCACCTTCTTCATACTTCATTCTACAACTGAATAGCAGCTGGAAAATTGGTCCTACCACTAGTGGGATGGTGTGGATGGATCTTTCTAATAAGGCTGCTACTCGCAAAACATCAGAGGTGACCTCCTAGACAAATATTTGATTACCGCACTAATATTCAGCACAAAAAAAACCCTAAGCATCAACCCTTGCTATTGATGGATCTCTCTGCATAAGATCCAAAACTTGGACAGATCAATACAGTATGTGCATATCAAAGGATCCGTGACACATTCTTCCTCCGCAAAAAAAAAAACAACCTTTTGCATGGAATGTGAGTCAATGGCAACGAATAAACTGTTGCTGTTTATTTACCAGCTTCGCTTCGCTTTAAAGTGTCCGCACGGGAGTAATGATTATGAGCCGCCCATCATCCATCGACCCACCCAGCGTGATGGATCGATCTATTGACAGGCGTTTGTGCTAAGGAGAATTGTGCAACTGCAACGGAACGAGTTCACCTTCGACACTGCTCGCCAAGCAATCGTGACCGGCGAAGATGATACACACGACCCGTACATAGGTTCTATTGATGGTCGGTGTGACATGCATTCGGGTGGACCGTTATTAGAATAATGAAAAGCTGTCAGTGTGACGACGTTTGACCCTACCCGCAGCAGAAGATCGCAGGGGGAATAAGCTTCTTCGGAATAACTTCCAGCCCGATGCCAGCTCGTTCTTAACCTCGGCTCCGACCACCTAGAGTTGTTTTGCGAAGATCTATCGAAGGTGTGCGAGTGTGTTCTACCCGCCGTTCGGACGGTCCAGCGGCAACAGACAACGCACAACACACCATGCCTCATTAGGACAGCAATGATTGCCTTCAGGCCGGTTCAAGAGCCCACCGGTGAATACCATCCTCAAAAATGACACACCGAAACACCCAATTACCGGGCCAAGTATCAATGTCACTCACCGGTGATGGTTCGCTCTGCTTCGAGCCGTTTAATTAAACGCAAATCTCCGCTCGAGATTTTGAGATCTTCTTCCCCGTGCAGGCATCTCCCCATCCTTGACAGCTGTCAGTCAGGTTCTGCTTTCGCACCGTGCGGCCGCTTGCCGAGGAAAATGCCGAGCGCCGTTGCGATGCGTACACCTTCACATTCCAAGGCCACCCGACGTGAATCATCGTCACGCATCTTGGCGGGGAAAAACTGAGCGTTCGGAGATGGGGTTTTTTGTTGACGCGACGCGGCATGATTGTTGATCGATTGCCGATCGACTCGACAACGAGTGGTACTTGGATGCCACCGCCAGTAGGACGAACCTGATGGTGTAAACTGTTGTTTTCAACGATCTACATTTACGAGTTGATCTTTTTTTCTATTGTAATAACTTTCGTTTTCCGTTTCTTAAAGCATTTCACAGAAGATGCTGGTTGACTTTCAACGCTACTCCTTCGTCGATTGATGATTGAAGTGAAGAGGTTTGAATGCTGTCGAGTGCAGTGTAAATATAGGTTTATATGGAATCGATGAAAGGTATTTTCAAACATACCATATGGAGACTTTTTCATCGAATAGTTTCACCTACAAAACTGTCAAATAAAAAATAACAAGGGACTACCGATTTAATATGCAATAATGGACCGCTGCCACACTTGCAACGGTTTTTCGATGAGCAAACAGCAAAGGAAGCTCATTTGCAGCGTGCCATTATCGTCGTGACGGATTCATTTTGCAGACTCCTCATCGCCCGGGCTCGGAAGGGCTCGCAGGTTGGCCGGTTGGATCAGGCGGCCTTGGATGTGCGGTAGATTCCCACAGCTCAAAGTACAACGGCACGCTTGGCTTGTGTTTACAGGTTTCGGGTGAAGACAAACCGGGTGAATGAAAACCACATGCACGCGTTTGGAAATCGACACCAGCCGGCTGGATGTTGAAGCAGTGGACGGTATAGAAAGTGACGTGGGTGAAGTAATAGCCCATCGCGGAGTGCGATGAGAACGAAACCTGGTGCTGGACTAGCTGAGTAAAAATGTTGCATGTCATCGTGTGGTGTATTGGTGGGATGGGTTTAAAGTGAACGAAAATTGTCATGACATTCCAATCATCTCTATTCCGCTTCCATTTTTGTAAGCGTGGACCTTCTTATTTGCTGCTAAAGAACACGATTTTAATGAATTGATTAAACGAATAAGAATACAAAAATAATACACGACGATTAAATAGTGAGCAGTAAAACATAAAGCATGCTTTTACTTTCTCCTCAATATGCCCTATGCCCTTCGAGGCAATAATTTAACCTGGCTCTAGAGCTAGAGAGAACAGCTAACAAAATCTGAATATCACAGCTGTTTCCGAAACTTATAGAGAATTTTCGTATACTTTAACGAGTTATCCAATCGATATATTCAATTCTTTCAGCTAGCCTAGCCTCCAGAAATCGAAAGTGGTAAAAACTTCAAATCTGGCCCATCCATTACTCGCAGTGAGTTTAATATATACATACTCCTGGGAAAGCTATATATTTCCCATGCTAGGAAAACTTAAAAAAAGGAAAAAAAGGAAAGTAAGCTGGAAAAGAGAAGGATATTTCCAACTCACTGCAATGGACGTCGAGTACGAAGGGGAAGTACGAAAATGCAGTAGGATTTACCGGAGCAAACCTGAGGCATGCTAAGCCATCCCAAAAGAAGGATTGCAACAAATGATGATTGGGAGTCAGAACGGTAATCTCCGACTTCTCGAGAGATAGAGAGACGAGACTCAAACCTCCAACATATGTTCTTGGAGCATGTCAGGGGCAGAGGAACGATCACTAACGATTTTCCGGATGACAAACCTAGTGAAGGACCTCTGTACCCGTATGATACGATCGATACGGATTATGAAAAACGGAGACCGAGTACACCAAGGGATCCTCCTAGACCTGATGGAGATCTAGTGGAGTCAATGTGCTGAGAGAAGGTGAGACCCATGTCGCAAATGTCCCAAGTTACCAGAAATCAGTTGATTTAATCCTGTTCCAAGGAATCTGAATTTGCGAAGGCAGTGAAAGATGGCAAAAAAAATATAATTTTACAGGATATTTCAGTTCATAAGGCAACAGCATCCATTTTTATGGCAGGCTTCTTAGATGGAATGGCAAACACAGCTAGTTAATATGAAAACGACTTCAGCCATTGGTTGATGACTCATAGTAGCCATTGATATGATAAGGATGTGTACAATATCAACGACTTTTATGAGAATATCATCTGAGGACATCACAGTAAAAGGTATTTGATTTCCCTGTCGTCTGAAGCCGTTTTGCATACCAACTAGCTTTGTTTGCCATTCCATCTAAGAAGCCTGCCATAACAATGCATGATATCGTTGTCAGATTATCAACTGAAAACCCCATGTAAGATTGTAGGCTTTGTCGCTACAATGAAATGACACTACGGGAAATTGACTCCAAGGATATTTTAGGATAATTCTGTGACTTCATACTACCCTTAGCTGGATAGTCAGTTCTGCAAACAGTGAAGCGGCCTCAGCCACCGGATCGCCCCGGTGAAGTAGTCAGTACTAACTACGTTAATAAGCAAATGAAATAATAATTTGCTAAGGTCTTCCTTGAGGAACATATTATCAACCATTGTTCAGGCAAAGCTATTTTATTTTCAGACGTTACGTTACGTTACGTAAACCATTGAAGTAGTAGTATAAGTCAAAATATTTAAGGTATGAGTCGAAACCCATCCGAATTGTCTTTGAACTCGAATTCCGCCATATCAAGGACTGACTTAATGGAAACATGTCACTAGTCAATAAGAAGACGTTGGAAAGAGTTCAATTTTGTTTGGTAATATTTGTGATTATTATTTCCCAAATTATCTTTAACCTCCCGCTTCCAATGCACTCCAGAGAACAAGTTAAATTTGAGCGAAACCTAAAAATATCGTTACCTTCCTCCATCAGCCACGCACCCTTGGTCCCTTCCGTATCCTTCAAGGACATCCTTGTACGCATCCCCGCACGAATGCAATCGAATTTTGACACACTTTCGTAAATTATCCAGAAACCGATCGGCAAGTTTTATGCTCGCCACAGTTCGATCATTATCCAATCCAGGGTGAATATTATACGCCGCTCGTAAAGGTCACGACGCTACGTGGATTTACTTTTCGTTTTACGACACCCTATTTACGTGTACGCATCTCGAACGCTCGCGAAGGCACCGGGAGTAGGTTGAGTTTTGTTTTTTCGGTTACAATCTTCGGTCTGTCCTCTCAGGACAGGGTGTGCTCGGGGAGCACACGCGCGAGGGAAGAATCACCGATCGGACGTGCTGAAACCAGCGCGCCGTTGAGTGAGGTCAAGTTTTATTTCGCCTATTTCGGCGGGATGTGTATCATCCGCGATCGTAGGGTGTCCTTTGGCCGAGCTGATGGTTCGGATGATACTTTGCGTTGTTTTCCATTTCGCTTACCGGCAAGTGGAACCACTTTGGCATCGGTGTAATTAAACGCACTCGTGCACTATTGACCTTTCTGGTGGTGGAAGCGAATGAAGAAGCGGTAAGATTCCAAAACCGGCAGACCCGAAGCACAACGTGCACTCCATCACGTGGAATTGTTGTTGGGCAATGGTTAAGTGCGTTGTATTTTACTAGCATTCTGTCGAGTGCATCAACGCTGGTTTAGCTGCAGGCTTCATCGCTCATGCCATCTGCTTTACACATCAGCGAACGCATCCATCAACGCATCGGAATGGGAGGTGCAATTAAGGTCGAAGTGATTTTATGCACCACCCGGCCCACTCGCTGTTTTGCATACCGATGAGGCTTTGTCACATGTCGCTCAGTGTTACCGGTCCCCCATTTTCGGGTCATATTTTGAGATCAATTTGTCAACCGTTGGATCGAGCGAGCTTTTGTGCACAATTTATTGCACCGATCGTCGTTAAACTGTTGCGTGGCGATACACCATCAAGCCGTTGTTAATTTCTTAATCATTTGTTAAATGCGATTTATTTTAAGCACTTACACGCACTGTTTTCGTGTGCTGAGATAATATAATTCAATAACGATTATGAACCAATGCCTTTGTAACTTGTACAGGGTGTTCCAGATATATTTGACAGTTGAGGTTCTGTTTATATTTCGTGAATGGCTTGGACATATTCTCAAATCATCTTGACAGGAAATTCATCAAATTATTACTGAGGTATGGGATAGCGAATCGATGCCTTGTGATTGAAATCTAGATTTCATCTGTGCCATATACAAGAAGGGAGAGAGAGAGAGTGCAGCAACTACAGGGGTATTACGGTGTTGAATACCGCCTACAAGATCTTCTCCCTAATCTTACAAGATCGACTTGGCCCATTCGTTGAAGAGATAGCCGGAAACTATTGGAGAGGATTCCGAAACGGAAAATCAACCACTGACCAGATCTTCACGATGCGGCAAATCTTGGAGAAGATGGCGGAGCAACAGCTCCACTCCTACCATCTCTTCATTGATTTCAAAGCCGCCTATGACAGCATAGCCAGGGTAAAACTGTACGACGCAATGAGCTCTTTTGGAATCCCGACCAAGCTTGCAAGGCTTGTAAGAATGACAATGACTAACATCACATGCCAGATAAAAGTGGATGGAACACTTTCAGGACCCTTTGCTACCACCAAGGGCTTGCGCTAGGGAGATGGGCTCGCCTGTCTCCTCTTCAATCTGGCGCTAGAGAGAGCCATCCGCGACTCGGAGGTGGAAACTTCGGGGACCACCTTCTACAAGTCAATCCAGATCCGGGCATACGCTGATGACATAGACATCATTGGTTTGAGGCTCTCCTATGTAGCAGAATCTTTTCAAAGGATCGAGCGTGCGGCACAGAACCTCGCGTTGGAGATTAACGAGGCGAAAACCAAAACGATGGTGGCACCACCAGCGGCCCTGCTAACAAACACTGATTTACGCAGGGGTGATGTACAGATAGGTGACCGCACCTTCGAAGTCGTCCAAAACTTCACCTATCTGGGGTCAAAAGTCAGCACCGACAACAACATTGATGTTGAGCTTAGCGCAAGGGTGCTGGCTGCCAACCTGTCATACTACAGCCTGAAGAAACTTCTCCACTCTAAATACCTGTAGCGGTGGACGAATCTGTGACTGTACAGAACATTTATAGTCCCAGTACTCACATACGCCTCTGAGACATGGACTCTGTCCAAAACTGACGAAGCCCTCTTATCCGCGTCCGAGAGGAAAATGCTCAGAAGCGTGTTGGGTCCCATATGGAGGAGCCGTTACAATGACGAGATTTCCACAGATAGACTCCACAAACTCTGGTGGGCTGTTCATGTCATGACAATGACATCGAATGACCCACCCCTTAAATCCTTTTAGGCCGTCCACACGGAAAGTGGAGGCGTGGTAGACCTAAACTGAGATTTAGTGATGGCGTTGAATCGTCCGCCACAAGCCGTTCTGGGATAAGAAATTGGCAGGCGACGGATCTAAACCATGAGCAGTATCGAGGATTGTGAACCAGGCCAAAACCGTGAAGCGGGTGTAGCGGAGGATAAGTAAGTAAGTAAGTAAGTATGTTCCAATGAGACGATTGTCAAGCATGTTCCAGGTCCCGGATCCGGATAGAAGCCGTATACGATGCTGAAGGCGGATATTTTGAAGAAATTGCCTTTAATGATTTTTCTAATTCTTTTTTTAAGCTATCAAATTAACCTTGAACACCCTGTAAAAACGTACAATGATGTCAGGAGTAACTGTCCGAAAGTAATCATCATTCGGTTTATTGAAATTTGTTAAAAATTTATCAACTTGAAGCACCTCTTTTATAACTGCTCTTTAATGAAATTGATCCTACTTCAGCAGCACACTTGCACCACACGGCAGCCCGTTCATATTACAATTATAAATTAATAACATATTATGCAGCCACTGGAACGATTAAGCGAGAGGGCCGACCTGACCGTTGCCAATGCGCAGAAAGGGTTTGCCTTCATCGCGGACCGCCTCGTGCGGAGGTTGGCGATAAACGACGGAAACGATTACGATTTTACGTGAACAGGAAAAACAGAAGTGCTAAAGAATGTGCATCAGGAATTTCCCACACTCCTTCGGGCCGTTTTCAATATCTTGTTTTCCTTTTTGTTGTTGCTGCTGTCGCAAACAAGTTCAAAAACCAGTGCCGGCCCGGCCACAACTTTGCTCGATTGCTCGGTGGTTGGTGCATTAGGCACCTTCTTTTCCTTCACCGATTAGTAACGATCTGTCGAGGGTTGCTTTGATCGCCCTGTTACGCATCGCGCGTTCCTTCCATGCGAGATTCCTGATGGAGGCGAGCGGTGGATCGAGGGTGCAGGACTCCGAATGCGGAACGCCAAACAACGCCACACGACCCAGTTATGCTGCTGACGAGGTTGAGGGTGGAGATACTGGCGCTTGCCCAGGACTGATGATCGAATTGTTGTGTGTTGTTTTTTCGTTTTAATATCCCTTCCAGCGATGTTAGTACATGATTTCGTGCATGTTTCGGACGGGGTGCTAACATTCCTCGGAACCCCTTTGCTTGTGTTTATGCGTTAAAAGCCGGATCGACAAACACACAAGCACAAAAAAACAATCAAAATAATCAGCCTCGATTCGAGCTGATCGTAGCTGCGAGCAAAACATGAAAGAAAGAGAAGCATTCCCGCCCCATCAGGCATGCTTGGAGGTGGGAATAATTTCCCTAAGCCTTTGCTTTACGCACCGGAACGAATGGCGACGACACAACAAAATATTACATATTGTTTGATGAAGGAAAAACAAAACACCAAACTCACGGGTTTTTTTTGTTGTTCCTCTTCCTTCACGGCTAACGATCGTGATCCTCTTTTCTGTCTCGTGCTGTCTCATCTGCTTGCTAGCGTTACAATTTTCTTCCCACGAAATTATGACCCGGGCTTGTGCCCATCGATCGAACAGCTCCGGAGACTTTCCTAACGTCTGCCCTATTGTTTCTTTCACTCAGCACAGTCGGTCGAACTTATGAGGAATGGGGTTGAAGATTGTTTCGTGTTTTGTTTTCCCCTGTTCACGTTCCCATATCATAAAGATCGGGATTGAATGTCTGGCAGGAAGATGAGGATCATGCTAATCGTAGCTCAAGTCACGCACGCGGCGGTAATCGATTGCAGATGATGGACGTCGTTGCTGTTGGTAAAGCCAACAACGAGCATCGATGTGAGCGAGCCGGGCTGGCGCTGATGATCAGCATTTAGACCGGTATTTAGCTCTTTAAATTGCTTGTATCTTAGCGCCATGGTAGGTTGTGGTTGGTGGAGCGTCTTCTTCCTCTATTTTGGCTCTGTTATGTCAATAATGGCTGGCTATCTGGAGGGTGAATCATTCACTGCTGCATGGTCAATAGGTAGTTCTGTGTACGGAAAGCGTTGGTCTGCTCGAAGCGTTGTCGTTAAATCGATTAAGCAAAAGATTTTTCCATTATCAACTTTATTGATTCCCCATAAGTCTTCCAGTAAATATTGCTTAAAAAACTGATACGAAAATTTCCTTATTTAATGTTAAGGACTGTTCTGATTCCAAATGTAGACAAGAAAACGTAGACTTTATGTTACAATAATAACCAAGCCAAGGAAATATCATGGACCATGACAAGGAATATGGAGAGAAGGTTAACAGAGCTGTCTTAAACAATTTTTAAGCTAAATATTTATGACGTGACAACCTCCTTCGTGTCTAAGGGTGGTATATGAGTCCATGAGCTATCTTCTTAAAAATCGAGTATCGAGTCCCGTCTCGACCGTCTCCTCGTAAGCAGAACTGATTATCTGAGGTAACGATTCTGACGGAGGCAAAGCCGTTTCGAGATTACAGTGCCCATGAAGAAGAAGTCTTCACAATATCCATGCCGTGCTTAATGTTGTGTTTTCTCCTTCACTCTTATTCAAGGTTCAGTAGATGCAGTCTAGTATTTGCAGTACATGACCTCTATCTGATATAGGAAGACGAGATTAATTTCACATATCAATTATTATTAGCAATTTATCAAAGCTTTTATTTTAGTTAACAGAACTGTTGGATTCATCCGGGGCTTCCGGTGGTGGATGCGACAGCAGTGCCGGTCTACACCCGATAGGACCGGAGTTCGAATCCCCTCTCTCGGCCGTACCCTCATAGTGAAGACTGACTATCCAACGATGCGGTCACAATAAGTCAAGTAAGCCAGGAATGACAGGCATGACCTAAGAGGTCGTTTGGCCAAGAAAGAAGAAGAAGAACTGTTTGATTCTTCAGTCGAGTCAGGGATGACTCCAAGGGCACTCTGTTCACCATTTATTCAATGACACTTATTTAAAGTATCGGACAAACCACTTAGGGTCCATTTGTAAGTCAGAGCTTCACCAGAATTAAGAATATCAAAAGAAATTCAAGCGGATCTCCTACAACCGAAGTTTGTCACTTATTCGTCATCTATTCGGACTTGGCATATTAAACCACAGACGTCATATAGATCAAGCCTGTTCTTTGGTGATCTGATACTTTGATCTATAGATGTTCCAGATCAAGTATCTTTTGACTATCTATAAGCATCCGTATGCTCCTAGAGATCCTCTGTCCTAGAGGGCGATCTTTGTCTTGGAGATCCTCTATCATAGGGAATTGATCTTTAAGATGATCTCTTTGACCTCCCCCTTGTTTAAGATTTCAATTGGGAGATAGAAGCCTTACTTTTAAAATTTTAAATTCAGAATGGCAAAATATTTGAGATTTCAGAATAAAAGAATAAAATAATTCTGAATAAGACGCAATTGCATTAACTTTCTTCATCCTTGTTGTAAATGTCTTGATGTGCCCTATGGATTGTTCTTTTTATCGTCATTAAACACAATATAACTTCCATGTCTAGCAATGTAAAGACTGAAATTATCAAGAGCATTATTTTTCAAAGTTGACGTCACAGACAATCGATTTACCCTCCTGGTACACTGGACTGAATATTCCGAAAGCACAATTTCGTCACATACTTACGACACAGGCAACAGGTCTATCGTTCCCGTACCATCAGGCCGTACCCCGATTGCAATTGATTTGTCTCCGCGTCTTCATCTGGTCCCATCTTCGACTCGTGCTCAGCTCAATTGACCAACAGATCGATCTGGAATGCGATCTTCCGCGTGATTGTCGACGAAGGATCGAGGATTGCGATGAGTTGCGTCACGGTGCCGGTACATTAAATTCCTGTCCCTCGAGTGCCCTCCCGTGAACTGCCCAGAGCCGGCCCCAAACGTTATGTCACTTGCGCCCGGTCCGTGGAGCAGTTCCGCGAGAAGAAATGCAGATGCGAGACGGTGGCGATGATCATCATCCGATCGTCGTTAGACCGGCTCTATGTTTATGCCTTTGTGGGCGTGCAAACGGCTGGGGGTTGCTCGAGCAGATTTGGAGTATAGAAACATAAAACGGCGTTCGGGGCCCGTTTTGTGTTTTTTTTTTTCGGTGGGACAAAACTAGAAACAAACCCATCGAAGGGTTTTCATTTCCTTCTAATGACTTTCACCCCCACACACACGCCAGCCCGAACGATTCCCGGCTGCTCGATCCTGCTTTGATCATCACTGTTACACGGCGACCTACTTTCAGCGCGACTACACCGGTTCCCGCTGGAGTCCTATCATTTCGGCGCCGCTTTGTTCGTCGTGTCTCGTGCAAACGGGCTGGCAGATGGGAAGAAAATGAAGATCGATAGGAAAAGCCTAAAGCCATTTGCGTTCAACAAAATCGCAATGTTTGCCGATGTTATTTGCACTGCTGCACCTCGCCAATCACTCGATCGATGCTCGTGTTTTGCGATTGGCATGGGCATGAATGAGCAAACCCAGCTCGTCTCACGCCTTCTGAGTGTGGTTTCGTGGCTGTGGGAACTTGTTGGCTGCCTCGATTATAACGCAAAACTCTTGCAACTCATGGCGAGTGTGCGAAATTCCAGTACGATGCATCCCCTTTTTTGGGAGTGGAACGTAAAGAGGGATGAAGAATGGATTGGCATTGGGATTGCGGAGTCTCTGTACCCATGATGTTCGCGCACACAATTAATTGTAAACGATTGCGACATTTGCAAAGATGCAAATGTTTGGTTCTCACCTTACCGTCTTACTGCCAGGACAGGATCGTTCAAATGTGCCGTTGAGTATTAGTTCTAGTCATCAAATGTCATCTACTGACAACTGCTGGGCGCTATGAAATTAATGGACCAATCACGAACAGTGGCACTAAAAAAAATTGTTTAAGTGTGAAAGTCAAAATATGGAACAGACATTTCTGGATTTATAGATTCATTTAGATTTTACTTTAAAACATTGCTTATGGTCTTGGTGAATGGAGAACATCATCCCATGAATCAGGAAACACAGATTATTGTTTTGTTTATTCTGATTAATAGTTGGCGAAAATACATGATGCGTGCATCAAGAATTAAGAACAAATTTTGTATCGTATTGAACATCTCCTGCTTAAACTTTTTAACTTTAACACGGCCAATCTCGATTGTTATTAAAATTTTAATTTATTTTTATAATTTATTGCGATCATTAAAAATATGTAGAGATTATACTAAAAAATTTACTGCCCCTAAATTGGGGCAGTCCGGTGGCCGAAACGATAATGGCACCGGTTGTCACACGGCAGGACCAGTTAAAATCCCATCTAAACTCGCCTCCCCGTACGCAGGGCTGACTATCGTCTTTTTTTATTCAAAAAAGGCGGCCTAGCCATATTGCTAAGGCTGACTTCCTTGCTACGGGTAAAATCAAACCACAGAAAGCCCGAAATGGCAGGACGAGACATTTTGAAATTGTAGTGCCAAGAAAGAAGCAGTGATCTCGTTTCATAAGATGTGATTCCAAATCGAGTTGGTCTGTTGGTCTTAATATTTTGTTCGTCACTGTATTTTAAATGCTTCCAAGTGGTTGCTCCCTTTAAATTGGGCTGTTTTACTCAGCCTTATATTTTGTTGAACGTGTTTTTTGAACAAACATTTTGACCTTTTAATTTATTGCATGAAGTACAGAAAATTTAAATTATTACAGTACTACAATATTTTTTTCAATATTTTTTTCTAAAAAGTTATTGAACATGATATAAATGATACTATACAAGCAATACAGCCAGACCGTCCCTCATGAATAAAAAAAATACTACACATTTTTTTTCAGCTTTAGTAGAGAAAAAGTAGCTTATGTTTATAATATATGAAATCTATTATTTATTCAGTAAATCTTCCTTTTCATTTACTCATTTTAGACTTATATTTACGTGCAAAATATGTGACTCTTGCCCTACTATTAACTCTCACATGGGTTTATGTTATTGAATTCTTGTCTTCGATTAATCTGCTAACTATTTTGTTTTTGGATTATTATTTTAAAATGAGGTGATTTTTAGCTAAATTTAATATCAAATTAAAATAAGGCCAAGCTTTGAACTTTAAAATATTATAAAGCAGTATAGTAATAAGCTGTTACTGTACCGGATAGCCCGAATCCCGGAGATCGGATCTATGTGAGATCAATATGAGACGTCTTATATGTTTCCATACAGCAGTAATTACAAGACTTCTTGGAAGAAATTTTTCGTGTTTCAAAAATGAAGTGTTTTTCTAGAATATGTTTCATGAAATATTTACATACGGCCAGGCCGTCCTTGATGTATTAAAAATTTTTTTTTACAAACGGACAGTCCGGTGGCCGAGGCGACAGCGGCGCCGGTCTTCACACGGCAGGGCCGGGGTTCAAATCCCATCCAGACCGCCTTCCCGAACGTAAGACTGACTTCTTTACTACGGTTAAAATTAAGTCACAGAAAGCCAGAAATGGCAGGCCGAGACCTCTCGAGGTTGTAGTACCAAGAAAGAAGAAGAGGATTTACTAACGAAACATTTACATATTTGCTCAATTAGATCGTAGAAGGGAGTAATGTTAATCTGTGACAGCCTGTTGGCTAGAAAATAGTTTAATTTCGTTTTTATATCCAATATTTGAGACAGCACGAGTTTTCTCCTACATTTTGTCATATCTGCACAGACTCCGCAAGTTTGAAACACAAACACTTCAAACCGTCTCGCATGATATAAAATAGCAAAGACGACTAACCAATTCGTTTATAAAACCACAAAACCTTTCTATGGTACGACCCAAACTCTTTCAAAACTCTTACAAGACCGCACGATCTGATGTAGCCATTACACCTTCACAATAACGTTCTCCATGTCTCCATAATCTATAATAAGATAAAAACCCTCCCAAAGCTACCACTCTATCTGCCTTAATAAGCATCGTTATCAATCTTAGCCTACATTTAAAGTGTTTGCTTGAAGTCTCTTTTGCATAGTAAGATATTTAAATACGGTTAATTATGCAACAACAAACAAACAGTGTGCTTAGTATCGCTTAGAATCGCTATCGCCGCTAGAGCGGTCATTAAATGAATGGCACCACAACAGTATCGTAGAAAATACTTAACCCAGCATTATCATATGCATCGATCTTTCTAACTGCACTCTGCTCAAGGATAAAGGAAAAAAAACTTACGAGTTCACCGCAGGCCCCACCGAACACAGCGATCTTAGTGACCTGCAAAATCATAGATCAGACTGTACCGTTTCTCTAGCCAATTGAGTAGGGTGCGTTCGATAAAACCCTGCACATAATCCCATTCCAGTGTATTTTAATAGCTCTCTGATTGATTTTAATCAAATGATTCGGAAAAATATATCAGGATTTCGATGCGTTTGCCGACCAAATGCGTATGCGTTCGGTAAGGGTTCGGTCCATATTTCGTACAGCAAACGGCAACGGTTTGCAATTAAACGCAGACTATTGCAATTAGTCCGCGATTCTGGCCCGACGCGACCGAACTCGACACTCGAACGCATTAGCGCCCTCGATCGAAATGAGGTCGCAAACACCATCGATTGGCGTTCGATCTTAAGCTGGGGCCTGGGGTAAAAGTTACCCGATCTTCGTACGGAGGAGTATGGCGCCCATTCGACCACCCTTCGCTGATCTGTCCTTCCCGAAAACGGAGAAGAAAAAAACAGGCTAATATTAACCGCTCCCTTCCTTTATCTATCGGGCAGTGGGTTAAAATCGTTCGGTTGGAAAGTGAACCGAATCGTGTGCACTGCTACACACCAGCCCATGGAGAGGACAGCCGCAAAGCCAATGGCGCATGCGTAGAACGATCGCTGAAACGATCGGCTATCTGCTGGCCAGACGCACGGTGCCGCTTGTTGAGTTGAAAACTCTTCCAAATGGACAGTAATTATGATTTATGCGCGAGTCGCATCTAATCCGATCGTGAGCCAGCGAGGCAGACACGGGAGCTGGCGCCACACGACCGATCGTTACGCTGAGCGGATTATCGATTTTCAAGAGCAGCAGTCGCGTGGAATGGCTCACTTTTTGCTCGATGTTTTACTGCATGAAGGAAGTACAGCGAGCAGAAGATTTATTTTCCATTTTGGTAAATTAAAATTAAAATGCTAACTGCTCACAGAACACCGGTTAGCTTTGCCGCGCTCTGTGTACTCTATCAGCCGCATGTAACACAGGAAAGGTGCCAGATTTTGATGTAACTTCGCGCCCACCGGTTTCACAATCAATTGAATGCAAATTACGAACTAATTCTACACTATTTCCTGCCTTCTGCGGCCCGGTCGTTACTGACTGGTGGGCCAGCCCCCCGGCTCCCGTGCTACGATTTCGTCACCGAGCTGGGCCAGTGAGATGAAAACCCTCTTCCCGAACGGCGTATGGGTGTCGATCGATCCGTGGTATGATCCGCGATTACATCAACCATCGTCAGTGCGGTGCTGCCATCGGGACAGTGCAGGACCGGCGGGACCTAAATGCGGGTCTAAATTGACTCATTTCCTAAAGAAATCGTTCCGTTGCTTACTATTATAGCATGCCTTCCTCCCTCGGTGCCATTATGCGGTCCGTGCATCGACGGTGCAATGTGTTCGGCCGCTGGTTAGCTACGCATGCCGCGGGAGCTTGCTCGTGTGTGTGCGTGTGTTTTTTTTGGTGTGTGTGGTCGGTGAGTTTGTTTTTCCTGCTCCACCATCAATCGTTCACGCGTGCGTATTTTAATAATTTCTACACTCTTTCGCCTTTGCCCTTAATTTCATTCGCTGTCACATCCGTCCACACCGTAGCACGCAATGGAGAGCGTAAATGCGTGGTAAATTCCCGTAGCAATAAACCTCACGCAGTGGGTTTAACGGGTTTGCAGTTGTGGGATGGTAAGAAACTATACTACCGAAGTTTAAGAAATGCATTCGGACTGCAAAATACCGAGGAACAGCGAACTGGCGTGACTCGTGTTAACACTAGACTGTATGCGGCATTAGGCAACGAACCTTGCCAAACTGGCAGTCAGTTTTTGTTAATTTTTTGTACTTATTGAATTTAGGTATGTTTCTTTTGCTTAAGTTCAATAATCAGTGAAGGAACACTTTAAGGAATAACAACAGTATAATTTAAAAAGTAGTTTGTTAGAAAACGAGATAGAATTCTTTTGATATCAATGTTTATTCGCTCCTAATGTTATAAAATCTCTAAATCAAACAATTAGGCACTAGGCGCTTGGCTCTTATTTTCTGACTGCGGTTTGCGATTGATCCCAGGCTAGGCACATACTGTTCTTTTACGATTGTTCCTCTTTTTACTTTCCTATTCTGTTTTACGATTCTGCCCTCTAGCTGACAGGTGGTGGGGAATCCTCCAAAAATTCCCAGCATGTGTACTTAATTTAAACAACAATCACCAAGTTGTTGTTTAAAATAATGACATATCATTTTATAGATGAATTTTTGATGGATTTTTGTAGTAATTATGCCGGAAATGCAAGTTAAATTTCACAGTTCCCTGGGTAAAAAGAAAACAATCTTAAATTTAATATTTAAAAGAAATCATTTAAAATCCTTTTCATGAGTAGATTAGCTTACCATTGTTCTTTAACCGAATCGTTGGAAATAGCCTCCCTATGCATCGATAACGCCGTCGATCTAACTCCCGGACCTGGAATAAGCAGTTGCCTATGTCTTACTGGGAAAGGCCGCAAAAACGGATGTTAATTTTGTGACTAATTCCACTTTGGTGTTGCTGGATGTTCTATTGGGATCTCTTTTAACTTCTTCATGAACTACACATATTCCAGGGGGGGGGGGGGGGGCTCAGGTCTGGGAAGCAAAGAAGCAACTTTCAAGAAAGTTAACCAGGAATGCGTCGGTCGAACTTAAAAAAAAAACTCCTGTGATAGTTTTCCGGCTACGCCACCTTCATGCCGCGCTACCTTCATGATGTCTCGTTTCGGTTGTACGACGTGATTCATCATTGGACTTGTAATTTGTTTCCACAATCCGATCTGCTTAAACTTCTTGGTTTACTTGAATTTTCTCACTGTTAACATTCGTATGAAGGATTGCTTGTTTTGATATGATAAGCCAACTACGAGTTAAAATTTAGTTTGAACACCCTGTAATCATTTATTAATTTTTAATCACTGCTTTTCTTTTCATAGTTTGACCCTCAACAAAGAATCTTTCGCAACAATTTAAGCTCAATTAAAATAAAATAAAGCCTTCATCATCTTCTTCTTTGGCTCAAGAATCCTCATGAGGTTCTTGGACCGGGTATGAAATCCGTCCATACTATCTCCCCGTACGCAGAACTCACTATCCAGCTATGGGTATCCTTCGTCAAGGGAGGCAGTAAAGGCAAGTCGAATTCTCTGGAGGGTGTAGAGCCAAGTAAGTAGCAGAAGAAGAAAAACTGATAGGATGCTTCGTAGATATTGATGTGAGATTCTATAAAGTTTCAAGACGAGGTTCTTGTCACGAAAGGCCTTGTGTCAAATCTTATCTCGTAGGACTCGCAGGACTGTTTCTCGCCCTATTCAGTTCCATGGAGTACCTGACTGAGAAGTTAAATAGGGCTCGTTGGAATGTTTCTGGAAGGGCTGTGTTTTTCAGTTCATAAATTAAGTACTTCCTGTTTGTTCCTCTAAATACCTGTCGCGACGGACGAAGCTGGAACTGTACAGAACATTTATTATCCCATACGCCTCTGAGACATGGACTCTGTTCAAAACTGACGAAGCCCTCTTAGCCGCGCTCGAGAGGAAGATGCTCAGAAGGATTTTTGGCATTGCTGCTACAATGACGTACTCTATCGTGCAGCGAATTAGACTCGCCAGGCTCTGGTGGGCTGGTCACGTCATGAGAATGACACTGGACGACCCAGCCCGTAAAGTCCTTTTACGCCGCTCACACGGACAGAGGAGGCGTGGTAGGCCCAAATTGAGATGGAGTGATGGCGTTGATTCTTCCGCCAGAATGGTCGGGATAACAGATTGGCATAAGACGGCGCTAAACCGTGAGCGATTTCGAGGATTGCTGCAACAGCAGGCCAAATCCGCAACCGGTTGTACCGCCTGATAAGTAAGTAAGCAAGTAAGATCGCTTATTGTTTTGAAACATAGCGGCATTGCACCCATATGACCTAAAATCACAAATCCATTGAACATACGGTACGAGGACATCACATCACAGCTCGCTGTATTCTATTAAAACCCCATATTCAGGAATCGCCCATTGCACCACTGTCGCATAAGCTCAGATCCGTGTCAGAACGTACCATCCAAGGCCACTGCAACGAAAATAAAACCAACATCCCTCATGCGTGACCGAGCCGACGCATGGAATTTTAAATCACACTTTGAAAGCAATTTTCGTACAAAATTTACGACTCTTACGAGCCCAGCCCAGCAAGGCCTGCTTGTCGCCAACGTCGAAACCAGTCAATCTCTGTTGCAGTGGGGGGGGGGGGGGGTGTGGGGCTCGGGAAAGAAATTTGATACCACCTACACATTTCGCGGCCAGCAGGCGAATGGACACTCCAACGGTTGCTGCACGCACCGAACCGTCCATGTTGCACCCATTCTTCGGGCCTCGAAAGGCGAAGACTCTATTGCGCCCGTAAATCATATTTGCAAATCGCGTCGCCAATGTCGCACTGGGTCACGATTCATGGCACTGGCATATGTAGTTCGGGCAATTTTCGGGCTTCATTAAGGTGGGTTTGGTGGCAGGCAAATGCAAAGTACTGACAAGTTGAGCCGCTTACAACCAAAAGCGCTCTGTCGATGGGTAAGAGCCAATCCAAATGGATTCATGTAAAAATGGCTGACCCGAGCTAATCTCCATGTCTCATTTAGCATCCACCACTAGCGATAATTAAATCATTTACAAACACCTCTGTCCATACATGTTTCACACTTATCTGCCAAAGCTGAAGTGGGGGGGGCCCTTTAATTGAAGTACTGCTGCTACACGGCATGCTAAACATTGGCTAGAGGGCCCAAAAAGGTGCCACTTGACGACCCTAAAGGTCGTAAGTGGTGAGCAACGGTTGCAACATTCGGGCCCTCGACCGACCGATTCCACCGCTGATTGCCTACATTAGATGGAAATTCCGTAGAATGAGTCCGTGCCGGTAGCATGGCACGCTCGGTATCGTTTGATCACGATGTGTGTATGTGTGTGTTAAACACCGATCGAACAACATCACCAAGATCCCCACGAGGTTCAGCACGAGGCTGCACGTTCCAGGCGTAACTGAGCATTATAATCGCGTAAGTGGCTGCACCACACGACACATCGCGATCCGATACTGCCCGCTGCGCCAAAAATAAAGAGGTCGTATGCCACCAGTAGTAGTAGCAGTAGTAGGCATTCCGTACTTCAGACATTCCTTACCTCGTAAAAGTACCCAAAATCAAGTTCAGTTTCCTGCTACCACTCACAAACACGCTCAAATCAATCACGATTTCGATCGTTACCGGCACACTTCAGCGTCGATTGCACAGGAAGTGGAGCTTGTCCGTGGTACTGTGGGTAAGTGATCCGTCACGAATTGCACCCGGCCGAACAGTGAGCAGTTGTTATTTGTCTGCGAATTGATGTTTTTTTGCTCGTTACTGGTAAATTGTTTTACGCCTCCAGTGCCACTGACAATAGCGAATCGCCATTATGGAGGGTGTCAGATTTTTTTTTTGATTCAATTTCTGGATAATTGTATTTAATTGGAGTTGGTAGGTAATGTAACACGATAGCAATAAACGTATTCTTTCATATCAGTAGCTTGAAAACCCGGAAATGATGATGATGATGTCCCGTCTCATACCCCTTTTGAGGGTCGGAATTGACGAATTATACTGGAAATAGTATATATTACAAATTCTACAAGTCGTACTTAACATAACGATTGTGACTATCAGTATGCTCAGGTAATACGTAAGAACCAGACAAATCTTCCTTGCAGTCGAGCCAGATGACCAGTCAGAACTACGTCTAAGTGAGCGCTAACCTGGTCACATATAGATAGCTATCTAGGCTCACCAAAATTGTCTCTGAAAATGCATCTCTGATTGACTTCAACGCAACTTTTGTGAAGTCATTTATTCTTATTTATTTTGTAGAACACAATTTTACAACTACAATCTTTATATACAAAGTTCATGAAGAAGCAAGTAATACAGAAAAACATGTCATCAAAGCAGCTCGTATTCTAAGTATCTACATTGAACATTGAACACTACTGATAGAATAAAACTAAAATTATTTTTCTTTTACATGAACAACAATTAACCTTGACATACTATGCTTATATTGGGATCCTTCAAGAAAGATTTAATTTCTGGCGACAGATATTTTGTAGCTAGGAATTCTTAAATCTTCCTCTTCGTATAAAGTGGTTTTGGATGTTACAACCTCTAGCCCCTCTCATTCCAATAAAGCGACTCAAGTAACGATTAAGCCGTTTATACATAAATACCATCGTCTGGTACAGTAACCCCTGCTTAATGTCTAATAGACATCGACTGCAGAATGTCACGCATCACGATAAAGGATTTGTTCCATCTCAAATTGAGAACGCACCTCGTTCAAACTTTGTGAAGCGTGAGCTCCACACGGCAGAGCCGTGGATCCTTTGGAGGTAATAGTGCTAAGGAAGAAGAATTATGCCAAGCTGTGTGTTTCATTTGCCAGGTAATAGGATCGATGAACAGAAGTCAATATGAGGAGCCTCCCTACTTCATTCCATCCTTGAGTATGCAATTTCGGTACCAACGAGTTCCCTTAGAGCACGTCAATTAGTACTTGTTTTGCGTTATCGGACTACTTTCAGACAAATCGATCCAATGTGCCGATCTTCACATGGCAGGACCGGGGTTCAAATCCCATCCAGACCGCCTCCCGGTACGCGAGGCTGACTACTTTGCCATGGGCAAAATCAAGTCACAGAAAGCCAGAAATGACAGGCTGCGAGAACGCTCGAGGTTGTACAAGTATCAAGGAAGGAAGCTTGTCGTTTGATGAAGTCCCCAAATTATTCGTGTTTTACAAAACCGATTTGTGTAAATATTAGGCGATTCTATCAACCGATATCTAGCCCCTTTAAAGTCATTTCTGGACTCAGCTCTATCAGCCGTGGAATATTAGGAGCACTAATGATTCAAAATAACACGGAGGAATTGCCTTGTAATTTTTAAATTGTGAATTTATAATCTTCAGCACACAGATGTGAACCCAGCAATGTATCTTATCTTCAACGATTCAATTGTCAATGAAGAAATACGATACCAATCGCTACCATCGCTACCTTCTGTTTAATTAGGTAACAACGCTGTATAATTGAAAGTTTAAAGTTCCTGGTTCAAGCATCGGCAAAAATTGAAAGACCTCCACCTCGTCAACGTAACAAAATTCATTATTTCTTTACCACAAGTACCTACAAACAGTGCCCTTCACCCTTTGCACAGGTATCACAGCAAAGCGAAGCTTATTCAGCCATGAAAAGGTCAGCCGTCGCAACATTAACTTTCTTTCGCTTCCATCAATCGAACGGATATGACACCGTCCTAATGCCTACTACACTTTGTCTACACCTCAAAGGGTATGAACTGTGGGCCGTTTTTATTCTCTCTCTCTCTCTCTCTCTTTCTGAACTGTCCAGCACTTTGCAACCTTTTGCTGGTCCGATGATGGTTGGCTAGTTGGTTTCCTTCATATCCGCGCCTCAATAAGGAACTGATGGATTGAGATAATTTATGACGATGCCTGGCTTGGGATCTCACTCAACCGGGACCCACTATCTGTCAGCGTAGGTGGACAGCCTTGTTTTCCTTCGTATTATTTTTTGGTTTGGTCGATCAACCGACCGAAAGATCGACAGTAGAGCCAATTTGCAGTGACGCAGAGCGCGAGGATCAGAAAAACCGAAAATGTAGCAACGGTTGGAGCATAAAATCGCGCGATACACTTAGCCGTTGTATATAACGAAACAAGAAGAAAAAAAAACAACCCCAACTTGAAACTGTGCTCCATTCCAAAAAGCTCACATATAGTGGAGCTCAGATTGAAACCGGTGGAAAACTTTATGGTTATGGTAGTTTCGGACGGTTCTTTTTTTTGCGCGGTTCCGTTTTACGGCTCTGGTTCGCGTACCCATCGATACCCTTATTTACGACACGGCAATTAGCTGGGTTTAATTTGTTTCCATTTCCGTGTGGGAGAAAGGGTGACACTTTGGGAAGCTATGGGGAGGGCAAATGTGCGTTAAAGATATGAAAGTCTTGTGGGACAATATTCATACAGTGCGTACTTCAAGAAACACGTCTTCAAAAATCCTTATAAACAATCCGCGAATGAAGTTATGCTCAGGATTGCAACACAACGAATTCTCCATTTCTCCTTTTACTTTCATCGTAGCTCACCGTCAAAATCCCTCTGATTACGCCTCAAGCACCTAGGTGTGAGTGAGATCAACATTGTAGGAAAAATTATTCCTCTCCTGAGAAAGGGAATGCACATCAGCATCACACCGGTTAAAATGGATTACAATCAGTCACTAGAATGCCGCTCCGTGCATATGGCCATCTTCCATTAATATCGTCCAGCTTTGCTTGGCCTAACTTTCACGATCAGCACCGCCGTACGCCGTGGCGATGGTTATCTGCAGCGCCAAACAGCGCAATCAGTTCAAGCCATCGGCCGTCACCCCGGGGGAATGGCACGAATGTGTCGGTCGTTTGTTTGTTTGGACAGTTCGGAAGCATAAACATTAATAAAATGGAACGAGCGAGCGAGTTAAGCGGGAGTAGGTAATCGTGCAGGAAAAAAAGGTCTAGGTGGAAGATTGGGACGGTAGTTGGTAACAGACAGGCATGTGTTGTTCAGTGATTTTGCAACGGGCATGAACAGTCAGTTGAAGGGTAAGGAAAGCAGTTGTACCAAAGAAAGTGCCGCAGCGTGATTGTGTTATTTTAGCTAGAGCAAACAAGGGTTGAAAGGCTAAAGTTTGCAAACGCATAACCTAATGCGGATTTATGGAAAGTCGAGAAAGAGATAAATAATCGCATCAAAAATGTCAAAATGAACCCCAATTGTTAAGCTATCTTCTTCTCAGCACGATGGTCAGACCTTACTACGGGAAAACGGTCCGACATCTTAATTTTAAGTCTTGGGCAGGTAAGGTATCGTTGAGCCGTTAGTACGACAACGGATTGTGTCATTAAATCATGTTGTTGGGTGTAGCAATGATCTCGATACGCGATTCTTCGGGGATTCCCTTACGAAGTGAACACCTGACTAACAAGTATCATCACCACGCTACGTTGCTCAAGATAATGGGAGAATCTGGCCGTTGTATTACGTCTTAAATATTAGCTCCCGATTCACGGAATGAGGTGAAGGCGCGACTATTCACTTTGTAGATTCAGGACATTCCCGTCCATTCCTGATCACCTGAACATTCTGTCAGAGGAAAAACTCTTTCAGGATCCAAAGCTTAAGCGATCACGCTGGTTCATTAGCACTGTAGTCTGGAACCTCATTAAGTAGCAATACATCGGACTGTCCTTTCTGTGCTACTGCACTTAAAGCATTCCCTGTGTAGTTCGTTGAGGACCACAATGGACGGTGTACAGTGCAGCTTTCCAAGAATTTTGGACTAGCTGCTGCTCTGACCGTCAAAGGCTCTAATCGTCCCGTCTCACGATCTATAGAATAGTAGGAGAATGCTGATACCTTCGTACGATCGAGACTTCAGACGATAACTTCTTCTTCTTCTTCTTCTTCTTCTTCTTCTTCTTCTAGGTTATTAAACTTATCGTTACCTTGTTAATTGGATAGTCAATCTTCACTACGCGGTACGACCCGGATGGCTTGGGAAGACTGGCATCACTGTCTCCTCGAACACCGAAACGCCCTGGAGATAACCTAGACAGCGAATTCTGGAGATGTATTGTCTAGGAGCACAACGATAGGCACGGGAATCAAATTCCAATAAGGACTCACCGTACGCAGCACAGACTGACTCAGGAAGCCAGAAATGACAGGCTGAGACCTTTTGAAGTTGCAATGCCATGGAAGAAAAGAGAGAGAGAGAGAGAGAGAGAGAGAGAGAGAGAAAGAAAGGACTGTCAGGGGGTTCACACGTATATATTATACTATTCTCAATCTCAGGTCTTAACACCAGCTCAATACTCCAATCCTATCTCGACTCCTATTCTCGTTATTGTTCCCAAAGCTTTCCAGCTCTGTGACCAATCATTTGTTATTTAATTTCCTTCAGCCACACACGTCAGCCTATGCTTCATAACTATTTTCTTAAATCTCCAGTTTCCTTAACTGTAAGCTTCAGCGTGTTCACACCATCCACGGCTTGGGTGTAAACTTGAACTGCAGTTTTATATGAAAATCACTTTGAAGGCATGCTATCCAAAGCTTTCGAAGTACTTGGTCTTGTACGTAGATTAGCGCCAAAACACAGCTGAGATTATTTTTTTTTAAATATCTTTTCTGAACTGCTTGTTTGCAGCTCTCGTGAAGATGAATGTCTTATCTGGAACACTTCTTCCGTTATCCGGACAGCTGGAATTAAACATGAGTTGATCTTTCCCGCACCTATTTATTGGTACTTTCCTTGCCGATCTACCTACACGCCCTCGGCATGGCTCAAATGTCCCGTTTCTTGTCGGCTTTCGTCCATTCCACCACTTCTTCCTTCTGTTTTTCCTTTGCTGGAATTTAACTCTTCCTTTGCTGGAATACAGCTAAAGGACCAAATTTTCTAGAAGCAGTTAGGCAACCTGACCTATCGTTCTATAATTTGCATGACAAGTCTTATATTTTACGGATGATGTTATAACATACAAAATTTAGTACCGATTGCACAAATTTACCATACACTTCAGGGTGTTTCCTACCAAGAGAACTCAACTTGCCCTCTCTTTTGCTTTCATTAAAAACCTTTAGTCATTCCTGCCAAATTCGTCCAATAAAATTTGTGTTGATAAACTCTTCGATAATGCTTTCAAAGGATTATGATGTAAAAAAAAACAAAACCAAGCGTACATATAACGAACGTACCACGGAATGCACTACTGTACCGTTTCCGACACCAAGCTAAACCTGCCTTGCACCAAATCCCCATCGAAACGCAGGAAATCGGTGCTCGTGGTTCGGTGCTTCGTGCCTTAATTGAAATATCTCCCAGGTACATTATCTAACGCACAGCGCGCCTCCCCGTAACGCTTTCGTCCGCCCGCTCGTACTTGAGAATGTTAACCACGTAGCGCAACTTTGGCCCGGTAGCCGAACCCCGAGCCCGGGTTTCTTATCTTGTGCGCATATTATGATTATATTTCTTCATTTGTCAAATGTTATCAGAAACAGTTTCAATCTTCCGTTCCTTCTGCTTCTTGACTGCTTTCGGCTTCTTTTCCCCTGTGATGGCTTCCTGTGGGTTTGCTAATGCCTATCACATGCAATCGAATTTGCAAGCAGCCACACCAGCAGTAGCTCCAGTACGCCCAAAGTACGAGCGAACTTGCCTCGCAGACGCGTCCGTCTTCTAGCCGGCCGGGAAGCATTTCTGGATCGCTCCAGGGGGTCTCGTGCATGACATTATCGCGATTCGCACGTAGCGTGGTAGGTTCCCGGTCCCTATTTGCGTGCGATTATAAAACACGCACTCGCAACAGGGTACCGGCGTCGTGCACCGGTGTCGCCGCGTCGGATCGTCGGATGTGTTAGACGGTCAGCAGGCCGGCCGGTCGCGCTCAGGGTGCGTGTCACACCAGGTGGAAATAAATTTTAAATTGGATCAAATGGGTTTTATTAATTAAAAGTGGTTGTACATTGCACCCTACACTGCCACCGCGAACGCTCGCAATGCCCCGTCGGGGCAAAATGCCCGTTAGGAGTTCGTTTTCCTTTATCACGAATCGTTGACACTGGGGTTGTGAAATGGTTATGTGTTTCCGGATTATCGTACCACGGCGGAGCGCGAGCATGCATTTTAAGGTTTGTTAGTCTGTTTTTGTAGGTTTCGTGCTTGACAAGCAGGAGCATTGGAAGGAAGGAACTTTGGAGAAAGTACGAGAATGATCCTATACTACATGGGAATACAGGGTGTGCAAGCTTAATGCGACCGTTGTGTTTCTTTTATAACTATTAGTTGGCTTATCACATCAACACAAGGAATGCCTCATTCGATAGCTAACAACGTTTGTTAGCAGTGAGAAAATGCACAATGGAACTCGCTCGAAAAGTGGAAACAAATCACATGCATAATGATGATTTGTGCCTTAAACACCGTTAAATCAAATCGAAGTGAGATTTAATCAAAATTTAGCCAAAAAGGCCTGCTAACTCTGCAAACCTGAGGCCCTTCTACTTTTATGCTGATGGTGAAGGTCAAAGAGACCCCAAATAGAACATCCAGCAAAATCGAAGTGAAATTGTTCCAGATCCCGAGGCCTGATCGAGGCCGTAATCGAAGCAGAGGATGGCTATTTCCAATAACTCGAGTGATGATTTATTCAAATAATTATTAACTTACTTACTTATCAGGCGCTACAACCGCTTTGCGGTCTTGGCCTGCTTTAACAATCCTCGATACCGCTGACGGTTTAGCTCCGTCGTCTGCCAATCAACGCATCAACGCCATCAGTCCATCTCAATTAGGGCCTCCTCTGTCCGTGTGGATGGTCTAAAAGGACTTTACGGGCTGGGTCGTCCGGTGTCATTCTCATGACATGACCAGCTCACCGGAGCCTGGCGAGTCTAATTCGCTGCATATTGATTAGATCACCGTAGACCTCATAGATCTCGTCATTGCAGCGGCTCCTCCATACGGGACCAAACATGCTTCTGAGCATCTTCCTCTCGGACTGCGGATAAGAGGGCTTCGTCAGTTTTGGACAGAGTCCATGTCTCAGAGGTATATATGAGTACTGGGACTATCAATGTTCTGTGAAGTCCCAGCTTCGTCCGACAGGTATTTAGAGTGGAGAAGTTTCCTCAGGCTGTAGTATGCCCGATTGGCAGCCAGCACCCGTGCGCGTAACTCAATATCAATATTGTTGTTGGTTCTGACTTTTGACCCCAGATAGGTGAAGTTTTGGACGACTTCGAAGGTGCGGTCACCTATCTGTACATCACCCCTGCGTAAATCAGTGTTTGTTAGCAGGGCCGTTGGTGGTGACACCATCATTTTGGTTTTCGCCTTGTTAATCTCCAACCCGAGGTTCTGAGCCGCACGCTCGATCCTTTGATAGGAGCTGCATAGGAGAGCCTCAAACCAATGATGTCTATGTCATCAGCGTATGCCAGGATCTGGATTGTCTTATAGAAGATGGTCCCCGAAGTTTTCACCTCCAAGTCACGCATGGCTCTCTCAAGCACCAGGTTGAAAAGGAGACAGGCAAGCCCATCTCCCTGGCGCAGATGATTTATGGTAGCAAAAGGCCCTGAAAGTTTTCCATCCACCTTCACCTGGCATGTGATGTTGGCCATTGTCATTCTTACAAGCCTGGTAAGCTTGGCTGGGATTCCAAAAGAGCTCATTGCGTCGTACAGTTTTACCCTGTCTATGCTGTCATATGGGGCTTTAAAATCAATGAAAAGATGGTAGGAGTGGAGCTGCTGCTCCGCCATCTTCTCCAAGATTTGCCGCATCATGAAGATTTGGTCAGTGGTTGATTTTCCGTTTCGGAATCCTCTCTGATAGTTTCCGACTATCTCTTCGAATTCAAATAATTAAGTGTGTGGTAAATTAGTCTTCCTATAAAAGTGGTTTAAATAATTTATTTGTCCCAATTTTTTATTTCTTTTACCCCAGGGAACTGACAAATGTAGCTAGAACACCCTGTACATCTCATGCGAAGCAAAGAAAGAACTCAGGCTTAACTTAGCTTGGATGTTTGTATTAAACTAGTAACAAACGAAACAAATATTCAAACTACTTTAATCCTGCACATTTCGATCAGATTCTGATCACGTAATTTTGCTTGCAGTACAACCAACGTTAGCCCTATGTAATCCAACCCAGTTGTTAACGCACAATAGCCTCCAGTACGAAAAAGTCGATCCGAGTAACATTAACCCACATTAAACCTTGTTTTTTTTTTCTTTCCACGCACCTAACATCACACGTCGCCAGTGTGTCACTCGTCCGTTGGCGTCCCGCCGTTTGCATAACGCTTCAGTCAAATCGACACCTACCAATATCAGCCTTACCACTCCCTCAAGGAATGTACGGACGCGGAAACCATTTTTGTTTCTAGTGCCAAAGGCAGCGAGGCTCTCCCGTGATCAATTTCGCTGGCTCTCGTGTTGCTCCGATCGGTGGGCTTTTTATATCGCACAGGATTTACCCTCGGCTCCCGCTTAGCCGGCGTGCATAATGCGTCAGTGGCTAAATGAGCCATCAATTACACGCCCTGAGCAAAATGTGAGCCCCGTTTTGCTGGGTACGACTCGGTACGCAAACGATTCGGTTACCGGTGCGTACATTGCGATGCCCCAAGTGCACCGGCGCACGGCCAGCAGGGATGGGCCGAGATTTACCTTCGCCTCTGTCAACAAGAATGCACCGACGGTGCGCGTACGTAACAGCGTCTAGCCGGGATGCCGGAGCAAAAACCGAAACCGAACCTTCGAAAAAGAGAAGAAATAAAAATACAAAATAACCACCGTACGAATGATGATAGATGGTGTCCTCGTAATTATACCCCTGCTTTCTATCTCCTAACGATCCGACGAAACGACTAACCTCCTACCCGGGCCCTGCTGCCTGTGTCTGCTTGGGTCTGCAGGTGTATAATTTGCACCTTACTCACGGCACTCACCGCTTCGCCAGTACGCGCTGGAGTCCTCAAAAACAAAATAAAAGACTGATGCGACAGAGTGCAGCGACAGTGGACATGTGGTGATGCAAATTATGAGCGTAGCGGATGCTGCACCGATGCAATCATCAAAAGGAAGGAAAAAGAAAAGCTGCGAACGCCGTTATCACATGCTGAGGGTTTCCCACAAATGCAATCACACTGTGAAGGAGCCAATTGCAAACAGCGAAGCATCACGGTGGTTTCATAATTTTCTGCTGCTATCGCGATACTGATATAAGCGTTTGCGTGTGCTTCATTTCAACCTGGAGGAGCTAACGTAAGGGATTTTATATCGGGTGTCTTATGATGAAAAACAGCAAAATAGAATGAATTTGATTCGATTCAAATGTTAAAAATTACCAAAAAAATATTCATAAATTCCAAGTAGAGATTGATTTTCGACCAATTTAGATGAGGTAACTTAAACTATAGGATTTCAAAAAAGTTGAAAAAGCTATGTCAATTAGTTGATCACTGAGCGAACTGTAAAAAAAAACAATCGGCGCTAGAAAATAGTGATGGGAAAAATTATTGGGTTTGGTCGGAATCGATTCCGGAGCGCTCCAAATTTTGTGGAATCGATTCCGACGAGTGGGCCCAGAATCGGTCCAGGATCCTAGAAAAACGTTATTTATTTATTTATTAATTAATGATTACGGACTGTTTCGACACAATGATTGAAGCAATCTGAATTGGTTTTCACTATAACACTTTATTTGCTTGTGTGACGCGTAACTGATAGCTTAGGTTTAGCAACTGAACTTTCCGATGGTTAGAACAACTCTTGTGTGCGAGGATTTGAAGATAACTCTTGTGTACGAAGGTTTGTAGACGACTCTCGTGTACGAAGGTTTGAATACGACTCTCGTTTACGAAGGTTTGAAGGTGACTTTTTTTTCGTTTATTTATAGAGGCTTTGGGTCTTTGAGACTTCATTCGCCTCTTACATTTTGAAGGTGACTCTTGTTAATTAAGGATGAAACCTCTTTTTATACCCTTTTTGGAATAGCGAAATTGTTAAGCAGTGCAAAGTAGACCACAATGCGAAGGAGAGTCAGCATGAGTAGTTACGCACCCTGACCGATGTGTACACAGCCCAATTCTCGCGAATCGTTTACGATCGGCCAGGGTAATCTTTTGTTCTTCCTTGCATCCGGTCTTCCTACATGCGTGTGTTCAAGGTAAGGATATTTGCAGATCGGATGTTATGAAGGAGTAAGTGGAACCGAGGAAAGCGAGAAGAGCTCTATGGAAATTTCCATGCGGTTGGTTGGATTGAGGGTATAAAAGAGGAATGGGAGTGAGAAGAGGACCTATGCTGTTGAAGATATACATAAGCCTTAACACAGACTGATACCCTATTGTCACCACCACATGCAGTGTATGCGAATTAAATTCACGAAAAACAAACAATGAAAGAAAATTAACTAAGCATTTCCTCCCAGTCATTTGCCATATCCCGGTCATGCTCGGTTGTGCAGTGAAGATGGGTGGTTGTTGTCCATTTCTATTGTGTGTGTGTGTGTGTGTGTGTGTGTGTGTGTGTGTGTGTGTGTGTGTGTGTGTGTGTGTGTGTGTTGTAGGTTTTTTGGTCCGGTTCTATTGTTGTGGCTATGGCTTCGATGGGGGTTGATATGTTCCGGTTGTCTATCCTGGGTCTGGACTGAAACAAACAAGCACAGTTATTTGGACCGTACAAACATGAATTTTTCTGCGTGCTATGCTCTCCAAATAGCCCAGCAATGACACAGCCCGTGATCGACCAAGTCAACATCGACCTCAAAAGCGATCGGCGGATTCCATCTCGCAACAGCTGGAGACTCCACTGTTTACGAGGCTGTACCCTCCGACCACTCCCGAACCCAACGCCAACACAGGTGGACCCGCCGTATCAAAGCTGGACTGACCTGCAGCACACTGCTACAGACGAAACAGACGTACACTGTTGTACGCCTGTTTTGGTCAGTGAGTCTATCTTCTCGTTGCCGGGAATTCCACAATGAGAAGGTACCCAAATTAGCGAAATCCTGAACGCCTTGTTAAAAAGGGAGCCAAGCAATTCTATGATTTTCATGGTAAGGAAATCCTGACTCTTAACAGCCTTCGGGAATCTTAGAGCTTTGATAGCGCTAAGGCTATCTGTAAAAATGAAGTACTGATCCGAAGGTCTCGCTGTTATCATCAATAGTGCGTAAACACTACACGGCTCCCGCAATATGAAAAATGCTTCGGCGGGCTCACTAAAAACGCTGAAGCCATTGCCCTCCTTAAAGGACGATCCCTCAGTGTAATACTGGCTCATTTGGTATAAAAGGCCATACTTATCCTTGAAAATTCCCGGAACTACCATCGGGCGTACGCTACTACGCAACTAGTGATGGGAAAAAATATTGGGTTTGGTCGGAATAGAATCCGGTGCGCTCCAAATCGCGCGGAATCGATTCCGAAGCGTTGGTCCAGAACAAATTTCGGAACCGATTCCAGAATTGTAAGCCCAGAATCCTAGAAAAGCATGAAATTTATTGAAAATAAAATACTGTCAAAAATGTTCATCTTAGACAAACTTTCCAGCTTACAGAGGAAACAGCTTAGAGACATTTCGCTGTATTTTTAATTCCTTATAAACACCGCGGCAACCTTTTATCCTTATAAGAAATGCAACTTAAGTAATCCCATCAACTGGTTGCCGTATTCAGTGTTAAGAAAATCATTTTTGTAATACGGCAATATGGTGAGTCCTTTCACGGTTTGGAGAAGGAAATGTTTCCAAACCATCGTGAATTGTACTTATATTTGTAATTTAGCTTTAAGCAATACGGCCATGCCGTTCTTTATTCTAAGCCAACTACTAGTGATTAGAACTAGGAAGTTCCCAATCACTACTTGCAAATCTTGCTTTTTTATGCATACATTTTTTTATAGATTTGATGGCAAAAATATACATAGGATAGGCGGGATATCGAACATGCCGAACAAAAACAAATTTATTTGGTCGATTCATTGTTCGTGGCTGTCTAACCGAGTATCTCCATATAACTCTAGGGAGTTGTTCGTGTCTTATTCGATACTTGACATGTTATTGAAATTAAACTTTGTACAGCATAATCAAAAAGTATCATTTATTAAACGCAGGAATCCATATTGACATGGAAGGAAATGGGCTGGTGGATAAATTGGCTTAAAAGGAAATATTAGATACAACAATAGTGAACAAAACATTCTATGACTATGGGTACGAGCGAAAGGCACAGAGGGAGAGAAAGAGGCATGGGAAAGTCGCTTGGGAAGTACGAATGGAAATAAAAAATAGTATTAACGAGTAGCCAAATTACATCTTGAAGCCGAAAGAGTCTGGAGAGAGAGTGGTTGAGCTTTGGAATGTGGTGGAGCAATATATTGTTCTGTAAGAAGAAGGATTACTTGAAAGTCTCGATCGCTTAATTCTGCTCAGGATAGCGCTGGAATCTGTTATCTTACCTGAATTCTTTACAAAATAATGTACAATTTAGAATGGTAGAGTCATTTCTGGACACCAATCTGTCTGTCCTTCAACTGCTGGTAAGGGCGGTCCGGTTAACGTCACCGGTGTAACACGATAGGACTAGGGTTCAAATCCCATCCAAACCGTTTCCCGGGCTGGTAAGAATTGACTATCCGACTGCACATTGTATCGTATTAAGTCTAGTAAGCCAGATATGGCAAGCGTGACCTAAGAGGTCGTTAGATCAAGAAGAGAGAGAGAGAGAGAGTGATCAGCTGATACACCAATGTTTCTCTAAAAAAAACAAATTCATCTTGAGAGGTTTCAATAACGTTCAATCAGAGTCCCGTTCTTAAAGAGAATTCTCCACTTCATCCTTATATGTCCACAAACGCCTTTCATAGTGTCATAAAAACCCTGTGCGTAAAAAATTTCAAGGGATTGAACTACGTATGTTATTTTTTATTTTGCTTTTTCTTAATCCTTAATATTTTTTAAATTACTCTGTTGCATAAATAAAACTCAGAATCTACATCCAAACATCTACAAGTGTGTTTCCATTACGATGCACATTTGTATCGATTAATGGAAAGATCGTTTTCCTCTACCAAACACAGAGAGTGAGAGAGAGAGAAACAGCTTATCAGATTCACGACCGAACCCATCTGCCTTGGCTAATCTGCAGTTTCATGGCTTCTCTCGCACGCAGAGTTACATAAAAAACCACAAAAACCACCACACTGCACCCTTTCCATCCTATCCAATGGCCAAAGCTGGAATCTCCACTTCTACTCACATCCAAAAAGTGCATCTTCTTGCGGCTGCACTGTAACGCTTACGATCGCGATCAACCTTTCTCTCTGTGTGGCTGTCTCTGAGTGTCCCCTGTATGTAACAGCCCCTGACAGGGTGACAAAATAGGGGACCAAATTTCAATCTGACTACTGGATCGGGCACTAGGGTGCTGAATGGAGCACAATGAACGCCACGCACCAACGAACGTAAAACCTCATCCCGGTATTAGTTCATCAAACGGCCGGGTGCTCCGTTTGAATTGCACCAATGAGAGATGAGCCAAGTTTTACTGCTTTCGTTGCACATAAATCATGATTTCTTGTAGGAGAATATTGTTAATTCGATTTAACCGTCATCTCCTCTCCTTCTCGAGCACATTAGAAAGGTTACAGAATTGAAGGCGGAAGGTCTCGCACCGCATACACCTACCGTTCCTTCGAACCTTCTTCCTTTCACTCGTGGCATCTCCTCTTGCCACCAGACCAAAAGAGGCGTTTAACAAAATCATCACACCCAACAGGCTCGAGTGCTAGTGCCCTTGCCGGAAAAAGGGGTTACGACAACACGGGCCCCGCGATTCACGAAACAAAACAATCAAAGTGAGAAAATCTGCATCGCCACGCCGGCCGGGTGAAAGTGGATTCTCCCCGTGGAGTGCGGTTCGACCGTGATGATTAATGGTGGAGGTACAGGATGCATTTGGCCGCGGTCTTCGTGCGCCGGTTGGAGATGGAGAGTGAACTGTGAGGCCCAACTGCAGTTCAAATGCGAAGGTGAGAAATGGTGGCGCAGGTGAACTACATAAATAATCAATCAACACTCTGCCGGAGCCGGGTAATTATGGTAACGCGGTACGCCGAGCGAGCCGAATGTATCGTCAATGTGAAGAACAAAGGTTAAGTGGTGTTTGTTAAGGGTTTTCGTATTTTACATAAGCAAATGAATGTTTGATGAAAGATCTTGTTGTTCAAATAATAAGCTAATTGAATAACTGTAAAAAAAATAAGTCCTTAGGCTTCAATATGTCACAATTAAACAATTTTACATTACAATAACTCTAACTTAACGGGCTCTAGCATCACTGGCCAGGCCGTTCCTACCGAAACTGAAGGATTTTATAGCCTTTTATTAAATTATTATCCTCACAACAAGGTACTTTCTTTTGTATACAGAAAATGCTTTCTGTAAAAAACGATTTCTAAATAACACCATTTCACCTGTAAATCAACTTATTCTAGCAGGAGAATTTAGTTGGAAGATTCAAACTTCAACCATTAGGTAAAAAATCTCGTCTCACTGGTCGAATTTGTCTCGATCCTCCTGGTCGCTAGAGCTGATGATCGATAGATGATCGGTTCATTCGTTTTCGTCCACCGATCGATTTCGCCACACAATCAGCGCCCTTTATTCCAAGAATCGGTATGAAGCAAATCGACCGTTGAGGTATTCAAGTCGTCTAATCTTAGAATTGGTCGGCTTATACTTAGACATAAGACTTAAGGGTAACGGCAGTCCGGTGTTAGATGCGACAACGGTGCCGCTCGTTATATGGCGGAACCAGTGTTCTAATCCCATCTGGACCGTTCCATCGTAGTGAGATCTTGACTATCCAACTACGTGGAATCGTTAACTGTAGAAATGGCAGGTCGTTAGGCCAAGAAGAGAGAGAGAGAGAGAGAGAGAGAGAGAGAGAGAGAGAGGGCGAGAATCTAGGAATTATCAAACTCTCCACTGACCCTTGACAAACATCGGTTCTAGCTGAGCCCAAACAGTTCTACTTCTCTATCCAGCTACACTAGAGTATGACAAATTAATCTAATTTCTGAAAACAAAACACTATTGGGTGTGTAGCTAAATTTGACCGTTTTCTTTAATTTTTAACTCATAGTTGGTTTAACAAGCAATACGCCCAGGCTGTCCTATTTGATGAAAAAAATAATATGTTGGCTTATCATATATCAAGCAAATAATAGCTCATTCATAAATCCATATTTACTCAAGAAATTCTCAAGAAGTCAAGTAGCCAGAGCAGCTTATTTCAACTTCCCGTGCCCTATCGAAGCAGTTTTCGAAGCAAAGGATCAACCAAAACCTGGTAAGGCCTTCTTCTTCTTCTTTGGCCCATAACGACCTCTTAGGTCACGACGCCTGCCATATCTGGCTTACTAGACTTAATGATACCACGTAGTTGGATAGTCAGTCATCACTACGGGAGAACGATTCGGATGGGATTTGAACCCCGGTCCTGTCGTATTTAGACCGGTGCCGTTGTCACCTCTACCACCGGGCCGCCAAAAGCTACTCTATGGTATGGTACTCTTCCTATGAAAACGATTTTTTAACGGCTGTACCGTCAACATCGTTAGAAGAGTCGAATAAGGTTAAAATTAAATTAAATTGACGTCTCCGGAGAAAACGTAGAAGGATTAACACTGTCCTATCAGTTAGGAGCCATTGTTAGAACAATAGAAAAGAAGCTGGACGCAGAAGTAGGATCGTATAAGGGAAATAGCTGAGATTGTGCTAGAATAAGTTGCACACGGGAGTTAGAAAGAATATTCGACAAGTCTCTATCACGTAACAAACCAAACAATTTGTGGGTAATTTTAAAGGCGTTCTCTGTGAGGTGTTAGTTGTTCTCACCATTCTGTTGCCATGAAGACTCATGAAGTTCCAGTGATTTAGGCACGTCAAGAGAATGACACCGGACGACCTTGTCTGCAAAGTCTGCTTGAGCCGCGCAAATGGACAGGTTTTAAATTGATTTTTAGATCTAGACCCCAGATAGAAACGATTAGTTCTGTTTTAAGAAATTTTGCAAAAAATTCCTTAAACCACTTAAATTACTTTCATATGATCGTGGAAATGGTATAGGTGTTTAGACAATTTTTAGATCTAGACCCCAGATAGAAACGATTAGTTCTGATTCCTTAAACCACTTAAATTACTTTCATATGATCGTGTTTGCATTCCATCAGTTTGAGAAACATTGGAAAGTGTTTCAGTTCTGTTCGCTAATTCGAATGCTACAAACCATTACGCCAGCCCCATCCCTCGCCCGTTATCCATAAATCTCCTTGCATCGCTTGCAGCAGTGAAGAATCGCACGTCATTATGCATCGTAATCCAAACATTTCCTTCTTTGCTCCAGCTCCAGCTGGCAGATCAAACCCCTTCCTTCCAATAGGAACAAATTACCTTCTTCCCGTAATGTATGGCCGTGTGATGTTTGTACCGATCTTGCGAGCAACACACCTATGGGACGAACATTTCCCTACGAGAATCGATTCGGTGGGGTACGATCGCTCCGAAGAAAACCCGATGACGCATCGAATCTGCCCCAGACGTAATCAATCGATTACGGAATTGCATCCGCTGCGTGGTTTTATGTTCGACTGGCAAATGCACTTTTCGCGTGCATTTCGCCACGGCAACCACACCCCTGTGTACACATGGAGCTGCAACCGGAACCGGACCCCTGAAGCGTCTCCTATTGATAGCCAGGTCCTATGGCGAGTTCAAAGTGCGTCCATAAATCAATTCCCTTCGGCTTCGGGGAGAAAACTGTACGCGTAACGTATTGACTCTTCCTGCGAGGAATTTGCTGCAAAAACTCTCGTATCTCTCGTTCCGACAACTGCAACAGGGTCTCCAAACTGTCGGACGTGGGTCAGGTCAAGTGTTGCGCACCCTCTCTCGACAGCCAGCTAGACAGCGCTGTTCCTTATGGATTGTACGTCCTTAAGGGATGCCTTACCTTACAATAAATCTAGATGTTCACTATCGACATGGGGGGAAACCCTTTACATTGGCCACATGACAGCTGGGACCCGTGCATCGCCCGTTCGCCGGTTCCAAATTGTGTCTCGCGATGTTGCGTGCGGTTGATCTGTTTTCTGTTTTATCACCTTTCCAATATGTGCTCTCTCTTGAAACTTTTTACTTCTGGTAGCTTTACCTTTTCACACTACGGCCGGGATGCGTTTTATCACTCACGGGTGGATAACGGGGTAGTTGGCTGGACCCACGCGCCTTACATTCTGACGTTGCAAACCACATTGCCGGATGCATGCCGTGCGTCGTCGCTGCTGCTGCTGCTGACCGCACCGGTACGATCAACTTCACGAAGGGCATTTTAGATCGTCTCTTTTTACTTTCTTTCCCGGGATTTACATACACCGGTTACGGAGCTTGGTCTGGTTGGCAGGGCGAGAGGGGAAGAGCGAACCCGGCGGGCGGTGATCGTACCCGGGGAGAATGGCATGAATATGCACTTCGTTATGGACGGTTACCGAAGGTACATGGCCCATTATGCAACTGACCTACTGCCTGCGAGACGACCGGTAGGCGGATTTTCACTCTCTTCCCCGACTGCTGCTCGCCCTAGGTTCGATAATGTCGGAAGCCAGACGAATGGCTCCAGCAACCGGAACAACGGTGCTACGCTTTGCGGTGCTTACTTTTTAGTAAAATTCCTTTAAAAAATCGTCCGGTTTAAATTGAGTTTGTTTCTCCTGCTTTAATGTTTGGTGTTATTTTGATATCACTTCCAGTAATGAATGACTCATTCATAACCACGATCAGGTTTAATATTTCAAGCAGACTAAGCTCCACATAGGTAAGTGTTTAATGGACGTCCTGAGTACAAACACACTCGCTTGCGTGTGTTAAAATAGAACCTTATTTAGGTCCTCTTAGACCATGTCTGCCATATCTGCCTTACTAGACAGTATTGATACCACGTGGTTGGAGAGACAGCCCACAGTACGAAGGAACAGGCCGGATGTATTACCCTGTAAAGAACCACCGGGCCACCCCACAATCCATTTACATTTTCTATTTAATCTTACAATCACTCTCCAATGTTCAATGATAGTAGGGCTGACATCACTCCTTCTCATTGCGTAAGCATCTTAGTCTAATCCTTCTAATGCGTGTCTTCAGCCTTATTATGTTTAGCGGCTTGATAAAACCGTTCGCTAAAGTAGTCCTAGGCGCTAGAAAGCCATCCGCGACTTGGAGGTGGAAATTTCGGGGACACCTTCCAAGTCATCCAAAACGTCACCTATCTGGGCTCAAAAGTCAGCACCGACAGAAACATTGATGTTGAGTTACTCGCAAGGGTGCTGGTCGTCAACCGGTCATACTACAGCCTGAGGAAAGTTCTCCACTCTAAATACCTGTCGCGACGGACGAAGCTGGGACTGTACAGAACTTTTAAAGTCCCAGTACTCACAAACGCTTCTGAGACATAGACTCTGTATAAAACTGGCGAAACCCTCTTAGCCGCGTTCGAGAGGAAGATACTCAGAAGGATTTTTGGCCCCGTATGTGTGGAAGGACAATGGACGATGATCTCACCATCGTGCAGCGAATTCGACTCGCCAGGCTCCGGTGGGCTGGTCAAGTCACGAGAATGACACCGCACGACGCAGCCCGTAGAGTCCTTTTAGGACGTCCACACGGACAGAGGAGGCGTGGTAGGTCAGAACTGCCGGGATAACGGATTGGCAGACGACGGCGCTAAACCGTGAGCGGTATCGAGGACTGTTGCAGCAGGCCATGATCGCAAAGCGGTTTTGCAGGTGCCTGAAAAGTAAGTAAGTAAGTAAGGTAGTCCTGCATGCTGGTCTATCATTTTCTTGATACTACTCTGATTATCTCCTTAGACCTGCACTTAATTTTACACAGATTCGCCAAAGTACTTTAATAGCTAAATCAGCCAAAGAATCTGCAGCCTAATCTTCTATCTCGACAAATCCTCAAACTTATTCGAGAATTCTTATATAGAATCCCCATCGTGGTATTGAAACTCTTCAATTCTTTGTGACAAACGAATCTTGGAAGTTTGCGATGTCTTGTAGTGGTATTTGACCAGCAACCTCAGTACCTTATGATCTTCATCTTACTAGGATATACCAAGAATTCAAGGCTTGACTCCTGGCTACTCGAACATCCAATGTCCTTTTCGCACCACGTCAACTATCCATGAATTCTATAGTTTTTCCACGTTACAGCAGTTGCTCAGCAGTGATAGATCAAGCTCGACCAGGCCACCATCGAACTCAGAAGCAATCTGCGAGTTTCATCCCGTAACAGCAGAGTCTCTGCTAATCACGAGGTTGGACTCGCCGGCAGAGAAGCCAAACGCGTTCTATCAAGGCTGGACTAAGATGAAGAACTCTGTTACAGAAAATAGTCTATCGGGCTTTGTCAACTGATCACTCATGGCACGTAAAAAACACTAAAGGCAAGTACAACACAACGAATAACAGAAAAGGAATAATAATTGGAAGGATAATGGGAATGCGGAAATAGCAAATTTATCTTGGGTAATTTCCTGAATAGATTTATAGTAAAGTCTAGGACGTAACAGCTAAGAATGGACTTTTGGACTTTTATAACGAATCCCTTATGTTAGCAACATAAGCAACATTAAATCCAGACTATATATCAACCCATACATACATACATTTTATTTATTCTTGATGTTTTGATACAATTACATTGTTGAGGATAATATTCGATTATATACAGCGTTGAAATACGCTTTTCTAACCTAAATTCTGTATGTTTTATGTAAAGATTTTGTTGTGTGTTATTGTGATGGCATGCACTGAATTTATTGAATTAAACGATTTTTTTTGTACCTAGTAGCCTACTATAACCTAATTTAAACTAATGAAAAATAACTTAAAAACCTTAAAAATATAATAATAATAACAAACTTACCCTAGCTTATTTTTACTTTAACCTATCTTACCTAGTTTGATTTACAATCGGAGTGAGGCTCCTATGTTGCGAATTATTTCATATTCTGAGTACATGCATCTCTCGGAGAGCATCGCATTCATTTCTATAGCTAGTTCATGAAGTGGTTTAATTCCTGCACTTTCATGCAGATCCACACATCTTGTGTATCTATATATGCAATACCTTATTTAACATAATTTGCACTTTGTTTAAGTTAGTTTGTGAACAGGACCCCCACACCGAAATTGCGTAAGTAACCATTGGTGAAAATATTTGTTTGTACAATGCGAGCCTAGTGATAGCTTGGATCTACGATTAATCAAGGGATACAGGCTTCTAATGAGCATGTGACCCTTGTTCAAAATGCCCTGAACATGTTCTCGAAAGAGCATCTTGCAATCAATCATAAGTCCTAAGTATTTAATGACCGTGGACCACTCTACAAAGTTACCTTCTACTCGAATACGGCTACAATTAGGAGGAGTTAAAAGTTTGGCCTTATACCGTTGGGGAAAAAGCACCGCTTGGGTTTTTGTTGAATTTATTTTGATTTTCCATATTGAGGATATTCCATATTGATTTAGCATATTTGAGGAAAATATCTAGGCAGCGCTGAGCCCTGCTCCTCAACTCTACCACGTTTTTGCCCTTTACGGCAATGGCAGTGTCGTCTGCAAACAGGAAAAACTTGCCATCACAGGGTAGATCAGGTACATCCGCTGTGTACAATGTACAATAAAGGTCAATAAAGGTCCAAGTAAACTACCCTGTGGTACTCCGGCGGGAATTGGTAAGGCATCAGACATCGCAGAGCTTAAGGCCACCCGAAATGTCCTATCCTCCAAGTAGCTGCTGACGATCTTCACCAAGCACATTGGAAGACCGTACACTAATAGCTTATAAATTAGTTCACTATGCCAAACATTGTCGAAAGCCTTTTCAACATCCAAAAAGGCAACAGCAGTGGATCTAGATGCTGTTTTATTTGCCTGAAGGATATTTTTGAGCCTAAGCAATTGCTGTGTAGTTGAATGACCTGATCTAAAACCAAACTGCTCTGCAGGGATGAGTATATATCAACCCAATAAGTACCGACAATACGGCGTCAAGCTTTCATACTCAAAAATAGATAAAAAAGAGATCAGACCAATCCAAGGCCTTAACCATTATTCTAATAATAGTTAATAGCATCAAAAAGTTTGCAAAAGATTTTTTTTCGCTACCATTCGATCAAGACAATATATTCTTTTACTTTTACTTTTTAACTTTTTATGTTTAACAATTGTTAGGCCTAGTTTCTACATCACCCTTGAGCACTTACTAAATTTAAATCAAGGAAGTGCATCCCATCGAAGCTTCCGCATTCCACAATTTTTTATTCACAAACCCGTGTGTCGCTTTCCACGCGCGCCAGACTGGCGTCGAGCATCCTTCCGGAATTCGGTACACGGCTGGTGGCGGACCACATGCCACCCACCAGCTGGCTTCTTATTTTTAACTACATTTTTATGACCGATCCGGGCAAACCGCTCTGCAATCGCAACGAGACAGCGGGGGCCACCGTTAAGATACCCGGTGACCTTTCACTTTCCGACACCCCAAAAACCGCTTCGTGTGCGCCATGCATTTGCCAGTGGTCATCGTCTTGCACTGCACCGCAACCGCTGTGCCGTGGTCTTCTCGATCGCATTAACTGCTACGCATAAATAAACGCACAAAAAAACTGTCCCTGTTAACAAATAACAGTCGGAAGAGGGGAAAAAAAATCCGTTACCACGCACGCTTAAGCAAAAGGAAAGTGAGTGTGTGGTGCTCCTATGGTTCCTTTTGGTGGATAAAGCTTGTTATTTTCCTTCATTTCGTTCACTTGTCACGCGCTGCATACCAGCGTGCAATTTGTGCATCCATCCTACGCGTGTTTGTAGCCGAAAAAGGCAACAAAGATTACGCTGCGAGGAATCCTTTGCGTGCCAGTACTTCCTGAATCTCGATCAAGGTCCGTTCGACGGGTCGGACGGGGTTAACCGGAACTTGGGGAAAGGGGGAAGGCAGATCGAACGAGCGTGCAGGAACACATAATTTACATATTAACGAACCCACTCGCCAGCAAATGACAGTGAACGAATAAATAAGCGTCACCAAATTAGGGCTGGGCTTGGAAAGGATTGTTTTTTTTTTATTTGCTTTTGTGCTGTACAATTGATTTTAGTCTACAGAAAAAAACAGCCCCCAAACGAACGACCCATCATAAACTAATCAAGCGAATGGGGCTCGATCGTGTGGTGCACAATTAGCGGGCAATAAGGCACCATTTACAGGTACTAACGCGTTCACTATTATTATCCGTTTATACTGCCTCTGGTGTTGAGGCTCGTTACTTGCATGAGCTGGAATTTGGAACTCCTTTGTGTGTTTGTGTGTGTGTTAAGCTAAAGAAAAACAACCCCTTTCACCCTCATCAGCTGTCCGGAACGCGTTGAAATAAACATTGATACTTCCTTTTGACCGTACAAACTGTGTAGCATGAATGTGAGGAATAATTAAGCCTAATCTACATCCAAAACACCTAGAAACCAAGGACAAATATCTAATGAAATTGTTGACCTATCTGAAGTACCGCAAAAAAGAGTCTTCAAACTTTTTCTTTTTAACGGACACTTGCTCTATGTTGATATGTCCCATATCTTTGACCCCGTGGTGTGTGTCTAATGGCGTAGAACTTTGTGCGGTAAAATGTTTTTCTCAATATCTCTTGGGCGATGTTCGCTAAATAAAATACAAGCTCCTCTAGATCCCGCCTTCTCATACAACGTGTTGCCCTTTTAATGGTACGGTGGCTGAACCGCACTGAGTTCTAGGCTCTCGGTCACAGAGAGGCCTACGATCCTCTCTGTTTAAAGGTACGGTATTGCTGTTTGATAAAAACAACTCTTGATTATGCCCACAGCCTTACACCGAGTAGAAAGTGTCTAGAGAAAATTTACTCGCATTGTCATCAGAATATTGTTCTGACATTTTGATGCACCTATGCCTCATTATACCATCAACTGCCGTATATTGTAAGGTAATGCGAAGTATTATTAGCCAAGAAGTACGTTTTCCACATCCGCAAGTAATTTTCAATGCTAGGATATTATTGACGCTCCAACGTTACTATCCTTCGTGAAACGCCTTGTCCTCAGTTGTCGCCTCCATTAACGTACCTCTCTGCACGTTCTAACTCACGTGACCACGCACGGCCTAAATCATCCTTTTCTTCATACGACATGTTACGTCACGCTTTCTCATCGCTTGAGCTCCTGTGGGTGTGCGTAAAACTTCATCGCTGCAGCCTGTTCATCGGTGTGATCTACATCGCTCCTGAACGCAGTTCCTCTGTGGATGTGTTCGACAATCTGCATGAGAGTGTATGTGACATTTCCGAACGTATGTCGCAAAACGACCTACTGTTGCTGTTTGGTGACTTCAACATGCCAGCTATTACCTGGCATGCCGCTACCGACCCACCACGCCACTTCATGCCCAACTATTCATCATCCGGTTGCTCTCTCATCGATGGCATGACCTACAATGGATTGCTGCAATTGTCAGGGGTGAAAAATCATCGCGATCGCCAGCTGGATTTACTTTTCGCTAACCCTGCCGCCGCTGAAAGCTGTTCGTTTGTTCATTCCGCACCATGCCCCCTTGTGCCTATCGACCTGCATCACCCCGCACTGGAGACCACTATTTCGGTTCCGTCACCCCCAGCCGCTCATCTACCTCGCAGTGACCGTGGTCTCCGTGGATTCAACTTCCGGAAAATGAACCATTCGAGACTTATTGCCGTCCTGTCGGCTGTCGACTGGTCTTTCATCGAGGAATCCTGCAACATCGATGCTGCTGTCTCCAAGTTCAATGAGAAGATCACCGCTGCCTTTCCTTCCTGTTGTCCCTTCCTCTATCCCCCTCCTCACCCCCCATGGTCGAACAGATCGTTGCGCACTCTGAAATCCGACAGGAATCGAGCTTTTCGTAATTATCGTCGCAACCGTAACCCGACTACGCTTCGTATTTTTAAATATGCATCCAGCGCTTATCGCTCTTATAACCGTTGGCGCTACGCGTCCTTTGTAGTACGGCTACAAGACCGCTTCACAACCGACCCCAGATCTTTCTGGCGGTTCAGTAATGCGCGTCGTAATCCTAACGGCATCCCTTCTATCCTATCCCTTAATGATGAAACCGCCTCCAATCCTCTCGATCAATGCCGCCTCTTTGCCAAACACTTCTCTAGTGTTTTCGTTGATCCTTGCAGTAGTGCGGTGCCTTTAGTCGTCGGTCTATCGTACACCCCTTGTGACGTCTTCTCCCTAAACGATGTTCACGTTGATGTTCCCTCTGTATTGTCTGCCCTGTCAAAGATCAAGTTGTCCTACTCGCCTGGTCCTGATGGTATCCCTTCCTCTGTCCTTAAGAAATGTGCTTCCTTTTTTGCTCCCCTTTTGACTCGCGTCTTTGTGAGATCCATCAATGAGGGTTCCTTTCCTACCATTTGGAAGTCTGCTTGGCTGGTCCCCCTTTTCAAAAAAGGTGACCGCTCTGTATGCTCCAATTACCGTGGTATTTCACTACTCCCCCCCATTTCCAAAATCCTTGAATCAATTATTCTCTCCTCCATCCTTCCTATCATTGTTGGTCACCTATCCCCGCGCCAACATGGATTCATTCCCAAACGCACAACTTCCTCCAACCTTATGTGTCTTGTATCCTCTGCTCTATCGAACATGTCATCCGGTGGTCAAACTGACGTCGTATACACCGACTTCAGTACTGCCTTTGACAGTGTTCCTCTCGATCTGCTGATTGCCAAACTCGAAAGACTTGGTATCGGGGGTCGTTTACTGTCCTGGCTGAAGACTTACCTGGTTGCGAGATCGTATAGAGTTAGAGTTTCGTCTTGTCTGTCCGATTCCTTCGTAGGTTCCTCGGGTGTTCCTCAAGGTAGTGTCCTTAGTCCTATTTTATTTCTGTTATTTGTTAATGACTGTGTTTCCATCCTCCCCGCCGAAGGTTTTCTGTTTTACGCAGACGATCTTAAGATCTTCCTTCCTGTGTCCTCGTCTGCTGACTGTTGTCTTCTCCAAACTGTACTTGATTCCTTCTCTGTTTGGTGTCGTAAGAATGGCCTACTCCTGTCCCCCGATAAGTGTTGTGTGATCTCGTTTTCTCGTTCTCGTTCTCGTTTCCCGTTTAGCTACACCCTCTGTGATACAGTAATACGTCGTGTATCCTCTGTAAAGGATCTAGGTGTGTGGCTCGACGAAACGCTGTCCTTCAGTTCCCACGTTGATTATGTAATTAGCAAGGCTAATAAATCACTGGGTCTGATCATTAGGCTATCGTCCGAAATCCGCGATCCCCTCTGCTTGAAGTCCCTGTACTGCTGTTGGGTGCGATCCTCCTTGGAATACGCGGCTGTAGTCTGGTCTCCCCCAGGCTCCACTGCGATGGCAAGACTGGAGAGTGTTCAGCGCAAATTCACTCGTGTGGCTGTTCGTCGCTTCCTTAACGGCTATCATCTTGCTCTCCCTCCCTATCCGGTCCGTTGCCGTCTTCTTGGGCTAGAAACCATTGAGGATAGGCATTTCCATATCCGTGCTAGCTTCATTGCAGGTCTCCTGTTAAATGAACTTGATGTCCCTTCTCTTCTGTTTGCCATCCCCCTTTATGCTCCTTCCCGTCGCCTCCGCGATAGACCTCCCCTTTATATCCCATCCCGCCACACCCGTTACGGTTCGAACGATCCTCTGCTACGAGCTTTGTCGGCTTTCAACAAGTGCTATCACCTGTTCGACTATAATGTCTCCTTGTCTCGTTTTCGTGTCCGTCTTCGAGAAGTCTCTTTCCTTGCCACCTAATCCTGACTGTCATCCTCGCTTTCCCTTTAAGTGTTAATGAACATTGTTGAACCATCATTGGCGGACAATATGAACTAAATAAATAAATAAATAAATAAATAAATAAATAGATACATCGTTTAATAACATTACTAAACTCTTAGACTTCAATACCTCGGATTCTACTTTCCGATCCCGATTCATCAACAACGCTCAGTAATTGCTTTTGATCGTCTTTTCTATCCCTTATAAGTATGTAAGATTAGATTTAGAAAATAACCTTTTTAAGCCAAAATGGCAGACTTCATATTTCTGATACGACTTTTTTTAATTCATAAGGAACGGTCAATTTCGTAATTGGGACCGTATACGAGAGACTTGACACGACACTGGAGATCAAAGTAACCAATCGTTAAACAAATGATTGGATGCAACCGTGGTTGGGTAAATACAGTCCTAGGACCAAGATTCCTAGAAACGTATTGATGACATGTCTGTATGACGTGATCGTCAATGTCCAAAAATAACATCAAAGAAAGTATTCCTAAGTCCTTGATAGAGCTTCATAGTTTCAACTACTCTTTTGTCATGCAAAATTATATGTTTTAACGCATAGTAACGGGGGGTCCGTTGGCCGAATCGATAGCTGGGCCGGGGTTCAAATCCCATCCCGAGGACTGACTATTCAGGTACGGGTAATATCAAGTCACCGGAAAACCAGAAATGGCACACTAAGATCTCTCGAGGTTGTAGAACCAAAGAAAAAGTTTTCATCGAAGCTTTTTGTGCTGAATCGAAGAATGTTTGTAAAATTAAAGTATGAATTAATTATTTTAATATTATGATTACTCTTGGAACGAGCTGTCAATGCTCAATTTTTCGATCAATATGTCTGACACAGTAACTACAATCGTCTCCTACTTTGATTTACTAAGTAGTAGTGCTGTCATACGATGGCAGCCAAACAGCGCCTTCTATTGGAAAATTGTAAAAGTAGGGAAACCAAAGCAACCCGGTCATTGATTTCCGTTACCTAGAAGGCTATCTATAAAGCATATCTATTATAAAATTTTAAACTGTTTCCTTTTTTACATCTTCCATGCTTTACGGTTTGCATTGCTAGCCAAGGCATTCTATTCAATAATATTCCATGAAACAACGGTTACATCCCTCCGACCGCCACCTTATGGTTCGTTCCACCACCGGGTGAGATTAATGATACCAGGAAGTGGTAGGTAGAATTCCTGCTACTCCAATCGCTCACCGTATCACGACTACGACCGAGCCCACCAGGCTGGCTCGGACCACGGTGCGAAACGCTCGGAATCTGACCAACTGCTTGCAAGCCACTCGCTAGGAGTGCCCACTGTTACCGTTCTAACCTCGAACCACTTTGACGAACTCGAGCAAACTGGTCCTTGTCCATTAGCGCGCGGCTAGTGTGTATGACTTTGTTGACATGTTTGGCATGCCCCGCTGTTTGCTGGCCGGTGACTAATGATGGAATTTGGTTCCGACCACGCGGTATCAGGTAGGTAGGACCTATCCCAAAATCTCGTCACTTTACGAACAACACACGGCGTGCGGGCCAAGAACACCGACCAGATACACAGACACAAACGCACAGGTTTTGCGCGTTCCTTAACCTTGCTGGTACAAGCACAAGCAAAGCATTGGAACCGGAGTGAAGAATGTGCTCCATTTAGATTTCATTTACGGTGCACTGTCACTGCACAGCCAGCTAAGTGTCGAATCTTTGCCAAAGCCCTCCCGCCGGCTGCAGCGTGCACGCTGCCCTTGAAAACTGTCATCTTGCAGGGTACACCGTGCGCGCTTCCCCTGATCCTACCGTCCGTCCCTGGGCGGCGATGTAACGTGGCGTAACGCAGCAGGGTTTCCGTGTTTCGGAGCGAGATATCCCCAAGCCCACCGGATCGGTACCGGCCGTACCGTGGGGAACCGGCGAGAACAATTAGTTCGTTTGTCACTCTGGTACGCTCCGTCGATACCGATCATACGGACGACCGTGGTGGTAGAGTTGCTGTTTTTTTTTCTTCTAGTTCCACACTTTATTTCCCTTTCTCGCAGCGATGTTCAAATGGGATCTACTAACGTCAACCTTACCTTACCTATCTCCATCCCAATAGAGTTTAGACGGATCGAAAGGGTCAAGCTGGCCGTTTGCAATGCCGACGACAGCCACGATCACATTGTGGCACTGTGGATTTGACACAGGCCTCTTGACATTGCGGTGACCACAAACGGCGTTGGGTGCGTTGTTCGGTGGACCGTGAAGCACGCGTACCGAATCCGTTGATGGAGTAATTCGACTGAAAAGTGAGTACATTTACAAATCGACCAGTGCCGTGGTAATTGAAAAGTAATTCTATTTATTTAAAAATATAACAAAACAAAAATATTTCTTTCTATGGCATGGCAACAGATCTGGAGGACATTCGCCTACAGGTGATTAACTATGTTTCTCGTTATATTTTGGCAACAAAAAAAAAACGGTGAATTTTAAATGGAATCACGAATTTTGCTTCCTTGAATTCCACACAACAATATCGGTGACTGTGAAGTGCCTTCGCCGCTTCATCTGCAGAACGCGACGAAATGGTGTAAATTAATATTTCACAACACATGATGGGTTCGGGCTGACCTGACGCGAAGGTCCAATCTAATCAACCGCCGGCTGCTGTACAATGACAAATGAACGCTAATGTCGTAATTGGCCACCGTGAACACCGTGCCACGTTCCCAAGTTTATGTGTGAGCAGTAAGTAGAAAACACTCCCTACACACACACACACACTTCATACAGTTAACTGACAATTCAAATATGACCACTGTGAAAAGAAAAACCCCCATCCAACTTCCAAAATGGCATCCACCGACACGGTGCACGTGGAAACTGAGTGGAGCACCCGAAAGTGCAACACAGAACAAAGAAAATGGCCAGAAAAAGCTTCACCGCGCCCGCGAACGACCGCGAGAGATTGAAACGGTCCCCGACAATGCGGATTATAATTATAACCAATTAATTTACCGTATTGCGCACGTTCGCGCCCCATTCAAGCGGGCGACAAAATGGTGCTCAACACGCTACCCACTCACCCACCCGGAGAGGGGGAAACCGGGTGTGCGCTTGGTGCCAGTTGTGGGAGAATCTCTGATCCATTTGTAGGGCGGGCGCGCGGTATCTTGCGAGATCTAAAGCAACGGTTGGCAGCCTGTAAGTTTGCCGTTGACCGTTCACCCTGCTCGTGTCACTGTGTGGTGGCCGTTACGGTTAATCTATGTTTTGTTTCTCGCATCGGTGTTTTCAGAAGTGTGAATCAAGTTCAACATTTTCGTGCATTGTTTGCGGGTCAAACGGAGCAAACGGAAAAAGAATGTTCAGGGCCTGTGCCTGGGACGTTGCTACTAGAATATTTAAGCTCATGTTGATCAATTTTTATCATTAAACTCGTAGCATGGAATAGTTGATTGGAAGTATTAATAAATTCATGAATAGAATTTTCAAAATTTAGACAACTGATACTCAATCTTCAAAAGTAAAATATAGCTCAATGCTCAAAAAAAAAAAACACATCTTCAAATCAATGTCGCCGAGCACGTCTTAAAGACATGGTCTGGTGTCCAATCCGTTTCCAGGAAACACGGTCCATGGCTGCGCTCCTCCACCGCCGGCTGAATGCGATATCCCTCAGGTCTGACTCCACTTTATCCAGCCATCGAGCTCGCTGAGCTCCTCTACGCCTCATGCCGAAAGGGTCGCTGGCGAGCCCCTTCCTGGCCCTCATCACGTGCCCCAACCAGTATATCCATCCGGCTTTGACAACCGTCAGGAAATCTGTATCGCCAAGCAGCTCAGCTAGCGTGAGGTTCATTCCCCTTCTGCACACATCGCCAAAGATAGTCCGTAGCACCCGCCGCTCGAAGATGGCGAGTGCATTGGTGTCCTCCAACAGCTTAGTCCAAGACTCGTGCCCGTAGAGGACTACCGACCGTATAAGTCTTCTGGATCTCAAGAGTCTGTGGAGCCCGTAGTAGAATTTCGCATCTTACGCTGTTGTCCGAAGTTACGATCGTGCCAAGGTAGCAGTACTCCTCTACTACCTCAAGATCGTCGCCGTCAACTAATACTCTGCTTCCGAGTCGTGCTCTATCACGCTCAGAGCCTCAATCCAATCCTATCGGCCTCGCGGTTTTAGTCGGGTGTACGGATGTTTGAAACGTTCCATAAATTCCATCAAGTGTAGCTAACCTCTTCTTCATTTTTATATAATATTAGCAATATCCTAAGTCTCGAAATTCTAGAAGTAAAAGTGATACCTTTTGCTAGGAAAGATCCTGTTCAACGAGTAACTATTACTCCTATCAGATCACCGGAGATCGTACTTCAGGATTCCAAACTTATCTTCTTCTTCTTCTGACAAGGTATTCCACTATACAGCACGAGAATCCAGCTTCCTGGGCCTTCCAGTGCTGGTTCGTGGATATGCAAACGTAAGACCTCTTTATATGTGGACCAGTAACTATGGCCATATGTCCCCATAACTGATCTCACTAAGAGCATATGAAGAAGAAGAACATAGCATAACCTTCTTACACCGAATGTACGCGTTGTATAACATCTGTATTAAAACAATTACAAATATCGGATGGCAATGAGTTCAAATGACTACAGAAAACTCAAAGCTTTCAAAGTTGGTGAAATTCGACATCAAAGATTAAATTGCCACCGACCGATTGTCCTTGGAATCCTTGAGCAGTCGGTATAACAATAATCTTATTTATAATGATTCGATAAGGCTAGTTAGAAAATTACCCAACAATTCTTGAGTCGCTTCAAACATCGTGAAAATCTTTGCGATCGATGACGATAGAAATACGAATCATTGTCACAGGTTCAGACTAACTGAGGAATGACTATACAACTACGTGGTATCATCAAGTCTAGTAAGCCAGAAATAGCAGGCTCTAAGAGCTAGAGGTCGTTAGGCCAAGTAGAGAGAGAGAGAGAGATAGCTTTATCTTAGTCATTCTCAGGTCAGAGATATCATACCTGGAATCAAAGTTTCTCATCGATTAGGACTCGCTTTTCGTTATCAGTTTCTGCAGAAGCTGAAGGGTCATTCAACGCTATTTAGTTCCAGTAATATGAACGCTCCATAACTGTTTTTAGTCTGTCTCCCTAAGTGAGTAGCTTTCGTAAAGCCAGAATAATAAGTGATCAGTCTATTTTTGGGGAGCAGTTCTTCACACGGCATCCAGACCGCCACTGTGCTGTACGCAGCACTGACTATCCACCTAGGGATAAAATCAAGCCAAGCAAAGCCAAGAAATGGCAGCTTGGGACCTTTCGTGGCTGTAGTGCCAAATAGGAATAAGAGGAAGTAGCAATAGTCTACAATTCCAACCAAATCTTCGACTGTGGAAGCCTTAATTGCGCCCAAATAAATTGTGAGTAATGCCAACAAACATGGTACAAGGATGATGATCAATTGGGTAGATTGCTAGATCGCGTACAATGATTGTTTGTAAAATCATCATTTGTTTGTCGCACTTTCTCTTAACATAATAAACCCAAACCAGGATCCTTTTCTAAAAGGATTTTAAAATATGAATCGTTTAAGCGTCAAATGTTGTACGGAAGATTTATTAACCAAAAATAGGGGCCTACCATATGAGAAAAATGCAATCCATCTTCTGTTGCTTTGTTCCCACAAGACCCACGCTTTGACAATCGCAAACCAGCGTGAGACGGGAAATTGCACCATCGAAGAAGCTTCACGAACGGAGCAAAATATGAAACCAACCACAGGTGAGACATCGATTGACATCTCCTCCAACAAAAAAAAGGCTATTGTGCTTGCTTACTGAAGAAGCATTCCATTTTCTTGCCGTACATTACCATCCGAAACCTAGTGGACAGTACGTTATTACCCACGCGATAAGTGGAGTGACCGATGGACAAAGTGGCCGCGTTATCGGCCATCAACGCACTCGAAATATGACTAACATACATTCACCGTTCCGTCTCACCGTTGGCTTCCAACTGGTCGCTGGAAACGGTCGTCTTTCCTCAACCACGGCAGCCCAGTTACTTGGTGGTTGGTGATGGTTTTGTGCCTCACAGATAGTAACAGTCATTTATTCAACCGAACAGTGCTAACGCTACTTCCCTTGTGCAGTCTTCGAATTCTTATCAACCCCGAATTGGTTGCCATTGTTCTTCTTGTCCCTGTTGTTTCTGTCTTTGCTTTTGTTCTTGTTCCTATTATTTTTCTTGGATTTCTTTTTCTCGGTAGCACTAGCGCCGCTCGGCGTTAGGCTGCCAGCGGTGCCTAGCTGATCCACAACCTCTTCCTCATCGTCGTAATAGTACTCTACCGAGCCCGAGTCCTCGTCCTCGTTAGTAGCTGGAATAGTCGCCGTAGTCGTAGGAGTAGGCATCAGCGCTCTGTTGAGGATGGTTGTGGTGGCAATCGCATTCGGGAGGGTCAGGCCGTACGTTGTCGAGGAAGCGAAAGGATCAACATTATCCGTCATAGGGGAAGATTTTTGTATGCTGTTCGCATTAGGGATGGTACTGACCTGAGCAGTCGTAGTTGTGGTAGCGGTAGTAGAGGACACGCCCGAACTTCCGCCAGCAGTACTCGCGGAAGCGATCTTGTTGCTGGCAGCGGTAGTTGTTGTGGTAGTAGTCACCGATGCGCTGGTGGATGATGCTGCAGTTGTTGACGCGGTAGTTGTTGCAGCCGTTGTAGTTGTTGTTGGTGGAGCAGTTGTCGTCGGTTTAGTCGTCGTTGTTGGAACAGTTGTGGTGGTAGTAGTCGTGGTTGCAGTCGTTGTAGGTTTAGTCGTGGTTGTTGTTGGAACAGTTGTGGAAGCCGTTGTCGTTGTCGTAACAGTGGTTGACGTAGTTGTTGGTCTAGTCGTTGTCGTTGCCACAGTTGTTGAGGTAGTGGTCGGTCTAGTCGTTGTTGTAGGAACAGTGGTGGCTGAAGTGGTTGGTCTAGCCGTTGTCGTGGAAGCGGTCGTAGGCCTCGTAGTTGTAGAGGAAGGTCTAGTCGTGGTGGACGTAGTGGTAGACATCGGTTTAGTTGTGGTTGTTGTCATTACTTTGGACGTGGTTACTGTCGATCCTCCTGGCCTTGTCGTCAAACGAATGGTGGGCTTTGTTAAGTTAATGCGACGCGTTGTCGTTCGCCTCTGCGTAGTTCTTTTGACTAATCCTGGAGGAAGCCTAGACCGCGTAGTTATTGGTCGAACCGTCCTCGGTGTGGCACGTGTGGTCGTTTTTAACTTCCGTTTCTGCTCGTTAGGTTTCACCTTGATGTAAATCTTCATCCATCCCTTGGCAATATCGATCCACGCAACCGTATTATCGTCCTCTTGAGCTTTCTTACCGTGCGCATCTACCGCATACACTGCCAATATGGCAAACGCCAACAACCCGATGGCGATCTTCATCGTCCAATGAAGATGCGTCCGCGAAAACTTGGGTAGCTTCAGAGCGGACTGCGCTTATATACGCTCATTTACATCGGGTAGGTTAATACAGTTTTAATGACATAAACGACAAACCTGAGAATAATAATTCAATTAGCCGCTCGACTGCGATGATCGTTTGTAACTGAAAAATAATATTCAGTTTGTGAAAAATTATATCCAGAGAGTTTGGCCCCGTTGGTAGGTTTGCAGTTTGATTATGATTGATCACGATCGTACCAATTAGGAGACTTGTATTAAGATTGAGGGCCTCGATGAACCTTCCACGCAAAACTAAATCCATATTAAATAGCGAACGCGATTTGCAGATCAGCTTAGGATCATTTAATTTTATCAGAGTATTCCCAAAACTCATTTAGTTGCGGTTAGACCGTCTTCTTCTTCTTTTTTATTGGCACTACAACCTCGCGAGGTCTCCGCCTGCCATTTCTGGCTTTCTGTCACTTGCTTTTACCTGTAGCAAAGTAGTCAGTCCTACGTACGGGGGGCGGTCTGGATGGGATTTGAATCCCGGTCCTGTCGTGTGAAGATCAGACGGTTAGACCAACATTTTGCAAAATGGCAAACTCCCAGCCCAATCACACCTACGTAACTAAGGTGAGCGGACCTTTGATCAGGTTCCTTTTTTTTTTTTTGTTGTACCAATCGTAATGCTCAATAACAAAAGATCCTCACTTTCTATGTACCGTGAGCTATTCAAAGATCGCGTCCGAAATTGAATGGCAAAGAGAGAGATGAGGATCGCTGCACTTCACAGCAGCATTGCCTCCGGGAAGCGACTGGCAAATGCGATCTGGCATCTTCACCATCTTGAGTATTTGGATTTGGAACGCCTAAAATAAAGAAGCTGCCTACGGGACGGCTGCCCCACGGCAGAACGCTGTAATTTATCGTGCCGTGAACTTATCGATTATTAATCGGTAAGTGGCATGAAATTAGATTGACCGGTGGTGAAGCGTAACCGCTGCCAATTGTTTCGTCTAGGAAAAGGTGTGTTTTTTGTAGGGTTTCTCACTTTCCCGCCAGTTTGCGCTGTAGCAATAATTGAAAACGTGCAACCAGCCCATCCAGCGATCGCTGACTCTACGTGCGTTGATGGTAGCTTTAGAAAGGATCGCAACTGAACCGCAATCGGGCGGCTTTTGTGTACAAGATACTTAGGGCACAATTACTGGCGATCGGGCTCATCCAAGGGATGAACAAGTAGAAAGGTTAAGCAAGATGAAAGGAGTTCGCGTTCGCAGTTCGCACCGATAGGTGAGCGGCTTGCGCAAACTGATTTCAGATGTCATGATTGTGTTGCGATTGTTGGACTGTGATTTTGTTGCAACATATATTCTTCGGAACTAGGAAGGAGTTGATGTAATTTTTGTTCAAAGAATTGTGGGAAATGAGAAAACCATTTATCCGATCTGTATTTAGCTTTGTTTTTCCTTCTATCTAAGGACATTCTGGGGACGCGCGTCCCGGGATCTTGGCATAAGGCATCTGTTTTACCAGTTGACGTCTTCTACGAGCCTCGTCCACCTGGTTTACCATTTCCGCCACCATTTCCGCCTCCGTTTCCACCCCCATTGCCACCTCCATTTCCGCCTCCATTGCCACCTCCATTTCCGCCACCATTTCCACCCCCATTGCCACTTCCATTTCCGCCACCATTGCCACCCCCATTTCCGCCTCCATTTCCACCCCCATTTCCACCCCCATTGCCACCTCCATTGCCACTTCCATTTCCGCCTCCATTGCCATTGCCACCTACATTTCCGTCTCCTGGTCTGCCCGGTGGGAAGATTAATATTGGTGCTGTTGTTGTAGGTATCGTTTTCGTTGTTGTTGACGTCGAAGTAGTGGTTGTCGTTGGAACAGGCGTTGTAGTCGTAGTCCTAGTGATGGACGGTGTTGTTGTAGCCACTGTTGTAGTTGAGGTTGGAATTGTAGTTGTAGTGATAGGTGTTGACCTTGTAGGAGCAGTCGTTGCCGTGGTGGTAGTAGTTGTAGGGGTAGTAGTGGAAGTAGTTGTCGTTGGGGTTGTAGTTGTTGTAGTAGTAGTAGTAGGAGTAGTAGTAGTCGTCATTGGAGTAGTAGTAGTTGTCGTAGGAGTGGTAGTAGTCGTTGTAGGAGTAGTAGTAGGCGTAGTAGTGGTAGTAGTAGTCGTCGTTGTGGTTGTAGTCGGTGTAGTTGTTGTACTTGGAGGCGCAGTAGTAGCAGTAGTAGTAGTTGATGCCTTTGCCGTTGTCGAGCTAGTACTCGTAGTGCTTGAAGTAGTAGAGGCGACCGTTGTTATAGGAGCTGTAGTAGGTATCGTCAAAGATGCCGTTGACGATTTCGTTGTGATAGAAGCAACCGAGGTCGTCGATGGAATCGTTGTACTCGTTGTAGGTTCAAAGGTAGTAGTTGTGGGACGTGGCGTAGTCACCGTAACACTCGTTGAAGTCATCAATCGTTTCACGGTAGTCTTGGAAGGCTTCGTAGTGCTAGTCTTTGGAGCTTTCGTTTTCTTCGAGGGCTTTGGCTTAGTAGTTTTGGTAGGTTTCTTGGTGGTGGTGGTCGTCGTTGTGGTAGTCGAGGTTATAGGCATCTTCGTAATCCGCTTCGCAATGGCAGTCTTCAATTTGTCCAGCCAATTTTTTCGCGGTGCAGTAGTTGGTGCGACATCTTTTGATTGTCCCGTTGGTCGGTGAGCTTGTACCACGTAAATGGTACAAATCATGAGAAATATAACACCCGTTGCAATCCTCATTGTTGCGGTTTTAACGACACTGCTATGACGATAAAACTGACGCAAAACTGGACGGTGGTCGATCTTTATATAATGTTTCAAAAGCTAACCTTAATTTCAATTTAATATACTTATCATCAGCGTGCGATATTAAGTAGCTTGTGGTGTTAGAATTGTGACCCGAATGGTACAATATTTCACAAGTGATAAAGTAAATGAACGGATGAATTATCGTTTACGAAATAATAAACAAATCATTTTACGGTTCATCAGCCAGCTACTTCCTGAAATCCACCACCAAGAGCCACATTTATTACCGATCGAAATTCTCTCTCTCTCTCTCTCTCTCTTTCTGATTGAAATTTCACCCATACCTGTTTGAGGATCCGGCAGCCAAATCCTGATTAATTAATTAGTTAATTGATTGCATTGCCATAATACGGATGCCGACCGAAAATAAACCTTTCTCACCCTATCCCCAACAGCCACGGAATCCGGTGTTCCGGTTTGTCCTGTTTCGGGAGAAGGCAGTGCGATGCTTTGATGTGCGAAATAAAAACTACAAACGGGAATAATTCGAACGATTGGTTCGTTCTCTTGAGCGAGGTTTTGGGTTACAGTCGAAAGGTTGACTGGCAGCTTTTCAAGCCGTATCTGATAAAGCGTCACCGATAAGCGAGTAACGATTTTATTGCTTCACCCGTCATCACGCTGGAGAAATTGTAATGCCAAGGGCTTTAGTAATTACTCAAGCGACGTACAAGCAACCGACGCAAAGTGAAATAAAAATATTTAAATTTATACGGGGCAACAAATTTAATGCACTGGGAAACACATTGACATGTTACGCGATGCTCCGAACGCATCGGTACGCCCAGCTGGTCCCAAAGCGGTTCCATACAATGTAAATAGTTAGTCGCGACCAAATCATGACCGTTACATGCGTTACACGGCGACTTGAAACACAGGTTTCGCATCACCTGTGTGTGCGGATCTAATTGCGGTTTTATTACTTCATTAAAATCACATTAACGCATGTTACGATCACGGACGGTTTCCTTCTACTAGCCACAAAAACATACAAGCAAGCAGTAAAAAAAAATCCCAGCTCAACACTAATCGTAATGTTTTACTCGGAAACAACGGATCGTACATGATTTTTATCGCGGAAAAAGCGGATAGAATATCGAACTCGATATCCTTCGCGTGGCGTACAATTTCCAAAAACTGTCCAACACAAAATGTGACCCTTCGGCAACACTCACTTCCTTCACGTTCTTGCATAATCAACTTCAAACGAGCGATCACATTGCCCTATCGCCTCCCCCCGGTACAGATTGGGATGGGAGGCTCACCTTATCGCGCACTCGCATTATGTTTGCCGGTGCTCTTAGTTTTGTTTCTATCACATCACATAATCACATATCCCATACCAGAGTGCTTGTGCTTGGCCTCTTGGTGTGCCATTGCTCTCGGTGCTATGTATCGGTTACTAGCTGCCACGTGCGTGCGATTATTAAGTAACGCCAAGATAAGCGATTCCAGCTAGCTGGTGGAAATGGAAATCGATTAAAGGGTTTTAATCTGCTTCCTTTTATTGTTGCTGCTCCTGTGCCGAGCGGTACGCTTCTGACGCACCGGGGCGTTTGTTCTTCTGTGCGTGTTGTCTATTTTATCGAATATGACGAGCCATGTTGAAAAGTGTAGGGAACGACGAATAAACTGTTTAAGTTGTTAAAAACCTGGGTTATGCCAAGTGATAGATCGTATAATGCCTCGGGTAACGGACTGCCTGTTCAATTTTTTATTCTATATCCGAATCCTTGAATTGAATATTGAGAAGATCATTGCGAATCAAATCACAGCTAGAGCGCCTAGAGTCACTATACGTGAGATATTTCATCCAGCATACTGACTTGTCTCGCTTCTCAACAAGTATGGTGGTCTGCACAAGGCAGGATCGGGGATCAAATCCCATTCAGACCACCTCCCGGTACACAAAACTGACAATCCTGCTACGGGAAAAACCAAGTCACCAGAAGAAGAAAAAGAAACCAGAAGATACTGGCTCGTCTGCAATTCGCTTTGTCCTTAAACAGTACTTACAACAATCCTCTATATCGCTGACAGTCTACCGCCGTCGTATGTCAATCAATTATCCTGGATGTGGACGCATGGTCCACATGGTTGGCCTGAAAGGACTTTACGGTAGTCCCGGACGCTTGGTAGTCCCGGTTTCATTCTCATGACATACCCTGGCGAGTCAAAATCCCTGCACGATGATGAAGATCACTTTACAGCTCGTATATCATGTCACTCAAGTGATTCTTCCTCTGTACACATTCGTAGCCAAAAGTCCTTCTGAGAATCTTCCTCTTGAACGCGTATAGGACGGTTTCGTCAGTTTTGAACAGAATCATGCCTTAGAGTCGTATGTGAGTGCTGGGACTATAAATGTTCTATACAGTCCCAGCTTTGTCCGTCGATATCTTGAGTACACCGTACCCGTAATCCGTATTTCGTATTATTCCCTCGACGAGACTCTAAAGGCCAGGCTACATGATGCGAGATGCCAAAAAGATTTCGCTAAAAAGGGGGGGATTTGCGAATTTTTTCGGTCAAAATCATCTCGGTTCATCTACCCGCGTTGTTTAGAGCACTTCATGCTATCTCTCTCTTCAACCGAAAACTACCATGGCAACGCATGGAAAGTGACAGAGAGGGCTAGAGAGAAGCGAAATCTTTTTGACGGATAGATTTCGCATAACCCCCCCTTTTAAGCGAAATCTTTTTGGTATCTCGCATCATGTAGCCTGGCCTTAACAAATTGTGTATCAGTTATCAGCTGCGTCATGGGAGCATGGCAAAATTGACTCCATAGATTATAGGTCTAAGTTTGTGTAGTAAAATGTATGGCTCGCGATATATTTGAACGCTTTGGTCTAAAAAATGTGGGCTATTTATTGATCGTGATTCTCTTTACTGTCGGCCAACTTCCATGTCAATCGTGTCGACCAGGTGCGAGTTTCCCTACCTCTCTTGCTTCCCGACAACACCTAGGCAAGTGATCCTGTTACGAGGACAAGTGTCAGTTACTTGTTCTAGTACATCACAACTTCGCTCTTGCCAATCCCGCTTTATGACATATCAACCCTTATTTATTCCAAACCGCTCGCTTAGCTGAACCTCTCTTTCATTGTGCTATCCAAATTCTTTATTACAACGTTTTAACTATTTCATCTCCTTTTCATTTTATCCTTTTATAATTGGTATCCCTTACCTGTTGGTTAGGTTAGGTGAACAGATCAAAATCAAATGAAACGCGTTCCCGAAACTTATCCAGCACTGCTGGCACGATCCTCCCCAACGCAACGCAACGTGCAGGAAGAGCGACAGCACCGTAGGAGGAGCCGCCCAGCGTTTAATCATAAATTGCAATTAACATGTATAAACGATTCAATTACCGCGCGCTCTGGTGGTGGTAGCGCACTGCAAACCCCGGGATGAAACATATAATGCCGGCCGGAGGATGCTTATCGCTGCGATGAAACCACGGACCGGGAAAACCCATTCCCTGCAGCACGAGGGAGCAAACAGCCGGGGCAATGCGTAATCGGACACTTTACCTAGTTCCCTCGTGGTGGAATTTAGCTCGCGATTTGCAGTGATCACTCCCGGCGTACGTTCACAGTTCGATAAAGCAAGACTCGTACGGCTGCGAACGGCACGATCGTCCCGTGATCGAGCAATGGGCGAGTTACCATGGCGGTGGCTATAATTGACCTGCCCATGCGCAATGTAACCGTGCCGAATTAATGTCGTGCCGTACGCCATTTCGGGACGAGATGCGCTTGGACGTGAGCTTGCGGGCAAGGGCTCATCTTTGACCCGCTTTTGACCACACTGGATGGAGGCGTTGGTGTGGTTGGATATCCCGCTGGGGACAATCACTTTCAGCACAATTAACTGATGACATGCCTTTCCTTTCGCAAAGGCGTGGTGACGAAATTGTACTATATTTAAAACAAATTAAGACAGTGTTTTAGCACAACAAACAATTTGCAATCGATTCTCCTCTTGCTCATCTAAATATTGATCCGAAAGGAATTAAAAAGAATCTTGTACAGAGCATCGAACAATTTAAATAGCCCACACGCAGCACACCACCCTCACATGGCTCTCTGGCAGGCTAAGACGAACCCATCTTCCCGCCTCATTATATCACATTAGCCGCTCGTTAATACGCCCCACATAAAAGTGAAGATGAAAGCCACCCGCATTACGTATAACGAGCCGCACAGGCTGTAAATTATCCGTGCACGTTTTATCTGGCGAATGGGATTTTAACCGTTCGCAATGGGCTTGCTATAAAATAGTTTAATGTATGTTTAATAAAACTTTGCATTGACGGATGCAGAAGAAACGCTTTGTATGCAAATTTCGCCTCAATCGCTACCGATACAAGCTTAAACTGCGCCTGTTGCGTCTATAGCAAAACGGGACAACGAACGTAACGCTTTCTTTAGGACGCGTCAGATTAAGTGTGAAGGTGCAGATTTTAAATTGAATAGATATTGCAGATAACACACCCATAAAATTACAATTGTTGTTGGTTGGGCTTTATCAAAGCCTTTAGCCTTAGTGGGTATGTTTTGTGTTTTAACCTACAGTGCTGGACAAAATTATAAAAATACCCGAATATCCGTTTAGGAAACTGTTGTTTTCGATACTATGTCCTGGTAGAGGATAAGGTCTCCTATTTTCAAAGAATGTGTACGAAACGGTAATATTTGACGACTTTTTATAATTTTAGATAATGACTTTTGTGTTCAATTAGAACAGCCGGGCCATATTGCTATTTTATGACCTATAATAAATAAATAAATTACTATAGAATTAAAACTAATACAAAGAGCAAAAAAACTCTTTACAAACTCTAAGAGTCTTCTTCTAAAATATATTAATAAAAATATAAAAAACCGAGCAAGTGAGTGTAAAATTTTAAATTGTAAGAAATAGATGTCCCTTTCACTACAATTCGACTCACTCAAAATTTAATTAAATAAAGATGGGACAAATGAGCCAGCTAGCATTTTTTTCCAGTAAAGATTCAATTGAAATGAGCAAGTGTGTATACAGAATAGAGCCTACCTTCGACTAGATACATATAGTGTACCGAATTACATGTATAATAATCCCAAGAGCCACCACTGTTTGGAGCAAGAGTGCCTCACACTTTAACCTTTTTTTAAAAGTAAAGCAATCACAATCGAAAACTTCGTTGTTCAGAATCTCAAGATATCGTTCCTGGATTTGGAACCGCGTCCTGGGATCGATGCGACTAGGAATCGAGCCCCAAAATTCTATCCGGATTTTTTTCCAGATTACGAGTTCACAGTGAAGGAGGATAATCTTATAACTTATAAGCAAATTTAGGCCCGAAAAAGGGGGCCATCCGTCAGAATGGAAACACGGCAGCACGGTCTGTAACCTAAAACAGCTTAAAAACCGATCAGGAACAAGAAGTTGTACCGATAACACTCGTCATAATATTTGACGCCCAACGTGTCAACCCCTATCCCCAAGCTTTGGAGCTAAGTTTTGGTCGTCAGTAAACTAGTTTTAGCACACAGCAAGAGACCACTTTTTGGCTTAATATGTAATTGTGATACATCTGATTAAATTTTCTATTTTTTATACATTTCATTGATTTTATTTTGTTGGCTGTCCTGCTGTACATGGGTTGCACTCTTGACTTTTCTCTTGAACGTCTCCAACATATGATTTTATGCTTTTATTTTTATAATAAGTGAAAATGTAAGTTTTAAATGACAATAAAAGTAGCTTTTTCAGTTTACAGTCATTTACAGAATTAAGTAATTTTCGCTATTTTTTTATTCTTGTGAAATGCCCAGACTAGTGATGTGAAAAATGAATCGCAATGGGGATTTGAATCTTTGAATCCCAAATCTAATAAGGATCTGTATTCTCAGAATCCGAATCCGAATCCACACCGATATTTTTCCTTCTGGTGAACAGAGGAAAGGTGAGCAGATGCTGGTTGGCGGGGGTCTGGGGTGACGGTTCGCTCAACTGACCAACTCATCCTCAACCAAGACTCCACCAAGAATGATGTAATAAAACAACAATATTATTCCAACCCAGTCACTCTTATCCAATCCCCATCAAATCCCGATCAAATCGAATCCTTTTCGTATTCCAATCGATTCCCAATCAAATCATAATCGAATCCTAACCAAAGCACGATCGAATCCGAACCAAATTCCGAACGAATCCCAATCAAATTCCACTCGGATACCAAACGATTCCCAATCCAATCCCAATCAAATCCCAAAGGAATCCCAACCGATCCACAATCGAATCCCAATAGGATTCCAATTGGATTCGGATCGGATTTGAATCGGTTTCGGAATAGACTTCGATCGGATTCGTAACGGATTCGAGCCCCTATCAAACCCGAATCGGATTCAAATTCGACATTAAGGATAACATATTCAAATCTTCCAAACCCCCGAATCTGTTGACATCAGCCCGAATCATATTGCACTAATTTCCGCTTAATGAGTATATAACTATACAAGAAGATGTTTATTTGTTCATCTACAAAACAACTGATAAATGGCTAACTCGTTCAAAAACATTAGTCTTCATGTCACCTTTAACAGACTCTCCTCATCTGTTACTTCCAAACAACATTTATCAAAAATTTCACGACACTAGCTATGCCCTATTGTTATTCCGGCCTGCTCGTGCTCACAGCAACCTTACTGATTATGATACTGTGCAACCCTCCGAGGTCCCCTCCTTTCTTATTCCAATCGTGCACCATTTCCTCCACGCTCGCAAAAGGTTCCAACCCCCAAAAGACAACCTTTGCCATGAGGACACCGTCCGAAAAAAAGAGAAGAAAACAGCCCCAAAATTCTCAATCATCTCGATCGGTAAAACGATGACGAATCGATTCACAACTGCACCCACTGGACAGCCGTATCGAGACGGTATCGTTCACCAGCGCGGTACGGCTGTTGCCACGGTTGTAAAGTTCGCCGTTTTCACCTGTGTGTCGTTCCCTGCTGTGGTGGGTAGAAAAATTAATCCGTCAATCAGGCTCCACCGCCAGCTACCGTATTGTCGAATTCGATGCCAAAGCCAAGGTTCGCCCGGGGCGCCCCGATCGTGTGCTGACGATATGCCGAGGCAAAAGCTGAGCTTGCCTGATTGCTAGTGTTTTGATTTCGCTCTGTTCTCTCGAGGGTGGCCGGGACGCGAAATGTGTGCGGGCCACTCGCAGAACGGACGAATAGCCGCTAGGTGTCCATTAAACGGTTGTAACCGCAAAACCGAATTCATTTGTACGATCGTTGATTAATTGCCCCGGCCAAACCGTACACACCCTGTTGCTTCAGACAGTTACAGTTCGAGTACATTGGAATTGGGAGCATGTTTAGTTTTTTTTTTTGTGTGGAGGCAGGTTTTACAACATTTTTCACGGGACTGAAAAATTCTCCGCCTCAAGGATCTTGATCTCAACCCGGGGGGTATCGGATCAAATTTCCTCACCAGTAGACTTTGAGCAACAGCGGTTGAAGGAGGTGAGATTAGAACGAAATTTAAGGTCACGAATGTTTTGGGGTGTGCATGACCTTAGTCGTCAGTGGCTTTCTTCTATGGCCCAGAGAAGTAGTGCAGTAGTGAAATATTACAGGCCAATTCATGAGAGCAAAACCTTTTTTTCTTAAGGCTCTACTGAACGATTCTTTAACACTTGATTTATCTTGTAGGGTCCGAAGAGATGTCATTGTAATTGGCATGACTGATCCTACTAAACTGATCTACTCAACTATCTAGACTGACTATTTATTTCACACTCTCTTTTTCCTATATCTCCTCTGCTAAATCTAGCAACACCAATCTTCCTAGACTGATACCTATACGCTCTCGGCTGAACAATTACGAACACTATCATGTAACGGAAATGTTTCAACTGAATAGTAGAATATATTAATCATACGATGGAATGTTGCATTCAATTAGAGCCTATTTGCTATTGTAGAATTTTTGGTAAATCAGCTATGGAATAAAAAAGTGGTGTCGGTCTTCACACGACGGGACCGAGTTTCAAATCCCATCCAGACCGTCTCTTTCCCGTAAGCAGGGCTGACTACTTTACTATGGGTTAAATCAAGTTACGGAAAGCCCGAAATGGCATGCCAAGGCCTTTACAGGTTGTAGTATTCCTTCCACTCCACTATCCAGTTGAAACGATCCACAAAACGATTCAAAGATTCAAAGCTTTTTTAAATGCAAATCTCTGTACGATCTATTATAGTGCAGGAATTTATACTGGTTGAAATTAAATTTTATATAACCGAATAATTTATTTAAATTATCGCTGTGCGGCCTCTGGATGAGATTTGAACCCCAGTCCTGTCGTGTGAAGAACAGCGCCCACCGGATTGCCCTTGAATGATGTTTTACTGTCCTCTTTTTCAAAAATGTCAGCCGTTAGCGAAACCTAAAGTTATTCAAACATGACGTTTTTCTGGAAGTCGCTTGTTTTATCAGGGCTTTGCCAAAAATGTCCACTATACAATTGACATACCTCCAAGATTCTTCCCAAGATAAAAAAAAACATTTCATGTCAACACTCCATGCCCAGTGATTTCAGATTCAGCACAACCCTTTCCCATCGATTGTGTAATGGTCGTGGAATCGTTTCGCGGCTGTCTGCTGCTGGTCCCGTACGAGGTGAAAACAAATCTACGGTCCCATCCGAAACCAAGCGTCGTAAGGGATGAGCAATTTTCCACGCTTTTCCTTCCTCCAAGAGATTCCATCCAGCGGCCATGGCGGAGTGGGGTTTCACGGCATCACCTGTATCCTATTCAAATACGAACGCCACACAAAAACCCGACGATGGCTTCCACAGCGCTGGGTTGCGTCTGCTTGTGATACGATTGTCCCGCGCACGTTAAAACAAGCGTCACGCTTATCGAAATACGTGCTGGCCATTTGAAGAAGGTAAAAGGTGTCCCATGTATGCAACCGTTGCGCACCGGTTGCGCAAAGGAAAGAAAACAAGGAATCAGCAGCGCCGGCGTCAGAAGGCGCTGACGGTGACGCCGTGTGCAACTCTTTCGCTCGTCTTAACCTCGTTCAGGTGCATTTGCAACTGTGCCACAGACTGCAGCCCACATTCAAGATGAGCGTCATGGATAATTCTTACGGTCATGATCCGCGGGATGATAAATGTCCAACCGCCTATCGGCTATCAGCAGCTTTTGCCATGAAATAAAACGACAGACGGCAAAGCGTACAGCGTGCAATGTTGCTGTTGTCGCAGGGATTGATGATTTGATAGGATGATTATCATTACAGGTGTAATGCATTCCTTGCTGTAGCGGATGGATGGGAAACGAAATCAAATAACATTACATAATTCAAGGAGTATTTGCAGATGAACTCATAAGGTGTTGTGTAATTTAATTGATTATTGGCTTTTATCATTTTGCCATGGGAAATGGGGCACCACTTGTTGTTCCACTATTTCTCAACAAAAAGGAACTGGTAACCAATCTCATCCACTTAGCTACGGATGATTGAAGTCATGAAAGTCATAAAAAGTAGAGCACAGGTATCTCGATATTTTAGTATCGAGAAAAGCAGAATAAAACGGAATTCTCTTCTAGGTTGTTTCAACGATCAACAAAACTTATAAAGTTACAGAATTTTAAAACTGCTATAAATTTTCAAATTTCAAATTAGATGAGAACCACCCTGTGTACTGCGCGAGCGTGCTCCAGCAACAAAACAATTCGTTGACGTTTCGCAAGGGCGCCAAAGCCATTGTTTTGATTTCATTTAATAAACGAAAAAAATATTTATACGATTAAAGTAACTAACTTTATAGCGAAAAATATGATATACAGTCAAGAGTGAGTGATTCTTTTAACGTTAACGGTTCCAAAACACATAGCAAACTAACGAAGGGTATACTTTTCCTTAAATTTTCAGCTACGCCCGCTCTATAGACGATGTGCGCACGATCGTTCGGCACGCCAAGCTCGACCACAAAAATCTTACAAACGTTGCCCAGGCAATTTACTATCCCACGGAGAGCGAGCACCATGATTTGGGCAACATCAAGTTGCTCGAGGTGGATGAGCATATTCTGGGCGAGCTTAAAACCGGCAGCGAAATGTGTTTCAAGGGTGCGTTGAACGAGAAGGTTGTTTTCTGCACCGAATCACGCACCTACGAAGTGAAGGAGGCCGAAATTTCAAACAGTTTGCTCTTGGTAAAGAATCTGAAGCTTGCACAGGCCACCAGCCGATCGCCAATCAAAAGCCCCAAGAGCGGCGTCAACACGTCGATGGACAGCAGCATAGAGGAAGAGGATTCCGAAACGATCGACTCGGTGGACGAGGTGGAGCGGAAGGATGTGGTAAAAATATTTCACGATTATTTCGAATTGCGCCAGGTGAAGCCGAAGTACCGTAAAATTATCGATCTGCTCCGTTTGACCCGGTACGCTGGGCCAGAGAATGAGCATCTCATCGAACGTTCGTTGCTGTTCCGGTTTAAACAGTTGCTCGACACGGTACAGTGCAGCAAGGACGAGTTCCATGAAGGGCTAAAAAAATATCGTGCCATCGAGATAGAAGATCGTGTGCGAATGTTGGACCTAGAGTATGTATTGCCGCTTCGGTTAAAGGTTAAACATTTCCCTCTCATCGGACCTTATATCTATTTTCAGATACGAATACCGCGTACTCACCTTGCTCCTATCCGTGGTATCGGAAAACTCTTGGGAACCGGACGCAATCGACAAGGAAGTGACGCTGGAAGCGATGCAGGGCATCATTCCGTACGAGGTTGTGGACGGCATATTCAACGTGTACACCTGCCGCAGTGAACGCATGCCGGACCGGTTCCAGTATCGCGAGGATCTCGTGTGCGCATTGTTCGCCGAAAAGATCCTTCAGCACGGGCTCAAGTTTCATATTGATGAATTTCTCGTCACCTGGCAGGAGGCACTGCCCGAGGGTTTCGAAGCAAACGAGCAGTATCTGCGCGGCATCGGCATTATCGATCGGGAGGGCAGTGTGCCGTGCGTGCGCGGACTAAACGAAGCGGATCTGCCCATGAATCTGCTGGGTCGGCTCGATATGCTGTTCCGAACGAAGGAACGTTGGAACCTGGAACAGATCGAACCGTACATTGAGTGCTTTGCGACACCCACCGTGGGTGTTACCTCCATTCTTGCCAAGTACACACGTTCGCTGGTCGTGAATGGCGTTCGGATGTACGTGTCGAAGCATTAGGAGTTTTGCAAGCAAGAAAAGCATTTCGGTTTTAAAATATGAAAATTTGTAATATGTACCTTACCGAAAGAAAAAAATTCCTTTACGCACACACCTCAAACTGCGTCCCTCGGTCAGCTTCATTTCTTCTTATTTTTTCGCTGCTTTTTCTCTAGCATTCGCTGTTCTTCTGCCTTGCGCACGAGGCTAATGGCGGACTGATCTTTCTGGTCCACTGGTCCGCTCTGCATAGCGCCCACGTTCAACGACGGATAGTTCATCTCAAGCTGATCGGCAATGATCGGTTTGGCCAGCAGCTGGCTAAGCTCCAAACGTCTCGCTTTGAACTGACGCTTGCGCTTCGTCTGTTCCAAGCGTCGCATACTCTCCTGCTCACTATCCACGTCCGAATCGCTCTGAAACTCCTTCGCCAGCTGATCTTCCCACGAGCGACTCACGGTTTCGCGGCGCTGCTGCAAATCCATACGCTCGATTTGACGAGCCAGCGAAACTCGTTCCCTTACCTGCTTCATCACTCGCTCGGACGTAGGGTACAACGGCAGATCTTGCGTACGGCCCAGATCCTGATTGAGCTTAACGTAGTCCCGCACTTCGCCCGGCCCGATCAGCAACACCGTTAGCCCTTCGCGGCTTGCACGCGCCGTACGTCCCGAACGGTGCACATAATTTTCCGTTGTTTTCGGAACCTGATAGTGGATGACGTGGTCCACGTTGGGGATGTCCAGACCGCGTGCAGCCACATCGGTCGCGATTAGCAGAGCGCGCGGGTTTGCGGTGAAACGTTCCAGATTCTTCAACCGTTGACGCTGCTGCATGCTACCGAACAGACTAAGCGGCTCACAGTTCAGATAGTCGAACAGCGAAACGAGCCGCTTCACGCAGTCGATCGAGTTGCAGAACACGAGCGTCCGGCCTGGATGGCGATCGAGGAAGTAGTACAGATAAAAGTCTTTATGCTCCGCCTGGCATAGGATGCGCGACTCGGTTAGCGTACGTGCTGTGCCGTGATCTTGCGTGAGATCGACGATCTTCGGATCGGTCATACCGATTGTTTCGATCAGATTACCCATACGCTGGCCGGGAGTTAGCTTGAGCACGTTTTTCGATTTTTTTACGTTTTCTGACGGTGCCAAAAACGGGGGAACAATAAACATTGTTAATGTTTGCACTGTCCGCATTGAACAAAGTCCATACATACTTTTCAAATGTTCAGGCATCTCGTGATCCATGGTGAGCGTAGCCGAGAAGATGTAGTTGCGCCGCAATTTCTTCGCCTCTTCGTTCGCGTTGATAAGCTCCAACAGTTGCTTCAGTTCTTCAAAGTGTCCTTTTTCCAGCATCCGGTCAGTTTCATCAATTACTAGAAACCTAAGAAAAACGCCATTAATCAATCGCCCACAGACACTGCTTCTCTTCATTACACACCTTATATCGGCCACCTTGGAAAGGTGATGATTTTCACTCTGTATCAGCTCCCACAAGCGCCCGGGCGTAGCAATCACTATTTCCGGACACTTGCGCAGCAAACGTTCCTGCTTCACCGCAGCCAATCCTCCAAAGACGGTCGCTATATTGATGTCCGTGTACTTGGCAACGGCCTTCAGATGATCGTTTATCTGTACCGCCAGTTCACGGGTCGGCGTTAGTATTAACCCGTACAGCGGTTTCTCCGTGTCCACGCAATGCTTGTTCAAATGTCGACCTTCCTCGGCGAACACCCGCTCATCCTCCTCCGTTATATCAACATCCTCCGGAGGAGGTGTCAACTCGTGCTCGCTCGAATCATCGGCATTCTGCTGCTTGGCCTTCTTCATTCGCATAATACCTTCCAGCATGGGTATTCCGAATGCAAGCGTTTTGCCGCTTCCCGTTTCGGCAGCACCGAGCAAATCCCGCCGGCCGTAAATGGCAACCGGAAGCGATTTGTTCTGGATTTCGGTCGGTACCTTGAAGCCCTTGTCAGCGAGCGCTCTTACTATCGGTTCAGAAACGCCCAGCTGTATCCAAGCCTGTAATAGAGGAAAAAAAAGTCAATAATTTATTTATTCAACAGGTTTTATCTCATGTACAAACCAATACTCACCATATAATCAGCACTAGAATAAGGTACCGCTCCACCGTTTACTGATCCTGGCTTCGTGTTGCTCTCCTTGCCATTTTTCTGTGTTGGTTTTTTACTGGCCTTCGATCGCCCATTGGATTTTTCAGGCTTTTCGGTAGTCGCATCTTGTTTCAATTTCTTTTCATGTTTTGAGCTTAAACTTGTTGAGGGAACAGTCGAAACGGGCTCCTTTCCCGAGTCCTGAACTTTCTGCGATTGTTTAGCTGTTGGAGGTTTTTTCAGCAGCATTGAAAAAGCTGGAGCCACCTCTTGGTCATCGTGGGCGTCAGAATCACTATCATCCTTTGTCGGCTGAGCGACAACGTTTTGCTTAATGGGTTTGCCTTTTTTCTTAGGTTGATCATCGAACCCAGAATCATCTTCACTAGAATCCTCATCCTTTGGCTTACCGGTCTTCTTTTTCTTAGTTTTCTTTTGCTTTTTCTTGCTCCTAGTCTCCTCCTCCGAATCGCTTTCGTCGTCACTATCTATAGAACGTTTGCGTTTCGGTTTCTTTTTCTTGCCATCAAACTCAACCTCTTCATTGTTCTGAAGGAAAATAAATAAACATTTAAACAAACAGCTGATAAATGAGACACGTCTGTATGGTCGCTAAACGTACCTTTCTCTTCTCCTGCCGCACAAAGTCGCCGGAATAGTTCTCCAAGATTTCGAGCCCCACGAAGCCACCGAAATCGGCACCTTCATCGGCTATTACAGGCCCGTTCAGTTTCACTGGCTGCCATGACACGTCCGTGGCTTTCTTGCGCCCCTGGAACTTGTGAGGTGTCTTTTTGGGATTAAATTTCCGTTGTTTCTGCATGTTTAATTGAATAGTTCGGGAACTAGCCGGCACCGCACGTGTTTTTTCCGCTGCAATGTAACCAAAACAAACTACTGTCAAGCGGTGGAAACGTCAAACGCGGTGTAAATAATTTCCCATTTCAGACGTTAGAAGTTAAACGTCTTACGTCTGCTGTTATGATTGCCCGCGTTGCTTCCAGCTATAAAAATCGTTAATTACAACAATTATAAAAAATTAACACTAAAAGTAAGCAACTGTACCAAGAAATAACGCATGAGAAAAGATTTAATTCATTTAAAGAATAAAATAGTATTGTTACATACTGAATGCGATAATCTGTTCTATCGAATCAGGCATATACCATGTGCTGGTCAGCTTTCACGTGGTCGGTTACTACCATTTTGAATAAATAACGAGCTGTGAATGGTTTACAATTTGAGAACAAATTTTTAAATAGCTTCGAATTTTTCATTTTCCCCCACGCACGCCATACAATTGTAGATGTATTCAAATACCAATCCAAATTATCAAAATTCATCATATGAGACACATTGCTACACATCTCATGACTCATCTACGTGTTACGGCAGTTATAAAAATGGTGACGCCTATACAAAGAATTTGAAAAATATCATACCAAAAAAAAGTTTAACAATTTAAATAAAACTACAAACTACATGAATAAATGATTTCAGCTCAAGTTCTAGACTCAAAAAGTATTCTTGGAAAAAACACTCCTTCCCAGGCAGTCTTGTTTGCTCGGCGTTAGCCATATCTGTTATATTGTTTCATCCTTTTCGAAGCTTGACGATCACTTACTATACCAACTTGGTTACAATGATTGTACAATCTATTAATGGTAATGAGGTAACTTGGGAGTTCCTTCGAACGACGACGAACCCATCGTTCTAAAGATATTTTTCCTAAGCGCCGCCAATCACTCACTCTGTGTGATGGTTACGTGAACGGCTTCGCATCTAGCCATGGACAACAAAATTTGCGTAACAATTTATTTGGACGAAAACGGCATAATCTACTATAGTCGTTAATGTCTGGGAGAATCGCTAGGACACAGGATTTTCGAACAAAATCGTTTAGATTAACCTTTTTTTAGTTAAAGTCGCTAAAGCGTTAGCGGCGCCAGTCTTGACACGACAGGGCCGGGTTTCATTCCCCATTCAAAATTAATTATCTTGCTACAGGTAAATTCAAGTGATGGAAGCTTAAGGATTGACTATCCTGCCACGAAATTAAGTCACTGAAGCTAGAAATTGCCGGCCAAGACCTTCCGAGATCCGCCAAAGAAAAGGAAGAAATTAGCTTTATCACAAACCCCTCGCTCATTCCTTTTGCCCTCGTGACTTCCTAAATGTTCTAAGTCAACTTTCTCCTATTGGTTCCAGGAGATGGGCATTCCTGGTATTCAGTTAGGTCGATAATATCTTTGTGCATCGCCTCTACTAATTATCCTTCTGTTCCTTTCTACATGACAAATATTTAATCCAGAGAATTATTGAGGCATAATTATAAGCAATGTTGTTATGTTAGATATAGACATAAAATACTATTAGAAAATTAATTAAAGGATAAAACATGACCGTTCTACATGAATAAAAAAAAGAATAGCACAGCAATATGGCCAGAACATCCCTTTTAATTAAAAAGAGGATATAACAGTCACTTTTGTTAGCGCAAATACGGACATTTAGTTCTTGTAAATCTTTCACAAAACAAAAACACACATGGAAATTCCGAAACAATACACACCACTAATTTGACTTTGACACACTGATGTATTATTTCGAGTATGATGTGAATCATACTCATTCGCCGACTTCATAGCGTACACAATTTCCATTCTCATTAATTGCTTCAAGTCACCGCCGAATCGTCAGCGATAAGCAATAACGCTCTGCGCACACTACTAATCCATCCATATTTGTGTGCTCCTTAAGCAATGTTTGCATTCACCTCACGTGCTCACGCTACCCCGTCCATCGTTACATCGTTCAACAACCCGCGTAAGGATAGTGTTAACGTGGCCGGGCAAAAGCACTTCCGCCACCACGCTAGGTCATTGTCGCACTTTCGACAGACAGCATCGCAACCGCTGTCTAAGGACAACCGGTGTCATCCGTTCGCATCGCAACAGAACTGTTGATATGCACGCGCCTCCCGGAGGTCCGTGACTTTTAAAATCTCCACGACAATATTTTGCGCATCGTGACTCCTACACGCGTTGGCTGTGTTTGTTCGCCACCGCCACGATTGACCTCATCCGATAGCTTCCTCTCGCAAGTTCGCATCATCTCATGTTGTGTGTTTATCATACACCAATCGGCCAGTGATCGGAGAATCATCTGCTCCTCAGTATAAGAATACTCTTCGAACTGAACCCTAGCGCACAGGGGACGGCTAATGGGCGTGCGACGTTCGGCGACAACCTGCATGTAGTCGCGGGGGTCGACGAGAAGTGTAGCAACTGAACGTTGGGTACGAACGATAAAAAAGCGCACGGGCTGCACGGAAGGTTCGCTGCGCCGCTGTCGCTGATCAGAACATTTAAGCGAACCCCCCTTCGAACCTGGCGGGCAGTTCGTGGCCAACCGAACGACGATACGCACGCACTTTCAGTTTCGTAGCTGGCTGGCTGGCTGGCTGGCATGGTGTGCTTCTTGTGATCCAACCGCGCAACAACTGGTCGCGATCACAATTACCCTTGATTACAGTGATCGAGTGATAGGAGACGTTGATCTGTGATCGAGCTCTAGTGATTAGCAAACAAAAAAATCCTATTAGTTCTAGTGCAAAACTTGCAACACGTGATTAACTGTGATTTTAAAGGACTGCATTTCAAAAAGTGTCTAGTGATACGTTAAGCTAAAATAACGTTTTAAGTAAATTAAAATAATTTGAGTGGTGAGTAAAGTGAGCACTTTGGTCAGTAGCTCCTAGATCTTAATGACTTTACATCACTTTGATCAAAGCGTTTCAAGAAAATTGTGTGTGTGCGGGTTTCTACTGTTCCCTTCGCCTAATCGATCGTAGCTCTAATCGTTCGCACGTGTTTGGACTTCTTTGGACCTCGATTAGCGCTACCCAACATGCAAACTGCAGTTTGACTCCATTTTTTTCATTCACTCTCTAAACCGCGGACATCGGTGGGTAAGAATGTCAAGTTCAACTAGTTTGGAGTGCCACCGTGTCTAGCTCGAACCAGGTGATCGAAACCCTGATGCCCACTTCTCTCAGGAAACGGTGTCCCTAAGTTCATTGGAGCGGTTTTTGCAGGTTTTCTCCGAAAATTCTCGTTGTAATGTCGCCCGTTTTTTCGCTTGATCTGAGAACGGTTTGTGCTCGATAGTGCGTTATCAGTGCGACCAACTGTGCGAGTGTACGCGAGTACCCTTGTTGAAAATCGTTTATTCCCTACTACCCCTCAACAGGTTTGTTTGCCAACAGCGCACACCCATTAGCTGCTATCGATTTGCGGTTTTCATCGCCAATTTCGTTTTTCGCGTCGCACGGAACGTGCTGACAAATTTTTGGAGATTTGGTCGGTGACAGTGCCCAACGCGCTCTGTCTGAAAACTGATCACAGATGACCTTCACTGATTTTCGAAGCGTTTATCATTCAACAGAACGCTTTACTGCACGGTCAAGTCTTCACAGTGCAACACCATGAATGAATCGATCTAATGCCACTCGACTCCCCAACAACGTGTGTGTGTGTGTGTGTGTGTGTGTGGACGCCAACACAACTGGACCACATGGTGCGCTGGGTAAAGCATAATAATCAGTCAGCCTGCACCTAGCATTTCCTTTCCTGGCCAGTGTGAAAAGTGCATATTTGACAGTGACATACATAGCGGTTTGTGGAGCAATCGGCCTGCGAAAGGAAGGAGACCTGATGCAACTTTGTGTGGAGCTTTCGTGGTAAAAAAAAAAAAAACAAATATCTAATTTGCACATTCACCAATCGTAACGTGAAAGTTCTTAGAGATGTGCTTTTTGCCTTGAATGTTTTGTTAAGCATCGAAACAGACACTAAGTAGGGCGTGTTGTCAAATCAAACTTGAAGGTAAATATGTTCCGCGATCAGTCAGAGGTGGGTTCGGCAAAATAGTGAGTCAGAAATCTGAACTAGACACATATAAAAACCGATCTACATCCACAAATTGTTTGACGAACATTACGTTTGAATATTAAACAGTACGTTTGAAACAATGCAAGAAATCTTCTCCTTATTTGCATGTAAGCCTCTCAGTGCTTCATAAAAAAAAAATCAGCAAACCAGTCCAGCAGCATCTACTACGTTGAGGGACATTCCAATCGGAGCTAATTGACCCTACCATACTACCCCACAACCTACCAGTATCGGTTGTGCCAAAAATTCATCCTAAATAGACATGTTAAATGAAATGCCGCAAGGTGATGTTTGGGGGAAACATTGAAGGGTACTGCAACATCGACGTTCAGCAATTTTGTTTCTTTCTACTTCTGCCTGAGCTGTTTCGAACCTGTTTCATCATCAACCCGAAACAGAAGCCGTTGTGTCCCTCATATCAGAGACAGACGTGCCGCATTTTGCTGGGGGGCCTCGAACCTCTGATGCGGCGCTGACATTGGCGACAGACTGATATGGAAAACACCCAAAAAAAAAGGCAATGAAAAAGGGCTCAGCTATCCTAATAGTAACGCTCTCCAAGCAGAAAAAAAAGATCAAATTAAATTGTGTGGAGCGAAAGAAAGGCAATAATGCGATGGCCCTTTCCTGTTCCTACCCCAGCGATGAAACCTTTCATTCGGTTCGAATTATGTTTAAAATTGAAAAGAAGGTGAACAAATTTTTCCCTTGCCGCGAAACTGGTTCCCCAGCGATCGATCGAACGCAGGCGTGATCGTGCTGGAAACCCGAGCGTGGTAGCATTAAATCACCATTATTCTTCCATGTGTCGCCCATTGTCATCAGCTGTCCGTCATTATTGCCTTCTTTTCGCATGGCAGCGAAAAAGAGAAGGTATGCTGGACGAGCCTCCGCCAGCAGCAAGTCAATGCCTCCCATACGGATGCAGTCCTGTTGAACCAAAAAATCGCCAACGAAGCGAACGAAGCCTATCATTTCTAACCCGCCTCGGGGTAAGTTCAAGGATTGCGGGCCAACCTCCGTTGCAGTTTCAGTTTCTTTTTGAACTGTAGCAAAAAACATACTACTCTATTGCATTAATGACCACAGGAAGAAACGCAAAAAAAGAACCTGATTTGATACGTCCTTCAATGTCGGCCCGATGGAAACTGGTTCGAACCAGAACGCCCATTGAGATAGATCATGATCATGATTCATGGTGGCGGATCGCATCTCTCCCCTTTTCCAGATGACGTCGACAGCAAATTTTGAGGTTTTATAACAGTGCAACAAAATACAACCATGTTAAGGTCAGCTAATCTTACGATCGATCGGTATCTATATGCTCCAATTCTACGTATCACCGGTCTACACTTGTTGCTCAATCTCAACCAACATACGCCGCCTCATGGAAGCATGGCAGATATGCTCACCACCATGGCTGTGTGTTATCTCAAACTAAAGCTCAAAGCTACCATCGAAGACCATCCCCCCCCACGCGCCCCTGCCACACACTACACCTCCATTCACAACGACAGCGAGCGCCGAACAAGACGGCCAAGCGCCATTCACAACCGCACTTGATGGAAGATACCCAAAAGTCGAAGATGAATTGTAGCGGAACGATTTGACAAATTTATGTCCTGCTCGCCTGCGACTGTGTCTTTGTGTCTTCGTTTGTTGGTCGGTCGTAATTCAATAAGTCCCGTGACTTGCGAGGCCGGAATTTCATCGATAAGATACAACATCGAAGGAGGCAGTGATCCACCCGTGACTAGTAGTAGCAGGAGTAGCAAATCCGCAGGTGCTTTAGCAACAATAAGTCACTCGTAAATGGTTCAATTGTTTTATTCCCACACACGCACCGTTTGTCTAGTAGGGAGCTGCAACGTTTGTAATCATCTCACGCCTATCTTATCGGCCCCAATGTGTTTCCGATAGTAGGAGCGAACGGTGCACGGGTAGAAGAAAAACGCCCTCGGATTGCTTCATATACAACCACTACGATCAAGATCGGTATCTGCTACCCTTAGAATATCCTCCTCCGATCATTCAAACAACGTGCGCTAAAATTGTGCTAATTAATCACAGACAGCTACTAGGGTTTGTTATCGGCGTATGCTGCGATTGAGCAAGATTGATTCATAGTATGTGTGTGCATGATCTTATCATTTATAGCTTCTGTAGTCTGTTTTTCACGCTATGATCTGATTTCACCAGCCACTCACACTTCACTCACATTTCTTCTATTTTTTTAGAAAATTTCTTAAAAACCAAAAAACATTATCAGAATTTTGGAAGCATTCACTAAGCACATGGAGAGATGATTATTGTTTTAAAAATGAAGATCAAGTAGTATAAACGGTAACAGAACAAGCCCCGTTCTAGACACGATCAGAGATGCGTTCCTCTTGTGAAGAAGTGAGCTGCTCATTCTGCTCATCTTCATTTTGCAATTGTTGACCGATGATTAATTTTGACTGTCCAATGGTTCATCTCCATATCTCCCAAATAAACCTATCACATGGCACCAATTGTGTATTGTTATCTTCATGTTTAAATTTAATTTGTTTTGACTAGTCTTGAACCTACCGTTTCATAATGTCTAAGGGATATTCTAAACATGGAACAGCCTCTCAGGAGTACCAGTAATATTTCTCACACTGGGTGGCCTGGCCATATTGCTTGGCCAGTGGCCAGTTGATCTCTTAACATTCTACACAAACAAATAATTCTACCATAATCTATCAAAATTGACGAAGATTACTTGAGGCGGTCCCGTGGCCGAGACGATAGTGGTCTTCACACGGCAGGACCGGGGTTCAACTCCCATCCCAATTCCTGGCTTACTATCCAGCTACGGGTAAAACCAATTCACAAAAAAACCAGAGACGACAGGCCGAGACCTGATTCGAGGTTTGTAGTTGTAGGTTATAACCCATGTCTCGTTTCAACAATAATTTCTACAACATGTTTTACGTCTGGCACTGTTAAACACCCCTTTTTGCACTGAGCTTTCAGCGTGAAATACAAGAGTTGCCCCAAAACAACCTCCCAACGGGAAGTTATTCACTGCCAAACCAAACCGTCAACCAGACGCCATACCTGGTGGCCCAGCAAACCCCGATTGAACAGCTGTTTCGGGTGTCTTCATGCAGCCGGCACATTGCATCCATCACACAGAGCAGAAGGTTATTTGGCAAACCCAGATTTTTTTCATTGCTAGTCAGTGGAGCGTTTAGAGCAGTGATCCAGTGGGGTGGGTTTTTGCCATTAAAGTGGCCATCCCGATGCACGTCAACGCTTTCGGTGTTTAGTAACAAGTATGTCACTAAGCTTAGGACGAGCTGTGAGTGATGGATGGTAAATCTCACTACCACTTGACAGGAAACCCCCGTTTATTGACATATTTTTCCACCACTCACAAGATCGCCAGCGATATGCAAGAACTAAGCGGAATGTGTAACTTTAGAACAGAATATCTTTAAAAATAAGCTTAAAGACTTCGTTCTAAGGAGGTGTGAGAGAAAGTAAAACATTCCGGTACATCACGCACCAGCAATTTACAATCAATATGACACTACTCCGGCAGCCCGTATTCCCGACCGGTTGTTGTCACTCCAGACGTGGAGTGGTCGGACAAGTCCCACTCGAGCTGTGCCAAAGTACATTCTTCTTACCTCACCGTCCTCGTCAAGTATGGAGGGAACACACGGTGGCAGAGGTGGAAGAATTGTTGCGAAAATAAAAAGAACGCACCACACCACAGACAATCAGTGACGTCACACAGACAAGGGACATGGACGGGGTGTAACAATCAGATCAGAGTAGTGGACAGGTAACTCTTGCGGCGGGGAAGGCGAAGAAGGCGTAGGGTAGCTACCAATCCGTCAGTGTGACATATCGGCAGGAGATAACGCGCCGGCCAATGTGCTTATTGTCCAATTGGTTTCCAATTACTATCAGCTATTTGATACGCTCCTGGGCGATAAATCGGGCACAGTTGCGGACGATCGCTTCACCAGTGCACACCGGTGCTTGTACCGATACCCCACCGAAGCGGGCTTGATCGTGGATTTATTCGGTAGTAGTTTGCCACATTACGCTCACAGAATAGGACGGCATTCATTAATATTTTAGTGAAGAGGTAGAACCTCACCGTGAAAAGTGCAATTTGTGTCTATCATAGCTCATAGTCACTTTTTTTTCTCTTGCGGTTTCCATCAGTGTGAAAAAAATTGCTACAATCCATCATGGGAGACGAAAAGGCGAAAGCGGATCCATCGGCTCCATCCGCACCGGAATACAGTGTGGGCGACTTCAATTCCACGTAAGTATTAAGTGTTATAATTACTAAAAGTGTTAACTGCGAATGAATATGAGATACGAACTTAACAGGCTTGCTGGTGAGCCACTACTACAATTCGATTAGTATTACACAGTCTGGTTAGCGGCACCGAGCATCACACAGGAGAACCCGGGATCAAATCCCATCCAAACCGCCTCCCTTTACACAGGACTGAGCTTATGGGTAAATTCCATTTAAGAAAAGCCATAAAAGGCTGTCCAAGACCTATCGCGGTTGTTGTGCCAGAGAAGAAGAAAAAGGCATTCCTTGACTTTGATTATTCGCCATTAGTAGAATAGTCAGTCGTGTATACCTTGAAATGGTTCAAAATAATATGAGCCTGGTAAAATGGGGTGGCTTGGTCAGGAGCGACCCTGTGGTAGAGGCAACAACGGCGCGAGTCTTCATACGGGGCAGGGCCGGGGTTCAAATCCCATCCGGGACCGTTCCTCCATAGTGTGAGGACTAACTATCCAACTACTTGGCATCATGAAGTCTAGTAAGCCAGAAAAGCCAGACATAACCTAAGAGGTGGTTAGACCAAGAAGAGAGAGGGAGAACAGTGCCCCTATTACAGTGGAATAAATATCCAAGGGAAAACATTTGTTTTAGAGTGCTACATTCCTGCTTAAAAAGGTTTTAATTTGCTCCCCCTTTCAAGCGCGTACATCGTAAATAAAAACCTCCCCAAAATCCTCAAACACCCGGCTACAAGGCACCAAGTGCCTTGTTTCTCTGTCAATTTTACAATTTATTACCCAATATCGATTGACACCACCGTATTGGCCATAAATAAATCGGGCTATCTTCACGCTCGGATCGATCAATTAAACCATAAACGAGGAAGACCCAACTTGACGTACGTCTTGTGCGCCATCAATAACGATGACTACTAAAAGTGTATGGCCCAGTAGCATTTGGCCGGTATGTGGTTGTCTCTCACCTCATTAGGCAGTGTGCTGTAAACTAGCTGCCTGTCATAAAGATAACATTTTCCATCACTTTGCAACCATCACGGTTGACAGCATTGAAGGGAAAACGGGGTAGACCAGGAGAACATCATGTGTGTGTGTGTTCTAATATACTATTTGCATCTCTTATTACTTTGCAGCACTAAACTGGCCGATTCGCAGATCATCTCCGATGCCGAGTACAATCCGTTCGAGCACCGACAAATCGAGAAGCCAAACAGTACGGCCGGTTCGTTGATTCACCTGCTGAAGAGTTCCCTCGGTACGGGCATTCTGGCCATGCCGGTAGCGTTCAAAAATGCCGGTCTGCTGTTCGGTGCCATCGGTACGGTCATCATCGGGTTGATCTGTACACACTGCGTGCATATACTGGTAAGTGTGCGAGTGCGGGTGCAGCGAGATACGTGGGAAGAGCTCCGGGACGCATAACTTTCCGGCCGGCAGTTGCTATTGTTACACGGTCTATCGCTCGTAACGAGACTCGCTTTGCCGAGATGAGATCGTGGATGATTGATTTTTGGTGGCCCGTTTTTTTGTTTGCTTGGTTGTGCCAGTCATCCAAACAGCCGTAATACAATCATGAGCATAGGAAATGAGTCGTTGTGCAACACGGTGGCAGTGTGAGTCATCCGATCCCATGCCCAGCACTTTGGCACGTGTGCACTGTTTTAAATGCAAATTCATAATTGCTCCAAACAATCGTTCATTCAATGTTGTTTACGTTGTAACGGAGCAGCAACAAAGGCAGAAATGGGCAGTTGAGGCTTCTAAAACTGCTAGTCTCTAGTTCCAGACATTCCATCCATTTTTCCGATAGATTCATTTATTCAGCTTCCGAAGGCATCATTTCGGTCTTCCAACTTTTATCCCTTCCCTGGCGGTACTCACACCATCGATCGAAACCACCAGCATCGTAAGGTAGTTAGCCTTGAAGCTCGAGTGTTTCATTGGCTTTGGTGCGAGCCACCCGGGTTCAAGTGCACGGTCGCGGGCATTTACTCTTTCCCGATGTACGCCTCACTTTCGTATCCTTTCAAGGTGATCCTTACGGTGTTTCTGGACTTGGTGGACTGGCTGTTTCCAACATCCAAGAGCAACTTCTTTTACTCACCGACGCGATGCATGATGCTCCCAACTGCTTCAATGCGGAAGCAAACGAACCGCTCAAGCTGACCCGCTACGTAAAGCAGCAGCCCCTATGGGCACGAAACGGTTGTTGCAACGTGCCACGGCGGAGATGTGACCGATGCCGTGATATTGTATACTGCCGCTCAGCTAATCCGCTCAACAATTAACGATGCTAACGGCGGTGACGGTTATGTTTGTCCTTCCACTATCTACCGCGCCGCTTCGATAAGGTTAATGAACGATGGAACGGTATGCTTTATCGGGAAAAAAGGGACGTCCAGCCGTATGATTTACCTTGCTCCGTATGATTTATGCCTCCCCGTTATGGGCCCCTCGGTGTTGAAGTGTAGTCTAAAAGCACGGGGGGAACAAAATGAACTGCGCGAATCAAATATTGCGATACCGCGTGTCATAATTAATAATGTCATTATTTATCGTTCCACTCGGGCGCGCCTGAAGCAGATTGTATTGTTATTGCACGGCCTGTTAGTCAAATTAATCGATTAGCTATCATTGGGCCGTTCATCGGGATGGGTTACTACTGCTGCCACTGCTACCTGTACTACTATTTGTTTACAATCGAAACCAATTCATGATAAAACAAAAGCCGAACCATTCAACAGAACCACTCGACTAATCTTTATTGAATTGCGAGCCCCTCCAAGTTCGCCACACGCACGATTGATCAAAACAGCAGACAACTTCTAATCATAGCCGTAGGCGTTTATGTTATCTTCATTATCAGATTGCTCTGGCAAACATTCAACAGAAACAGAGACAATGGGGTGTGTAAGCAACACTTACGTGGGAGAAGCAAGTTATCGGACGATCAAGTTCAAGCTGAAGGTTATAATTTTCGACTAAAAATAGGTGTACAACTTAAATAGCAAGTCAAAATCCAGGTCAGCAATCGAGAGCAATTCAAGACTCAACTGTATGAAACAAAAAAAGATCGCGATCATCCCATAAAATTACGATCTTCTGTAAGTGGTGGTAACTCCCTTCAAAAAAAAACTTCCTCCATAATAAAATCGAAACGCATCAACATAAACGATTGTTGCAACCTTCGGCGGAAACGTGCTGTCCGGTTTGGTTTTGCTTCCGGAAACACAAAGCATCAACCGTCTCATAGTCATAAAGCAGCACGCTCGACAATACTGTGTCACTGAATCACTGGAACAGTAGATCGGACTCCCACCCTCCCCTTGTTCCATCCAGGGCTAGAACCGCTACTGATTGATTACTAATTCCCGAACCGCTTCCCTGCGCCGCTTTTCGTTTTGCAGGTTAAAACATCCCACATGGTCTGTCAACGAACAAGGATACCGGTGCTAGGATTTGCCGAAACAGCAGAGCGCGTCTTCCAGTATGGACCGGCGAAGCTTCGACCCCTGGCCGGCTTTTCAAAGTGAGTATAACCTCATGGCCGGGTTTCCGCGTAAACAGCCTTCGGTCTACTGCCAGCCAACCGAGCATCACCCAACAACAATCGGTCCCATCGCGACGTGATGATAAGCATTTTAATTAATTACACAACCGATATGCATATGAATGACGGTCCCGAGTGCCGGCTTCCCCTGCGTTTGTTTACATGGCGTCCATAGCGTATACATGCCGTGGTAGTGCATCTTAACGCGCACCGCCATGGATCATCTACAGGTGAATGCCACCGTGAAGGCGCATCTGTGGAGAGAGACCTCCGGACGGCCGCCGATCGACCGACAATGTCATTTGCCCAAATTGAGTTGTTTAATGTGTACATGAGGGGGGTTGGCATAGAAAACTAGACCCCCTAACCCTGTGACATCAAGGTCAGAATATGAAATTACCAGCATCACACATCGACGGCGAACCTCACAAACCGAATCGGCGATCTACTGTGCTCGATCTGCACGCACGATTCGCAAAAACCCGCGATCGCTGTTTATTTATCGCACCCCTTCCTTTCGATATGTTTGCTTATGTTGATACACGTCATTGGCACAACTAATTGTACCCTTCCGCCCTGGATCCTCCTTCTTGCCGACAGAGCCTTCGTCGACTATGCCCTGATGGCGACGTACTTCAGTGCCGGATGCGTGTACATCGTGTTCATCGCGACATCCTTCCACGACGTTATCAACCACGAAACTGGCAACGACTGGAGCGTGCGGATCTACATTCTGCTTACGATGATACCGATACTGCTGATCGGACAGATCCGGGAGCTTAAATATCTCGTACCGTTCTCCGCCCTCGCCAACCTGTTCATTGTCGTCACGTTCGGTATCACGCTGTACTACATCTTCAAGGATTCGCTCGAGTTTGACGATAAGCCAATGTTTGCCTCCTTCGGTACACTGCCACTGTTCTTCAGGTATGGTGGTGCACCTTCCCGATCAGCGAATGCGGTCCCCTCTAGATAGATTAACCTTATCATACCGTGTTTTTTTCTCCAATTTACAGTACCGTCATTTTCGCGATGGAAGGCATCGGTGTAGTAATGCCGGTCGAAAACTCAATGTCCAAACCGCAACACTTCCTCGGGTGCCCGGGCGTGCTAAATACGGCCATGGGTACCGTCATCGTACTGTACGCCGTGATTGGATTCTTCGGTTATGTGCGGTTCGGGGACGAGTCTAAGGGTAGTGTGACTCTCAACCTTCCCCTCGAGGACTCGTAAGTAAATTGCCAACAGTAAAGTGTAGCGACGGTTACATTTGCGGTTTGTTTCTCCCTTGCAGACTGGCGGTAGCAGCACAGATTCTCATCGCCCTTGCCATCCTGTTCACCTTCGGTCTGCAGTTCTACGTCCCCATGGACATTCTGTGGCGCAAGATCCACGACAAAATACCAAAGAACAAGCACATGATTTCCCAGATTGCCCTGCGGTCCGGCATTATGATTCTGATGGGCGGTATCGGACTGGCCGTTCCGGAGCTCGAACCGTTCATCGGTCTGGTCGGAGCCGTCTTCTTCTCCAGCCTCGGTCTGTTTGTGCCGTGTGTCGTCGAAACCGTGTTCCTGTGGCCGAACGAGCTGGGCAAGTTCCGCTGGGTGCTTATCAAGAACGTCATCTTCGGAGCGTTCTCGATCTTTGCGCTCGTCGCGGGTGCGTACGTCAGTATTAAGGATATCGTCGAGCTCTACACCGACAGTGACGAGCACACGGAGTAGGACACTGGCTGGCGAACCAACGATCAGAACAAAAAAAAGGAACAATTGTTGAGCGTTAGAAACGATCCATCAGCGATACAAACACAGTATACACAGTACCCACACAGTGTGGAGAGCAGACTGCGAAGGGGTACGAGGTAGAGGATAGGCTTTTACTTTACGATCATTGTGACACTTATCGTTGTGTATCTTAAATTAAGATACAAATCGAATAGTAACGCCAGAACACATTTACGCAATGGAAGCAAATGCTCTGCGGCCACAGGTATCGATTTCTATTTATGTTTGACGCGTACGTTTTTTCTTATACTTACTAGCCATAGGATAAATACTGTTTTGTGTGGAAATAAATATGTTGACAAAAAACTGCTGCTCGTTTCTGTTATTTTCCGGCGGCCAATTTTCAAGCCGAAATTCGTAGAAAAAATCCTTCTCACTACATGCACGTGCTTATCAAAAAGCGAAGTGTGTTCAAAAGATTAAATTTAATCTCAATGAGTTTAGACGGTGACTCACGGCACCACAACAAATCATTGAGGATTTGAACCAAGAATCTCGTCTCAACAGTCTCAAAGCGGCCGCTCGGGGCATCGTCGGTTAGGGGGGCTTTGTCGGCGAGGGAAATCCTGTTGTTTCCCTCTAATATCACAATTAGAGGAGCATCAACTGCCAGTCCGCTCGGGGCCTCCAAATATCTTGACCCACCACAGCATCTCAAGCGTGCGGCATCCCATACTAACAAGACCGATTCTGTTTCTTGCTTTGCTTTAAGACCGTGCTATGTTAGGACATGCCGACTACTGTGATGGGATTTTTCTTTGGCTTAGCTTACCCGTTGCTGAATTTTCATTCCTGCGTATAAGAAGACGTTACCCGTCGGGCTTCGCTACCGCTTCGGCCCGAGGCGTTCAGGTCCTGCCACCTTCTGCTCGGTATTCAATACTTGTCCGCCAGAGAACGGTAGGGATGAGATTCGATACCCAGGTTTACCGTGTGAAAAACCCGGCGTCTCCATCACATATCCACCATACTGACCGCCATTATCCATGGTCGCAAGGACCGTTTATAGCTGAGAGCGTATTCCTCATTCCCGATGGCTGAAGTAATGTGTGGTACGAAGATTTCTAAACTTTTAAGATCCTTCTTGTTATATTACGATAATATTTTGTTCGATCGTACCATTAATATGAGCCCAAACACATTCAACAGGCGGCGATAAGGGTAGCATTAGTGATGGAGCGCTGCGCGATTAGAAAAGAAATCCCCTGCTCAAACCGGTATGAAATATTCCACCATTTGAATACGAACACCGTAAATAATTCATATTGTACAGCTGCCATACTTACCGATACCGAGCACCGCCAGTTGCTGTAATTGAACGAGTACACTCACAGATTCCGCTCCGGAATCGCGTAGCACTGCTTCGTTTTTTGTTCTTCTCGCAGCAATCGCGATTACGTTATCTTGAACCACGCGCGCGCCCTATCGCCTTTATCCGAAAAGATGCGTCCAAGCAATCGTATGCTCCATTCGCCCGTCGATCGCTCAACCGCTCTGTCAAACGGAGGCGTGCGTGAGATTGCGTGCAGACGTCACAGTGACAAGTGCGCCCGCCGCTGTGCTGCATCGTGATCGTTTCGTGAGGCAACGTAGCACGAGGCGTGAGAAATGGAGCTTCAGAAGACGGACAACGATTCCAAGTAGGTTTCGCATTCGGCGCTCAATTTTGAGCTGACAGATTCTGCGCCACTATTCATTGCACTAATCAAAACAAACCTTCGACGGGTTTCTCCGTGCTATTTTCCCGCATAGCAGTGGACTCGCAGACAACGAATACGACCCATTCCGGCATCGTCGTGTGAAGAAACCAAACTCGTAAGTACCGGTCCGGAACGGGGCTTTTTTTTCTCTGTCTTTGACTTACACTTCCCTCTTTTCCGGTCGCTCAACAAAGTACCAATGGCACGATCATTCACATGCTCAAAGGATCTCTCGGAACCGGTATCCTGGCCATGCCTTCCGCCTTCCGTAATGGTGGGCTCGTGTTTGGAATTATTGGCACTACGCTGGTGGGGATAATCTATGCACACTGTGTTTATCTACTGGTAAGACGCGACGCGCAGCACACATGCATTGATGCATTGACATCGGGATCCGTTTCCGTTCCGCATCCGTTTAGGTATCGACGTCCCAAAAATCGTGCAAACGAACGCGTGTACCCGTGCTTGGATTCTCTGAAACTGCTCAAAGCGTATTTCGCCATGGCCCAATCGCTACACAACGTTTTGCAAATGCTGCCAAGTAAGATTTTGTTGCAAACGAATTTGTCACCAAGGTAACGGCCGTTTCTTCCACCAGAGGCTACATCGATTACTCTTTGCTGATCGTGAGCTTCTTTTCCGTTTGCGTCTACCTGCTGTTCATTGCCACGACGCTGCGGGATGTTGTTAACAGCGAGCTTGGCATCGCGTGGGACACCCGGGTCTATATTCTGCTGACGGCGCTTCCGCTGATCTTCGTCACGCAGGTACGCGATCTACGATATCTGGTGCCATTTTCGGCCCTGGCCAACATGCTGATACTGGTCACGTTCGGCATCACGCTGTACTACATCTTCCGGGAACCGATAGACCTTTCCCAGCGGGAACTGTTTCCGGAAATTACCGCACTGCCATCGTTTTTCGGGTAATGCCAAGAACACACGTTCAATCGTCAACATAATCCAGCTCGTTCTGCATGTCCCTTCTATCAGCACGGTCGTGTATGCAGTGGAAGGGATCGGTGTGGTGTTACCGGTTGAAAATAAGATGAAACACCCGCAGCACTTTCTGGCCTGCCCGGGCGTTCTGAGCATCGTGCTGAGCTTCATTACCGTCCTGTACAACGTGACGGGATTTTTCGGCTACGCACGTTACGGGCCTCAAACGCGCGCTTCGGTCACCTTAAATCTGCCCAGTGAAGAGAAGTAAATAACGCTACGCGTTACATCGTTATAGTAATATTGATATATCTCGCTCTCTTGTTTAAGGCTTGCGTTATCCACGCAACTACTCGCGGCGCTCGCCATCCTTTTCACCCTCGGTATCTACTACTATGTGCCGATGGACATACTGTGGCGCAAGGTGAAACATCGCTTTCCGGTCGAACGGCACAACATCGCCCAGATCGGAATACGGTTTAGCATTCTCATTGCTATGACTGGGCTCGCACTAGGCGTACCGGAGCTGGAGCCCTTTATCGGGCTAGTCGGATCGATCTGTTCCGCAACACTCGGTCTGCTGACACCGATCGTGCTGGATACGGTGTTCCGTTGGTCAACTCCTGGTGCGTTCGGTGTTTTTCGGTGGCGGCTGGTGAAGAACGTCATACTGCTGGCGTTCGGATTGTTCATTCTGGTCGTTGGAACGTACTTCAGCATCAAGGACATAGTCGATATCTATGGATAGGAGCTAATCTAAAATCTAAGCCCCTGTAACATAATAGTCACAAATTTACCACCAACTTGTTTTCTCATCTGTAACATAGCCTAGCACAGTTCTATATGAATTCATGTTTATTTGCAGTCATCTTCTACCAATCGATCTATAGCAGTCAATCATCGTCATTCCAGGTGCGTTCAAACCATTACTGAAGCTTACAATAAATACATGCATGGAGTAATTAATGTTGACGGTAGCAGCCGCTTAACTGACACTCCTTCAATGTGTGTTTGTGGGAAAGGTTCAGCAGGGGTCTTCTAGAGCTAGGGGCTGGATATTTATTTTCAACACGGCAAACAATGTTCCTTTACTATTTCAAAATCGTTGTACATTCAATCCCAGACGCTCATGTGCAAAAGAGGATTCAGCTAATCAAAAATCTGGATCAATACTGGACACTGAAAAATTGTCTCTTCCACAACGAAAGTTGAACTTTACCCTGCCTTACGGCTGCCCCAATAACGTACATACGATGTCAGTAATGTGTGCACCATAATCGCGCGTGATCGGGGTGTGCAGAGCATAGCAGACTTAGCAGCTAGAATAGAGATAGAGACTGAAGAAGCTAAGGGTTGGATTTTACCATTTTAAAACTAAAGATAATTACACACTGAAACGGGGAGGGCTGAGCATTACCGACTCCCGGATCCTTCATTGATGATGTCAGGCAACAAATACGGCCCATCTGATCAAGTGGTGACAGGATATCTGGACACAAAAAATTTCAAATCCTTATCCTGCATACGGAATGTCCTTTCCGCTCAGACTTTCTCGATTTCTCCGCGTTCTCCACTCGTCGTCATTCGCAACTTTCAATCTTAAATTAAACCTTAGTCATAGTTCCACCGCTCGTGCCACCTCTAAGTGCTCAGGATCTCTTTAGGATTTTTTCTTCTTTTTGTTCTTGTCGTTTGCGGCGGGATTACCATCGGCTTTACGCTTTTGGTTCGACTTTGCCGCACCAGTTCCACCGCCACTAACAGCACCTCCACCGCCAGCCCCATTACCTCCGCCCGTCTTCTTCTTCTTCTCTAACCGTTCCTTCTCTTCGAGTTCTTGGTTTTCACGCTCGATCAATGTGATGAGCGTGTTACAGCGGCGCTGCAGTTCAAGCGCAGTACGCGACTTTAGGAACCAATCGAAGCGGAACTGTGGAGCAGACCGAACGGCTGCTCGCAGCTCTTCGTACACATTTTCCTTGTCGAAACCGAGCTTGTGCAGCATACACACCAGGAAACGATCTTCTTCCTCGGTGTAATTTTTACCCTTATTGTTTGCGTACGCAATGCGCAACTGATGGAATGGTGCGCGATATCGTGCCATCTGAAACATTCAACATTAATCAATCAATTCATAGAAAATAGATTTGGGCTGCTAATATCCTACCTTACTGTCCAGTGCCCTCTTGATCGAAGCACGGCGTTGAATCTTGGCCTCACCACGCTCTATCTGGCCCATGATACGATCGATGTCCTGCAGCTCGTGGCAACGCTCCCAAAACACCGTACTGTACTCCATAACCTCCTCCGGTGTCTTACCTTCGACTTCACGGGCAATGTTTTCGATATCATCCCGACCGTACTTCTCGTTCGCTTTGATAAATTGATTGAAGTCTCGCTTTGTCCAGTTGGTAAAACCTTGCGTCAGCAGCGATTCCTTCTCGACCAGCTCCTCTTCCGTAAGCGGCTCTGCTTCGTCAATTTTGCGCTGTTCCTCGCGTTGAACCTTGTTCGCTTCCGTGCCAAGATCGGAGTTCTTCGGTACCTTGTAGTTTACGGTCTTGCGATAGTGATAGATCTCCTGATCGAGCAGCTCAAACAGTCTTGGCGGGAAAAACTGGAAATCTTGCACAATCGGTTGCTTCGGTGGTCTCGGCGCTTTCGGTGCTTTCGGTTCAGCTACACGCAAAGCTTCCTTGAAGTAAGCGTCGACCGCATAGTTTGCCTTACGCTCACGCTTTGGCGGTTCGATCCACGACCCAAGCGTGTGCAGCTTTTGCTTCTCGCGATAATCTTCACCCTCGAACTGGTACACCGAGCGATTCTCGAGGTTCTCCGCATCGAGAGTAAAACCGCGTAGCGAACTCTCACCCAGCTTGTCCAGCTTTGCATTCTGTTCCTGCGTCTTCTCTTCGCCCTTTTGCAGAATGGCGTCGATGTCTTCGTCGGTGATTTCGGAATCGCGAGACTGGAATACGTGATTTGCACCGAAACGAATGATGTTCAACATCTCGTCCTTGTTCAGTTGGTTCGTCTTGTTGTCGACCAGCCGGCCCTGCTGAATTACGAGCTTGTCCAGCTTCAGCTTCACTTCCGCCCTCTCGACAATCTTTTCCTCCACCGTGTTCTCCGTGATGAGTCGGAACACGCGCACCTGTTTCTTCTGCCCGATACGATGCGCTCGATCCATGGCCTGCAAATCCATCTGCGGATTCCAGTCCGAGTCGTAGATGATGACCACATCGGCGGTGGCCAAATTGATACCCAATCCTCCGGCGCGCGTCGACAGCATGAAGATAAACTTGGTGCTGTTTTCGGCGTTGTAATCTGCGATCATGTTCGAACGGTCCTCGTGTGGCGTTTGCCCATCCAGACGGCAGTACTGGTAGCCTCGCCAGTGGCAAAAATCTTCCAAAATGTCCAGCATACGTGTCATTTGACTGAAGATCAGTACGCGAGATTCTTGCTCCTGCAGCTTCCTGAGCAGCTTGTCGAGAACCACCATCTTGCCACTGTTTTCCAGCAGATGGTAGTCGGTCGTGTACGGCGGGCCCGGTTCCGCTCCATCGAACAGATACGGATGGTTGGTGCACTTGCGCAATTGCATCAGAATGTTCTGCAGACGCATCTTCTCCACCTTGCCCGCTCCGTTCACCACATCAATGTCCTTCATCAGGATCTTCGTGTACCAATCGCGCTGCATCTTGGACAGTCCGACAAAGATCTTTACCTCCTTCTTCGGCAACAGCCGCTTCTCGACCTCGGACTTCAGACGACGCAGCAAGAACGGTTTCAGCACGGCATGCAGACGCTCGATCAGCGAATTATCGCCCAAGCACTGATTCGCGTCGAACCAGCTATCAAAGTCTTCAGCATTGTTGAAAATGTCCGGCAGCAAGAAGTTCAGCAGCGCCCACAGCTCGTGCAGATTGTTCTGCAACGGTGTTCCGGTCAGCAGCAAGCGATTGGCCGTCTTAAACTCGCGCAAAATCTCCGACAGTTTCGACTTTTCGTTCTTGATACGATGCGCCTCGTCGATAACCATGTAACGCCAGTTGAACTTCTTGAACACGGCCTTCTCACGTATGCACATCTCGTACGACGTGATACAAACGTCCCATTCGCCCGGCATCAACACATCGCGAATGAATGCAGTTCGCGTTTCCTGATCGCCGATCAGACACACTGCCCGAATCGATGGACACCATCGGCCGAATTCGTTCACCCAGTTTTGAAGCGTCGATTTCGGCACGATCACTATGTGCGGCCCCGGATTGTTCCGTATGTTCTTCAGGTATCCTAACAGCGAGATAGTCTGCAACGTTTTACCCAGACCCATCTCGTCCGCCAAAATGCCGTTGATGCCGTTCTCGTACAATGAAATCATCCAGTTCAGCCCACGGATCTGATAATCACGCATCTCACCGGCCTTGATGTACGGTGGGGACGCTTCGAAACGGAACAATGTCTTTGCCTTCTGGTTTGTCTCAGCCAGCAGCTCTTCATCTTCCTCCTGCTCCGTCTTGCGATGCCGATGGTCAACCGTATCGGCATTTTTATCCACCTTCGGCTTGCGGCCACGCGGTGCTTTCGGTGGACTGCTCTTGCTCGGTGCCGAGTTCATGAAATGGGCAAAGATCTCCGTCTGCTTGAGCAGAAACTCAAACCGCTTTCCGCGGTCCGTTTCCAAAGTCGCATCATAATCCGGTTCCTTTGTGTTGGACGAAGTAGTGTCGGAATTGGATTCATTCTACACCAGAGAGAGAGGGGGGGGGGAGAGAAGGTGCAGGTCAGTAGAAGAAAACGAAAAAACTATTTCTAGTGCCCAATATCATAACTAACGTATGATTATCCAACCATTATCTAAAGCGGCTGAACCGTTTAAGCCGCTACATGTTAAAAATATAGTGCTGCACGCATTTTTCCTACAGATGCTTGCCAAGGGTAGATCTGTCACATAAGCGTCCCAACGCGTCCAGCACAACACTGGGCACATAGTTAGTTTTCCGCTTTCATTTTTCCACTCAACATGGGACTTACCGAGTTTTCGTTCGTATCAGTCGCCTCTACGGCGGTTTCCTCCTCCTTGGACATGTTTTGATGCTATCCCGCCGCTGGTAAACAAAGTTAAAACCTCCGTAAATTCGTCGCCTCCACCAAAGCCAAACTTCAAAAGAGCGGCGAATTTTAGCTGTGCGTGCAGTGCTGCCAGTCCATCAATTTGGCCAGGTTGCCAGCAGTACAGATGGATTATACATTCCGCTCCACAAGCATGGCTACGATCCGATCCAAGGCAAATGATTTCGATTTTGAATATTTTTTATTAATCATATCGATGTATTAAAAATTATTTTAATTATTTTATTGCTATCAAAAATTTAACGATATTAATGCCTCTGTACTGAGTAATTTAATAATTTAATGGTGAAAAGCTATATTTCCACACATGCTTCAGAAGCGCACATCTCTTTAGTACAACGCGTGCTCATTCGGCTTTTTTTATGTTTTTAGAACAAAAATTAAAACAAAATTCGTTGTCTGGATGTTTAGAATGTGTGCTGCATATTCATGATGCGGTTTAAGGACAATATTATAAAACGATAAAAAATGGCGGAATTTGTCAACAGATGTTAAAGTACCAATTTATGAATCAGTCCCTGCATTAAACATTAATTCGATTCCAAAAAGTGAATTTAGAACATCGGAAAGAGGCATTTCCTGGATTCGAAGTCGCCCAAAAGTTGAGCTATCTTCGGTCGAAAGTCAATATCTGCAATAGCAATAGGCAATAGATATTGAGGCACGCGCAAGGAAGCTGCCTACAGTCTGAGAATGCCTCTCGGTTCTATAGACCTGTGGTAACAGACGCTGAGATATGGGCACTGTTGAAAAGGACGAATTGTTGGCCTGTGTGTGTAGAAGGCCACTACTTAGACGAGCTCTTCAAGCTATACGCCAATCTCACTAATGTGTTGCAAGTTAAGCTCGTCAGGCATCGGTGGACTGGTGGACATGTCACGAGAACGATATGGACAACAAATTGAGATGGAATGATAACGTCGATGCGTGCACCGGCATTACTAACAAGGCATTCTTTCAAGTCATATGAACATATGAATTTCGAATACCAAAGGCATTACCATTGATTGGTGGAGCATGGTGGTCTGCAGCTGTTGTTGAGCTACAGTCGTCAGCGATATTCGATCATTGGTGGCCGCAACGTCGCTCGGAAGATCTACTACCAATGCTTGAAGTGTTTTCGAGCTCGTCCAGTTTTTGTTTTCCCAACGACTAATGGGAGATCTTCCACCTGGAAGAGTAGTCGCAGCGCGTCCATTTTACATAAGTGGACTTCCAGCTGAACTGCATCTGGATAATGCTACAAATTTTAAAACGAGTGAACAAGCAGCAGAATAACGGTTATCAAATTTTCCGGATAGCACGAGCACCAGGCAGCCATACAATCGTGGACCCTCGAGAAAGGCATCATCTGGAAATTCATCCCCCCTCGAGCTGCCCTCTTTGGTAGCAGCTGAACGCGTTTGGCGCAGAGGAATACTCACGGCTTAGGAGAGAAGAGAAAAGAGTTCACCACACCAAAAAACAACTTTGGGAAGAGCAGCGGGTGAGGGAACTTCAAGAAATCAGAGTGCGTTACGGACCAGGAAGAAAGATTTACCAGGTGATAGCAGGTCGCCGAAATAACGTTAGACCTAAGGTGACCTGCTTTCGGAATAAGGATGGAGATCTGGTCAGCTACCAGCCAGAGGTCCTCTCGCGATGGGCTCAGTACTTTGATGAATTGCTAAATGATCAGTTCAACGAACAGCTAGAGGCTCCACTAGCAGATGATATCACACTACTGCCACCTAGCATTGATGAAACACGAATGGCCATCCGTCGGCTCAAGAACAACAAGGCACCAAGCGCCGTCGGAATAGTAGCCGAACTGATCAAAAACGGTGGTGCAGCACTCGAACAGGAAATTCATCAAAATATTACTGAGGTATGGGATAGCGAATCGATAACTTATGAGTGGAATTTTGGTATCATTTATCCCATATACAAGAAGGGAGATAGGCTAGAGTGCAGAAATTACAGCGGTATTACGGTGTTGAATACTGTTGGGAACACCCTGTGTCGCGATTGCCGATCGGTTGACGGATAAACCGATCACTCCTGATGATACGCGCTATCAGCGAGAGAGTGACGAGTTTCGGTCTCTTCGCTCCCGACCGGCCCGTACGACGGACGTATTTCAATCCCGTTTGTTATTGGTTTTTAAGTGTACTAATTTATGTATTATATTACATTGTAGATAATAAATCCATACCATTTTAAAAGTACAAAAGTGGCGACGAGGACAAAGGAAACACGGGAACAACGTATTGTGCTGGAAAGCCGTGTTAATTCATATCTACGTGCGGTGCTGCATTGTGCTAAATGGAGAACGGCCGGCCATCGCGCGACGGCCATGTTGAGCAGCAGCAAGAAAGCCTTAATGCCAACTGGATACAGGAAATATTTCGGCAACAGCAAGATTCTCTACACCAGCAACAGCAGGCATTTTTACAACAGCAAGAGCAGCTCATGACAAAAGTTTTCGCAACTTTAAAGTCTCCGCAACCGACAGGATCAGAGAGTGTAATCGAAGCGTTAGCGAAGGACGTGCAAGAGTTCCGTTACAATCCGGATGATCGCGTATTTTTTGCCGGATGGTTTACACGCTTCGGAAGTTTGTTTGTGGATGATGCGAGAGAGCTGGATGATGCCATGCGTGTAAGATTGTTGCTGCGAAAGCTTGGGATGGTAGAGCACGAGCGATACGTTTCACACATACTACCGTCCAAGCCGGGTGATTTTGATTTCAACACAACTGTAACAAAGCTAAAGAAGCTGTTTGGCTCACCGTGCTCCGAGATGGAAAGGCGTTTTAAGAGCATAAATATGGCGAAAACGAAACATGAAGATTTTGTGGCATACTCGTGTCGTGTGAATAAGGCAGTGGTTGAATCTGAGCTAAGCGTTTTATCTGAAGAGGAGCTTAAATGTTTAATATTTGTGTGTGGTCTCAAGGATGAAAGTTATGCCGATGTACGTACACGTTTGTTGAGTCGTTTAGGAGACAAACGTGTGGCTACCCTTGATGAAATGACAGAAGAATGCAAACGTTTAGCCACTTTGAGACATGATGATGCTATGATAAACGCCGATAAAACAGTCAGTGCAATACGAGGTCAGCAAAGCTATAGACCATATTCCAAAACACCAAATAACACTAAGCATGAGAGCAAGGCCGAGTCCTCGATTAAGTGTTGGTTGTGCGGTGAAGGGCATCATGCCAGGAGATGTCCATATAAAAGTCACCAATGTCGTAAATGCCGTCGGTACGGGCACATGGACGGATTTTGTAACTCCGCTTTAAGATGGTCCAACGGTGGGAGGCAGAAGAGCATAAGAACTGTTTGGATAAACAGAATTTCGAATTTTAAACGTGGACTGGTGAATGTTATTTTAAATGAGATGCCAACTCGGATGATGATCGATTCTGGTGCCGACATAACCCTTATATCTAAAAAGCATTGGTTGGAAATGGGTAAACTGGCGATGACACAACCTGACATTAAAGCCAAAACAGCATCCGGAGAGCCTTTGCACATTTTGGGCGAGTTCCAGTGTATGATGAGCATAGGGCAGCAGTGTAAGCCGTGTATGGTACGTGTTGTGAACGCTGATTTACTGCTGTTAGGTGCGGATGCTATGGAGATTTTTGGTTTGTGGGATGTTCCGTTATCATCAATTTGCCGGCGAGTCCATGTCGGTGATGTGAGCTGTGGGACTCTTAGTACGTCATATCCGGAGTTATTTGCTGATAGGCTCGGGCGTTGTACAAAGACACAGGTTAAACTTCAATTGAAGGATGATGCTTCCCCTGTGTTCCGCCCCAAGCGACCTGTTGCGTACGCTATGTTACAGCCAGTGACTGATGAGCTTCAGCGGTTAGAGGAAGAAGGGGTAATCACACATGTGGAGTATTCGGAGTGGGCCGCTCCAATAGTGGTGGTGCGCAAGGCAAACGGTAGTATAAGGATCTGTGGTGACTATTCCACAGGCCTTAATAATGCGCTAATGACACACCAGTACCCGTTACCTCTGCCAGAAGATATTTTCGCAAGCTTGAGCAACTGTGCAGTATTCAGCCAATTAGACCTCTCTGACGCATTTCTGCAAGTGGAGGTAGATGAAAAATGTCGAGATTTCTTAACAGTAAACACGCATCGTGGGTTATTCAGATACAACCGATTGCCACTAGGTGTTAAAGCTGCGCCGGGAGCGTTCCAGCAATTAATGGATACAATGGTGGCCAGTTTGGCTGGAGTAGCTGTGTATCTGGATGATATTGTTGTAGGAGGAAAAGATATGGCTGAGCACGATCGTAATCTTCATGCCGTGTTAGAGAAACTACAAGAGTACGGTTTTACTTTACGTGCAGAGAAATGCAGTTTTCGGAAGCCCCAAATTAAATATTTGGGCCATTTGTTGGATGCAAAAGGGTTGCGGCCAGACCCTGATAAGATTACTGCCATCATTAAGCTCCAGCCTCCGACTGACGTCCCGGGAATGCGAGCGTTTCTCGGGGCGATCAACTATTATGGAAAATTTGTCCACAACATGCGTATGTTACGGCAGCCTCTGGACGAGCTGCTGAAGGAAGAGGGATTATTTAAATGGACACCGCAATGTCAGCATGCTTTTGAGCAGTTTAAGAAGATTTTGGCTTCGGACCTTTTGCTGACTCATTATAACCCACTGCTCGAAATCGTAGTCTCAGCGGATGCTTCTTCGGTAGGCATTGGGGCTACAATATCACACAGGTGGCCTGACGGAAGAATGAAAGTGGTCCAGCATGCATCGAGAGCGCTCACAGCAACGGAACAACGGTACAGTCAGCCTGATCGTGAAGGCTTGGCCATCATTTTCGCCGTCACGAAGTTTCATCGAATGCTGTTTGGGCGACATTTCCTGTTACAAACTGACCATCATTCATTACTAAGAATATTTGGATCTAAAAAGGGGATACCAACATACACCGCAAATCGGTTGCAGCGTTTCGCTCTGACGCTGTTACTTTACGATTTTCATATCGAGTATGTTCAAACTGATAAATTTGGAAATGCTGATGTGCTCTCTCGTCTAATGGATCGACACGAAAAACCTGAAGAGGACCTTGTAATTGCCAGCATCGAGCTTGAGAACGACATAGGAGCTTTAGTAAAGAATGCAGCGAGGATATTGCCGCTAGCTTTTGAAGACATTGTGCGCGAGTCGCGCAAAGACCCTGTGCTTCGGGTGTTGTTAAAGTACATCCAGAATGGATGGCCAAAGAGGCTAGAAGGCCGTGAGCTAAAAATTTTTCACGCGCGACGTGACTCTTTGTCGGCAATTGAGGATTGCATTATTTTTGGAGACCGGTTAATCATACCTTTGTCGCAGCGCCAGCATGTACTTGAGTTGATGCACCGAGGACATCCGGGGATTGAGCGCATGAAAGGAATAGCACGAAGTTATGTATATTGGCCAAACATAGATGCAGATATTGAGGATATGGTGAAATGCTGTAAATCGTGCGCTTCTGCGGCTAAGTCTCCTAATCTAAGCTCACCGGTACCTTGGCAAACAACGGATGCACCTTGGCAGAGGGTACATATAGATTACGCTGGGCCAATTGAAGACATGTATTTCCTGTTAGTGATTGATTCACATTCCAAATGGCCAGAGATTGTACCCACCTCACAAATATCTGCTACTTCAACTGTTGCTATTTTGAGACGATTGTGTGCAAGACTGGGAATGCCAAATACAATCGTAAGCGATAACGGAAGGCAGTTCACGAGCATAACATTTGCTGATTTTTGTAACACCAATGGCATTGAACACATCAGAACTGCCCCGTACCACCCGCAGTCCAACGGCCAAGCTGAACGGTTCGTGGACTCGTTCAAAAGAGCGTTAAAAAAGATTAAGGTGGGCGAGGTGTCGTTGCAGGAAGAATTGGACATGTTTCTTTTAACATATAGAAGTACACCTAATAAGCAGTTGGAAGGCATGAAAACACCGGCAGAAGTTATGTTTGGTCGCAAGATTCGTACTTGCCTAGAGCTGCTGCGCCCACCTGTAAAAGTTTCACCTTATCAAGATGACGGACAGTTTTCAACCAGAAGTTTTAACATTGGTGAATCTGTGTATGCGAAGAAATATCATTACAACACCTGGAGTTGGGTGCCAGCTATTATTGATAAGCGAATTGGAAAAGTGATGTACCAAGTGGTAAATTCTGCTGGTAAATGTTGGCGGTCACACATCAACCAGTTACGGCCGCGATTGAACAACAAGACTGATTTTAAGGCACAGGATTTACAGCCGTATGCTAAGCAGACTTCGATTGCCTTAGACATTTTACTGGATGAATGTCAATCTGATGCAGATACACAATCGCCAGCTTCATTATCATCATCATCATCATCATCATCGTCATCTCCAGCTTCATCATCGTCATCGCCAGCTTCATCATCGTCATCATCGTCATCGCCAGCTTCATCATCGTCATCATCGTCATCGTCATTGTTACCGTCGTCCGGCTCATTGTTATGCACTTCTCCATTGTCAGAGATGGGTACGGAAACGATTGCATCCCCTGGTTTTGAAACAGCAGATAGCGGATCACCTTCGCCGGTACAGCCTCTACGCCGATCTTCGCGAGCTCGAAGACAACCGCAGTGGATGGAGTCGTACCAGCGTGATTAAAGAGGGGGGATGTTGGGAACACCCTGTGTCGCGATTGCCGATCGGTTGACGGATAAACCGATCACTCCTGATGATACGCGCTATCAGCGAGAGAGTGACGAGTTTCGGTCTCTTCGCTCCCGACCGGCCCGTACGACGGACGTATTTCAATCCCGTTTGTTATTGGTTTTTAAGTGTACTAATTTATGTATTATATTACATTGTAGATAATAAATCCATACCATTTTAAAAGTACAAAAGTGGCGACGAGGACAAAGGAAACACGGGAACAACGTATTGTGCTGGAAAGCCGTGTTAATTCATATCTACGTGCGGTGCTGCATTGTGCTAAATGGAGAACGGCCGGCCATCGCGCGACGGCCATGTTGAGCAGCAGCAAGAAAGCCTTAATGCCAACTGGATACAGGAAATATTTCGGCAACAGCAAGATTCTCTACACCAGCAACAGCAGGCGTTTTTACAACAGCAAGAGCAGCTCATGACAAAAGTTTTCGCAACTTTAAAGTCTCCGCAACCGACAGGATCAGAGAGTGTAATCGAAGCGTTAGCGAAGGACGTGCAAGAGTTCCGTTACAATCCGGATGATCGCGTATTTTTTGCCGGATGGTTTACACGCTTCGGAAGTTTGTTTGTGGATGATGCGAGAGAGCTGGATGATGCCATGCGTGTAAGATTGTTGCTGCGAAAGCTTGGGATGGTAGAGCACGAGCGATACGTTTCACACATACTACCGTCCAAGCCGGGTGATTTTGATTTCAACACAACTGTAACAAAGCTAAAGAAGCTGTTTGGCTCACCGTGCTCCGAGATGGAAAGGCGTTTTAAGAGCATAAATATGGCGAAAACGAAACATGAAGATTTTGTGGCATACTCGTGTCGTGTGAATAAGGCAGTGGTTGAATCTGAGCTAAGCGTTTTATCTGAAGAGGAGCTTAAATGTTTAATATTTGTGTGTGGTCTCAAGGATGAAAGTTATGCCGATGTACGTACACGTTTGTTGAGTCGTTTAGGAGACAAACGTGTGGCTACCCTTGATGAAATGACAGAAGAATGCAAACGTTTAGCCACTTTGAGACATGATGATGCTATGATAAACGCCGATAAAACAGTCAGTGCAATACGAGGTCAGCAAAGCTATAGACCATATTCCAAAACACCAAATAACACTAAGCATGAGAGCAAGGCCGAGTCCTCGATTAAGTGTTGGTTGTGCGGTGAAGGGCATCATGCCAGGAGATGTCCATATAAAAGTCACCAATGTCGTAAATGCCGTCGGTACGGGCACATGGACGGATTTTGTAACTCCGCTTTAAGATGGTCCAACGGTGGGAGGCAGAAGAGCATAAGAACTGTTTGGATAAACAGAATTTCGAATTTTAAACGTGGACTGGTGAATGTTATTTTAAATGAGATGCCAACTCGGATGATGATCGATTCTGGTGCCGACATAACCCTTATATCTAAAAAGCATTGGTTGGAAATGGGTAAACTGGCGATGACACAACCTGACATTAAAGCCAAAACAGCATCCGGAGAGCCTTTGCACATTTTGGGCGAGTTCCAGTGTATGATGAGCATAGGGCAGCAGTGTAAGCCGTGTATGGTACGTGTTGTGAACGCTGATTTACTGCTGTTAGGTGCGGATGCTATGGAGATTTTTGGTTTGTGGGATGTTCCGTTATCATCAATTTGCCGGCGAGTCCATGTCGGTGATGTGAGCTGTGGGACTCTTAGTACGTCATATCCGGAGTTATTTGCTGATAGGCTCGGGCGTTGTACAAAGACACAGGTTAAACTTCAATTGAAGGATGATGCTTCCCCTGTGTTCCGCCCCAAGCGACCTGTTGCGTACGCTATGTTACAGCCAGTGACTGATGAGCTTCAGCGGTTAGAGGAAGAAGGGGTAATCACACATGTGGAGTATTCGGAGTGGGCCGCTCCAATAGTGGTGGTGCGCAAGGCAAACGGTAGTATAAGGATCTGTGGTGACTATTCCACAGGCCTTAATAATGCGCTAATGACACACCAGTACCCGTTACCTCTGCCAGAAGATATTTTCGCAAGCTTGAGCAACTGTGCAGTATTCAGCCAATTAGACCTCTCTGACGCATTTCTGCAAGTGGAGGTAGATGAAAAATGTCGAGATTTCTTAACAGTAAACACGCATCGTGGGTTATTCAGATACAACCGATTGCCACTAGGTGTTAAAGCTGCGCCGGGAGCGTTCCAGCAATTAATGGATACAATGGTGGCCAGTTTGGCTGGAGTAGCTGTGTATCTGGATGATATTGTTGTAGGAGGAAAAGATATGGCTGAGCACGATCGTAATCTTCATGCCGTGTTAGAGAAACTACAAGAGTACGGTTTTACTTTACGTGCAGAGAAATGCAGTTTTCGGAAGCCCCAAATTAAATATTTGGGCCATTTGTTGGATGCAAAAGGGTTGCGGCCAGACCCTGATAAGATTACTGCCATCATTAAGCTCCAGCCTCCGACTGACGTCCCGGGAATGCGAGCGTTTCTCGGGGCGATCAACTATTATGGAAAATTTGTCCACAACATGCGTATGTTACGGCAGCCTCTGGACGAGCTGCTGAAGGAAGAGGGATTATTTAAATGGACACCGCAATGTCAGCATGCTTTTGAGCAGTTTAAGAAGATTTTGGCTTCGGACCTTTTGCTGACTCATTATAACCCACTGCTCGAAATCGTAGTCTCAGCGGATGCTTCTTCGGTAGGCATTGGGGCTACAATATCACACAGGTGGCCTGACGGAAGAATGAAAGTGGTCCAGCATGCATCGAGAGCGCTCACAGCAACGGAACAACGGTACAGTCAGCCTGATCGTGAAGGCTTGGCCATCATTTTCGCCGTCACGAAGTTTCATCGAATGCTGTTTGGGCGACATTTCCTGTTACAAACTGACCATCAGCCATTACTAAGAATATTTGGATCTAAAAAGGGGATACCAACATACACCGCAAATCGGTTGCAGCGTTTCGCTCTGACGCTGTTACTTTACGATTTTCATATCGAGTATGTTCAAACTGATAAATTTGGAAATGCTGATGTGCTCTCTCGTCTAATGGATCGACACGAAAAACCTGAAGAGGACCTTGTAATTGCCAGCATCGAGCTTGAGAACGACATAGGAGCTTTAGTAAAGAATGCAGCGAGGATATTGCCGCTAGCTTTTGAAGACATTGTGCGCGAGTCGCGCAAAGACCCTGTGCTTCGGGTGTTGTTAAAGTACATCCAGAATGGATGGCCAAAGAGGCTAGAAGGCCGTGAGCTAAAAATTTTTCACGCGCGACGTGACTCTTTGTCGGCAATTGAGGATTGCATTATTTTTGGAGACCGGTTAATCATACCTTTGTCGCAGCGCCAGCATGTACTTGAGTTGATGCACCGAGGACATCCGGGGATTGAGCGCATGAAAGGAATAGCACGAAGTTATGTATATTGGCCAAACATAGATGCAGATATTGAGGATATGGTGAAATGCTGTAAATCGTGCGCTTCTGCGGCTAAGTCTCCTAATCTAAGCTCACCGGTACCTTGGCAAACAACGGATGCACCTTGGCAGAGGGTACATATAGATTACGCTGGGCCAATTGAAGACATGTATTTCCTGTTAGTGATTGATTCACATTCCAAATGGCCAGAGATTGTACCCACCTCACAAATATCTGCTACTTCAACTGTTGCTATTTTGAGACGATTGTGTGCAAGACTGGGAATGCCAAATACAATCGTAAGCGATAACGGAAGGCAGTTCACGAGCATAACATTTGCTGATTTTTGTAACACCAATGGCATTGAACACATCAGAACTGCCCCGTACCACCCGCAGTCCAACGGCCAAGCTGAACGGTTCGTGGACTCGTTCAAAAGAGCGTTAAAAAAGATTAAGGTGGGCGAGGTGTCGTTGCAGGAAGAATTGGACATGTTTCTTTTAACATATAGAAGTACACCTAATAAGCAGTTGGAAGGCATGAAAACACCGGCAGAAGTTATGTTTGGTCGCAAGATTCGTACTTGCCTAGAGCTGCTGCGCCCACCTGTAAAAGTTTCACCTTATCAAGATGACGGACAGTTTTCAACCAGAAGTTTTAACATTGGTGAATCTGTGTATGCGAAGAAATATCATTACAACACCTGGAGTTGGGTGCCAGCTATTATTGATAAGCGAATTGGAAAAGTGATGTACCAAGTGGTAAATTCTGCTGGTAAATGTTGGCGGTCACACATCAACCAGTTACGGCCGCGATTGAACAACAAGACTGATTTTAAGGCACAGGATTTACAGCCGTATGCTAAGCAGACTTCGATTGCCTTAGACATTTTACTGGATGAATGTCAATCTGATGCAGATACACAATCACCAGCTTCATTATCATCATCATCATCATCATCATCATCGTCATCTCCAGCTTCATCATCGTCATCGCCAGCTTCATCATCGTCATCATCGTCATCGCCAGCTTCATCATCGTCATCATCGTCATCGTCATTGTTACCGTCGTCCGGCTCATTGTTATGCACTTCTCCATTGTCAGAGATGGGTACGGAAACGATTGCATCCCCTGGTTTTGAAACAGCAGATAGCGGATCACCTTCGCCGGTACAGCCTCTACGCCGATCTTCGCGAGCTCGAAGACAACCGCAGTGGATGGAGTCGTACCAGCGTGATTAAAGAGGGGGGATGTTGGGAACACCCTGTGTCGCGATTGCCGATCGGTTGACGGATAAACCGATCACTCCTGATGATACGCGCTATCAGCGAGAGAGTGACGAGTTTCGGTCTCTTCGCTCCCGACCGGCCCGTACGACGGACGTATTTCAATCCCGTTTGTTATTGGTTTTTAAGTGTACTAATTTATGTATTATATTACATTGTAGATAATAAATCCATACCATTTTAAAAGTACAAAAAATACCGCCTTCAAAATCTTCTCCCTAATACTACAAGATCGACTTGTCCCATTCGTCGAAGAAATAGTCGGAAACTATCAGAGAGGATTCCGAAACGGAAAATCAATCACTGACCAAATCTTCACGATACGCCAAATCTTGGAGAAGATGGCGGCGCAGCAGCTCCACTCCTACCATCTCTTCATTGATTTCAAAGCCGTATATGACAGCATATCCAGGGTAAAACTGTACGACGCAATGAGCTCTTTTGGAATCCCGGCCATGCTTACCAGGTTTGTAAGAATGACAATGGCCAGGTGAAGGTGGATGGAAAACTCTCAGGGCCCTTTGCTACCACCATGAGCTTGCGCCAGGGAGATGGGCTTGCCTGTCTCCTTTTCAACCTGGCGCTAGAGAGAGCCATCCGCGGCTCAGAGGTGGAAATTTCGGGGACCATCTTCTATAAGTCAATATATAAGTCCTGGCATTCGCTGATGGCATAGAAATCATTCGTTTGAGGCTCGGGGACCTCGGGGATATTTTAGAGCGAGTGGCACTAAATATCGGCTTGGAGATCAACGAGGCGAAAACCAAAATGATAGTGGCACCACCAGCGGCCCTGCTAACAAACACTGATTTACGCAGGGGTGATGTACAGATAGGTGACCGCACCTTCGAAGTCCAAAACCAAAACCAAAACTTCATCTATCTGGGGTCAAAAGTCACTGAATCACTCTAAATACCTGTCGCGATGGACGAAGCTGGGACTGTACTGAATATTTATAGTCCCAGTACTCACAAACGCCTCTGAGACATGGACTCTGTCCAAAACTGACGAAGCCCTCTTAGCCGCGTTCGAGAGGAAGATGCTCAGAAGGACTTTTGGCCCCGTATGTGTGGAAGGACAATGGAGGAGCCGCTGCAAGGACGCGCTCTACGAACTGTACGATGATCTCACCATCGTGCAGCGAATTCGACTTGCCAGGCTCCGGTGGGCTGGTCACGTCATGAGAATGACACCGGACGACCCAGCACGTAAAGTCCTTTAAGGCCGTCCACACGGACAGAGATGGAGTGATGGCATAGATGCGTCGGCGAGATCGTCCGAGATAAGGCGCTGGACTGTTAGCGGTATCGAGGATTGTTGCAGCAGGCCAAGACCGCAAAGCAGTTGTAGCGCCTGATAAGTAAGTAGTACGCGTTTTGGGTGACTCTACACTTCCGTTTGAGGACATGACGACCCTGTTGGCGGATATCGAGGGCTGCCTGAATTTTCGTCCCATCACACGGAGTTGACGGATGATCTCAGCGATTTCACTGCCCTCACCCCGGGACATTTTTTGTTTGGATCAGCCCTGCTGCGGATTCCAGATATCGATACGACGCACCTTCCAGCAAATCGATTGACCCATTCGGATCATGTTCAACGACTGTTCCGTTCTTCACCCTTTCCCACGAACATGGTAAGAACGGCTTGTCCAGGTACCTGTCTGTGATTTTCCTTCCTTGCTTCCCATCCTCCTAACGACCAAGCGAACTAGGCAGCCATAAGTCCCGCCTACAGCACGCACTAATAAACGGAACGGAATATGTTGCAGCACTCTGAATGCTATGACTGGGCAAAAGTTTATTTGCGATCGTGAGCGACCGGCAGATCTCTATAGTTACTATTAATCGTCGCCATTACGCGTGCGTCATAATCTCTACTGAAGCTTACCATAAATACACGCATAGAGTAAGTAGTACTGGCTGTAGCAGCTTAACTGACTATTCTTTTAAGTCGCGTTTGTTCGTATAATTAGCAAAATAGCACTACGGAGCTAGGGGAGGGCTTTGATCATTTTAAAATCGATTCATTGCTAATAAGGAATCACCGTACAGTCAATCCCAAACGCTCGTTTACGAGATAGGTTTAAGATAGTTGCAAACTGGATCAATACTGGATTGTATAAGTTGTCTTTTCCCACCACACGACTTGAACTTTGCTTTCTAGCTCTAGCTCTCTCCCCCCCTCTCTCTCTCTCTCTCTCTCTCTCTCTCTCTCTCTCTCTCTCTCTCTCTCTTTTATGACTACACACACTATCAGACATCGTACTATTAACACACGCAATTAGTAGTGGACCTTTCGATTAGCATAGGTAAAGCAATTGAGTAAAACTTATGCGATGATTGAACGACACAGATGATTGAAATGTCTCCAAGAATGAGGAAACGGCAGGACGTAAGTATAGGAAGTACACTCGTCGTTTTTTTTAAACTAACCGGCGTACATGAGCGCGTGTCAGATTTTTGCTATTTTAAACCTATAGGGACTTACAACGCTCATGCAGGACGAATCGAGGATTGTTGACTAAGCTGGGAGCTAATTCAAATTTCGAGATCCTCAAGGATTGGGATCCCGAGTCCGGGGTGCGGAATGTGTGCCTCCTTTTCCGCTCTTTCCCTCAGGCCAGATGCCTGCTCCATCTCATCATTCGTAGTGAAATTATTGTTTAAAAATTAGTCCCAATTCTAAACAACACCTACCATTCTCAAGAGCTTTCGAATTTTGAACCAGAGCTGCCCTCGAGCGACTTAGGATTTCTTCTTCTTTTTGTTCTTGTCGTTCGTCACAGGATTGCCATCGGCTTTGCGCTTTTGGTTCGGTTTTGGCACTCCGCTTCCAGCACCTCCACCAACAGCACCCCCTCCACCAGCGGTCACACTACCGCCACCCGTCTTTTTCTTCTTCTCTAGCCGTTCCTTCTCTTCGATTTCCTGATTTTCACGCTCAATCAGTGTGATGAGCGTATTGCAACGACGCTGCAACGCAAGAGCATTCCGGGACTTCAGGAACCAATCGAAGCGAAACTGTGGTGCACACCGTACGGCCGCTCGCAGCTCTTCGTACACGTTCTCCCGGTCGAATCCGAGCTTGTGCAGCATACACACCAGGAAACGATCTTCTTCCTCGGTGTAATTTTTACCCTTATTGTTTGCGTACGCAATGCGCAACTGATGGAATGGTGCGCGATATCGTGCCATCTGAAACATTGAGCATTAATCAATCAATCAGTAAATTTATAGAAAATAGATTCGTGCTGTTAATATCCTACCTTACTGTCCAGCGCCCTTTTGATCGAAGCACGGCGTTGAATCTTGGCCTCACCGCGCTCTATCTGGCCCATGATACGATCAATGTCCTGCAGCTCATGACAACGCTCCCAAAACACCGTACTGTACTCCATAACCTCCTCCGGTGTCTTACCTTCGACTTCACGAGATATATTCTCCATGTCATCCCGACCGTACTTCTCGTTTACCTTAATGAACTGATTGAAGTCACGCTTTGTCCAGTTGGTAAAACCTTGCGTCAGCAGCGATTCCTTCTCGACCAGCTCCTCTTCCGTAAGCGGCTCTGCTTCGTCAATTTTGCGCTGTTCCTCGCGTTGAACCTTGTTCGCTTCCGTGCCAAGATCGGAGTTCTTCGGTACCTTGTAGTTTACGGTCTTGCGATAGTGATAGATCTCCTGATCGAGCAGTTCAAACAGTCTTGGCGGGAAAAACTGGAAATCTTGCACAATCGGTTGCTTCGGTGGTCTCGGCGCTTTCGGTGCTTTCGGTTCGGCTACGCGCAAAGCTTCCTTGAAGTAAGCGTCGACCGCATAGTTTGCCTTACGCTCACGCTTTGGCGGTTCGATCCACGACCCAAGCGTGTGCAGCTTTTGCTTCTCGCGATAATCTTCACCCTCGAACTGGTACACCGAGCGATTCTCGAGGTTCTCCGCATCGAGAGTAAAACCGCGCAGTGAACTCTCACCCAGCTTGTCCAGCTTTTCATTCTGTTCCTGCGTCTTCTCTTCGCCCTTTTGCAGAATGGCGTCGATGTCTTCGTCGGTGATTTCGGAATCGCGAGACTGGAATACGTGATTTGCACCGAAGCGAATGATGTTCAACATCTCGTCCTTGTTCAGTTGATTCGTCTTGTTGTCCACCAGCCGGCCCTGCTGAATTACGAGCTTGTCCAGCTTCAGCTTCACTTCCGCCCGCTCGACAATCTTTTCCTCTACCGTGTTCTCCGTGATGAGTCGGAACACGCGCACCTGTTTCTTCTGCCCGATGCGATGCGCTCGATCCATGGCCTGCAAATCCATCTGCGGATTCCAGTCCGAGTCGTAGATGATGACCACATCGGCGGTGGCCAAATTGATACCCAATCCTCCGGCGCGCGTCGACAGCATGAAGATAAACTTGGTGCTGTTTTCGGCGTTGTAATCTGCGATCATGTTCGAACGGTCCTCGTGGGGCGTTTGCCCATCCAGACGGCAGTACTGGTAGCCTCGCCAGTGGCAAAAATCTTCCAGAATGTCCAGCATACGTGTCATTTGACTGAAGATCAGTACGCGAGATTCTTGCTCCTGCAGCTTCCTGAGCAGCTTGTCGAGAACCACCATCTTGCCACTGTTTTCCAGCAGATGGTAGTCGGTCGTGTACGGCGGGCCCGGTTCCGCTCCATCGAACAGATACGGATGGTTGGTGCACTTGCGCAATTGCATCAGAATGTTCTGCAGACGCATCTTCTCCACCTTGCCCGCTCCGTTCACCACATCAATGTCCTTCATCAGGATCTTCGTGTACCAATCGCGCTGCATCTTGGACAGTCCGACAAAGATCTTTACCTCCTTCTTCGGCAACAGCCGCTTCTCGACCTCGGACTTCAGACGACGCAGCAAGAACGGTTTCAGCACGGCATGCAGACGCTCGATCAGCGAATTATCGCCCAAGCACTGATTCGCGTCGAACCAGCTATCAAAATCTTCAGCATTGTTGAAAATGTCCGGCAGCAAGAAGTTCAGCAGCGCCCACAGCTCGTGCAGATTGTTCTGCAGCGGTGTTCCGGTCAGCAGCAAGCGATTGGCCGTCTTAAACTCGCGCAAAATCTCCGACAGTTTCGACTTTTCGTTCTTGATACGATGCGCCTCGTCGATAACCATGTAACGCCAGTTGAACTTCTTGAACACGGCCTTCTCACGTATGCACATCTCGTACGACGTGATACAAACGTCCCATTCGCCCGGCATCAACACATCGCGAATGAATGCAGTTCGCGTTTCCTGATCACCGATCAGACACACTGCCCGAATCGATGGACACCATCGGCCGAATTCGTTCACCCAGTTCTGAAGCGTCGATTTCGGCACGATCACTATGTGCGGCCCCGGATTGTTCCGTATGTTCTTCAGGTATCCTAGCAGCGAGATAGTCTGCAACGTTTTACCCAGACCCATCTCGTCCGCCAAAATGCCGTTGATGCCGTTCTCGTACAATGAAATCATCCAGTTCAGCCCACGGATCTGATAATCACGCATCTCACCGGCCTTGATGTACGGTGGGGACGCTTCGAAACGGAACAATGTCTTTGCCTTCTGATTAGTCTCAGCCAGCAGCTCCTCATCTTCCTCCTGCTCCGTCTTGCGATGCCGATGGTCACCCGTATCGGCATTTTTATCCACCTTCGGCTTGCGGCCACGCGGTACCTTCGGTGGACTGCTCTTGCTCGGTGCCGAGTTCATGAAATGGGCAAAGATCTCCGTCTGCTTGAGCAGAAACTCAAACCGCTTTCCGCGGTCCGTTTCCAAAGTGGCATCGTAGTCTGGCTCCTTGATGTGGGACGAGGTGCTGTCGCAATTGGATTCATTCTAAACCAGGAAGGGGAAAGATAGAGCGTAAGTGTGGAAATAAGTTGGTCCACTCCGTTCCTTAAACCGACCAACTTATGATTATTCAATCATAAGCAAACCACCTTTGGCCCGGTCATGCCACTTCGCATGGGGAATATACTTGTACGCACTTTCAATTCATTTTCACTTGCTTGTTTGCCAAAGCTATTTTCATCAAACAATGCCCGGCTTGAGTCAGCACCCACAAGCGATTGTAGTTTTTTTTTTGTTTGCATTGGTTTTTCGTCCCACACAGCACTTACCGAGTTTTCATTTGTGTCGGTTGCCTCCACGGCATTCTCCTCCTCGTTGGACATGCTGGTACTAGCTACTTTTCTGCTGCTGTTTTCGATGACTTTAATGAACAATGCCGGTGTTTTGCAATCATTTGTATATGTTTCCGACGGCAGTCAACACAAAGTTAGCACCCAACATTTATGCTCTTGTTATTTATTTGCTTTGCGCTAAGCTCTTGTCTACACTGCTGCAGCTAAATGTCAAACGACTGACAGCCGTGTAGATGCGTGCTAATAAAGAAGACGTTTGGACCATCACCACCACCACCACTTGCTCTCTCACGTATGGACAGTGTTGCCAACCAGTCTGGTAACATTTTTGATCTTTTTTTTCCTATTTTTTAAATAAAGTTTAATTTAAATGAGCAAACAAAGATTTTAATGCTATGCAAAAATTCTCTTACACCACCCCGGTTTCGAGGAACACAATCTAGTAGCAGTTGGATGTTTTCAAAAGTTGTGAAATTTAGCTGAGGCAAACGTCTGATTAGGGCAGCAATCCATACGTCCGAGTGTCCTGTACAGTTTGCGCGCCAACGCGCGATCGTAGCAAACGGCCAGCAGATAGCGTTGTGCCGCGGTACGTGTTTGTTCTTGTAAGGAAGTTGCTCGTGCATTTTGCTTGCAAAGTCCAAAATGGTGAGTAGAAACTGTGAGGGCGGATTTTTCCTGCAAACCGTAAATTTGCGCTTGCTATTTCAGCTCTCGCACGATAAAACTTCTATCCCTCCGTCGCCGGTTGACGAGGATAAGTTGGAAAGGAGAGCATTCCGGGAGGAGTTGCAACGCAAACGACTCTTGCAGCTAGAAGCGCTGGAGCAGAAGCTTGCCGGTTTTGCCAAGTTTAATCAGGCACAAACCAAAAAGAAACGCAATGGGCGACCGGTGGTGGTGGCTGGGAATAGGCAATTGCGAAGCATAGAGAACCTGCACCAATCGGACCTTCAGAATAACAACCAAGTGGACGGGACTGAATTCACCGAATCGCCATCCTTCATCAAGGGCACCATGCGCGACTACCAGGTGCGCGGTCTTAACTGGTTGATCTCCATGCACAAAAACAATCTGAACGGCATTCTGGCCGACGAGATGGGACTCGGCAAGACGATACAGTCCATTTCCATGATTGGCTATCTAATGCACGTCTGGTGAGTAGGCTTCAGTTTGGTTGGGCTCGTCCGCATCCTACGGGACTGTTATTGACGCGAGTGTATCTTTTAGCAATCTCAAGGGACCGTTTTTGGTTGTGGTGCCACTTACAACACTGGTCAACTGGATGAATGAGTTTGCGCGATTCCTGCCGTCCGCTAAAGTGTTTCGGGCACATGGCATAGGTGACGAGCGGGGGACGATCCTTGCTAAACTGCGCGCTCCGAAACCGTCGTGGAATGTGGCCATCACTACGTACGAATTCATCTCCCAGCATGATTTACAGTTCAAGCGAATTAACTTTCACTATGCCATCATCGACGAAGGCCACCGGGCAAAGAATGAAAAAACATTGTTTGCCAACGTCCTGCGGCGTTGTAACATCCAGAGCATGGTGCTGCTGACCGGTACACCGGTGCACAACAATCTGCACGAGCTGTGGGCGCTGCTGAATCTGCTCATGCCAGTGTTCTTCAGCAATGCGGACAACTTTCATTCCTGGTTCACGGAGGAGGACTGCCTCGATCCGGAACACGAGCAAACGATCCGGTTGAAGAATCTGCTCAAACCGTTGCTGTTGCGCCGCACGAAGCTGGACGTGGCTTCCTCCATTCCACCGAAGGTGCACATCGACATTTACGTGCCACCGACGGAACAAATGTGCCTGTGGACGCATAAAGTGTTGCACCACGAGGTGCAGACGATGGCTTCGAATGGCCGTATGACCGCGTTTAACATAACGAACCGCTTGGTGCACATGCGCAAAGTGATACAACATCCTTACCTCATTCCGGGTGCCGAGGCCATGAACACGGAACTGGTTACAGACGACATCGTGAATTTTAGCTCGAAGATGATTCTGCTCGACAAGCTGCTTCGGCGGCTGCGGGCGCGCGGCTCGAAAGTGCTCATCTTCAGCCAGTACTCGATCGTGCTGGACATACTGATGGATTATCTCGATTGGCGCGAGTACGAGTACTGCGTGCTGCGCGGAGCGACCAAACACGAGGATCGCCAAGCGCAGATGGATGAGTTTAATCGGCCCGATTCGTCCAAGTTTGTCTTCCTGCTGACGACCCGTGCCGGCGGCGTCGGCATCAATCTGATCGGCGCCGACACGATCATCTTCTACGACATGGACTTTAATCCGCAGATGGACTTTCAGGCGGAGGACCGAGCGCATCGCATTGGGCAGCTGAGGAAGGTGCACGTGATTCGGTTGCTCGTTCGCGGCAGCATCGACGAGCTGCTGTACCACCACTCGACGCGCAAACGGTTGCTGGACGAGTCGGTAATACGGGCAACGGCCAAACCAGGCAAACAGATAGAGGCCGCTGCGTACGAATATCAGCGCAAATCGCTGATGGCGGAAGGGCTGGTTGATCCGGCGGCCATCGACGAAAAGCTGGACGAGCTGATGCGTTCGATGGGTGCTTTGGATGGTCCTTACACGAAGGATTCCGGTTTGCAGGAAGATTGCAAGATTGTGGTGCCCGGCGTACCGTGCGACCTGCAGCTGGACACATTCCTGAGCGCGAGTCAGTTGCAGAACAAACGCAAGCAGGAGGAGACCGTCAGTCCCCTGCCAGAGAAACGTGCCCGGCGCAGCATCCATCAACAATTTTAGATCGCATGACAAATGGGCTCGACGATAAGAGATTTCCGCATTGGATTGATTGTTTGTGTTCGTGGTTACCTCTGTTATCATCCAGTATTATGCTTGCTACAAGAAACCTGTCCGTTTTTAAGCTTAACTTTTTGTGTTTTGTGTACAATAGCACCCCATTGAAGGGAGCAATAAATACTCATCTCATGTCGATTGCAGATACAGCATACAATGAACATTTATTGTACAAGCAATGCTGCCGATGATGCTGGACTTTTCGAATTATGGACACCACGCCAAACTCAATCGGACACTTCCATCGACTCTCTGTCACTATCCTTTGCGGAATATCCATTTCGCCGGACATCGGTCCCATTCGCATACCCTCCCGTCTCAACCTCCTCGTCCTCCTCGTCGTCGTACATTTCCTCGTTCGACGAACCGGGCAGATCGGTATCGTCCTTCTCCAGCATGGAGTCCACGTCCGAATCGTCGCCCTCCTGGTACACCAGCACGTTCATGTTCGATTTATCGTCCAGATTGGCGGCCTGATTTTTGCTTCGATCGATCTGATCGATTAGCAGCCCCAGTCGACCGCGCAATCTGTGTGAGAAGGCGTGAGCAGAGGGAAGGGAAAGTGTTACAAACCGGTGTGTTGTCCCCCCCCCCCAACCTGACACACCTACCTGGACAGTGAATTCAAGTGTTCCACGCGATACTCGATGATTCCGAGGCAGGTGCTGAAGTTGGCAAGCAGATTCGATGACCCCAGTGCCATCAGCTGGCTTGCGTGTATGTTGATCAGATGTTTCAACCAGCAAACGGCTGTTTTAACGCTACAATATAAAAAAAGGAAAAGGGGAACCGGGTCAGAGGAGGTGGCACAAACGGCGTAGGTGCCATACGACGTACTGCATCGTTTTCATCTGCATCATGTGCGACAGTTCGTTTAGCAGCGCGCTCACATACTGCGGTGGCAATCGGCCCAGCGTTTGCTGCACCATTTCCGAATCGTCTACGGCGAACACATTCTTCAACAGTGTCGCATCCCGGCTGTGCAGTCCTTGCACCAGCAGATGGATCATGTTTTTGGAGCTTGTCTTGGGTGTCGAAAGGTTTTCCAAACGAACTTCCATGGGAATTTCCACCTGAAAGAGAGTGCACCCGTGAGATGAAACAATCGGCTGAAGGGAAGGTACGTTGCTTCGCTGCGTACCTCCTTGACGGTCTTTCTGTTCGAGTTGACCGGATTCATGTATTCCACATTGTCGCTGTCGATGATCGGTGTCTTTGACTTGAGCTCGCCCGCTTTCGTTTTGCTTTCCAGCACCTTCAACGGCTCGCGAATAATAACGTTCATCTTGACGTCTTCCTCGATCGGAACCTGTTCGAAGCGTACGCTCAGCTCCGTACCGTACCCGAGCAGTATGTTTTCCTGCTGTGGCGAGTACTGTACGGTAGCGACAAACACGGGCAACCGATCAACCGCTTGCTTCTTCGTGCTGACCGTGTCGACCGCTATCTCAAACGTGTGGGACGCTCTGTAAGGCTTCTTCACGCTCAGCTTACCCATATCCCGCACGAAGTAATGTGCAACGCCTGTCCGCGAGACGGCAATCAGATGCAGCTTTCGCTGCACCACCTTCGGCGACACGTACTCTGGCACATCGTCCAGCGCAAAGGTTGCCACGGGGGAGGTGCTTTCATCATCACTCAGCATCCAAAGTGATAGGTTGCGATCGTTTACCGATCCTGACAGCACGTACACGTTGTCCTCGTCCAGTGCGACCAGCTGCAGCAGCTGTGTGTTGGAAGTGTGCCCGATCAGGGTGCGTTCCAGTGTATCGTTTGCGACGTTCCACAGCTTGAGCTGTTTCGCACCGGTTAGCACCGTGCCGGCGTGTGCCAGCACGCAGGTCAACTTCTCCACCCCGATCCGGTGCACTCGCCGCTGGCTGCACTGGCTAATGCTCCACTCGATCACGTTCCCATCGGCGCCGGCCGTGTAGAGCGCGTCCGGATTGTGACTGGCGTTGAAGTAAATGGCGGTGATGGGCGCGGTATGACCGTCTCCTTTGAAGGCATGCTCGATGGCGGCGGTGGCGAGGTTGTACAGCGCCACACCACCCTTGCTCGTGCCGAATGCGACCAGCAGCTGGGCGTTGGTTCCATTTTCCACCAGACTGGACCGTGCTTTCTTTTTCTTCGACTTTTTCTCCCCATCGCCGGCCTGTATCCAGGCGAAGCTGGTACACGGCACGTTCAGGTGCATGTTCGGGGTGTAGACCTGATGTACGGCGCTCGTTTCCACATCGTGCACGACAAACTTCCCTTGCTGGCTTATGTAGGCACAGTACTTCCCACAGGGCGAAAACTCCCGCGACACGCTAAACATATTTGGGACGTTTTATTAACTTTTTGCACTTGTAAATAACATGTGGATTTTTAAAAGCCGAAAACAGCGTGTTCGTGCCTCTCTGTGTTGATTGTCAAATGTCAAAATGAACAAGACCGCATCAAACGACCCAACGTGCGAAATTTGACACAAGGGCATTGGAAACAAAATCACTCCTTTCTTTTTGTTTTTGTTTTCATTCCTAATTTATTGTTTCTTTTGGCAAATTATAAGGAAAAGGCTGATGATTGTGCTGAAACTATTCATTCAAAGGATAATGACAGTTCTACTCGATTCATTTGTTTTTCTTTGACGGACTTTTAATTTACTCCCAAATCTAGTGTTTCCACTACCTAGATCCTTGTAGCGTCGTGATTAATTAAATAAACGAAGGGTTGATTTTGCGCCCACAATACAGGTAGCATTGTATTGTTTGGGATTGAGTAAAAGGCAGGAAATAACCTTTATTATGAATATTTATACGACGGCGGGAGAACTGTCCCACTGTGCGAGCACCCGGTTTGACAGTGCATACGTCTGATCATCGGCTGTCGATGCAGACGTTTCGTCGGCTTTGCTTTATGTGTGCGGCTGTGTGTGCGTGTGTGTGTGTATGCGTGCATACAAAACGTCTGATCGTCGGTGCTACAACCAAAATCGCCATTTTTGTCTTGCTCCAAAACCTACCCGACGTTCCGGAACCGATATTAGGCTGGATTTTCTGTTGGTTGGTGCCTCTAACCGACCGCGTCGAACCATCGACCCTTCGCCGGAAGGGTTGTGCAGCGTGCCAACGCGTCCCAGGACCGTGTTGCTGGTGTAGGGCACCCAGTTTATCACGGTCAAAAGTCGGCTGCAAAATCCCAGCGCAGCGCTCCGCACTGCCTGTAGCGTGTACGTGTGTATATGTGTGTGCGTTTGCTGTTGTGCTCTGCTGTGTGTTGCTCGAAAGACGGACTTGCCTGCCCAAAGGTTCCCTTGTTCACGCTTGTTTGCTTGTGCTTTTCGCAGCTCAACTACATACACGCACGCACACCACATCGCGTGAGATCAGCATCATAACTGGGCGAGTTGAGTTGGCCGCACACGAAAGGTTAAGCTTTTGCATCAACAGCTGTGGAAGACGCCCGGGACAAGAAAGTGTGGGGAGGAGCGAAGAAGCAAAGTCCCAAAATCAAGAGAACACGACCGAAGTAGCTATGTGTTTGACAACATTGACCGTCGAAAACATCTAGAGATAGAGTTCTGGTTCAACGCGAGAAGCACCTCGTAATCAACCCATCTAGACGGCGGCAACCGGGAGTTACCACCCAACGAACCCCCCAATACCCCAATACTTCATTGATCAGCGAGGGAAGCATGAGGGCACGGCTGGTCGGACGTGCGATGACGATGATACTGCAACTGCAAACGATCAAGCAACAACACAACTGTGTGCATCCAACGTTGTAGGGGAGGAAAAGCAAGAAAGAAAGAAGAAAAAGTCCTATTTCAGCGTCGGTGGAACATAAAAGTGAAAAGAAGAAGACCCCACAACGTAACCCAGCGCAAAGTAATCTCACATGGACAGAGTTGTGGAGCTGGTCAAAGAAACGCTATTCGTCATGATATGTGGATGTTAATGGAAGAGCTTCAGCACGAATTCGAAACGAAGTAGGCTCTCGGAGGTGTGAGGAGATTGCCAACGTACGACGCGACAACCATCGGAACATGGCGTCGGATACGGAGGATGAATTGCTGCCGACCGCATCCGTCAGTGCGGCGTCATCGTCCACAACGTCGGCAACAAGGGCTGGTCGACGGTTGCGGAATCGTAACGTGCTCAATGTAGAGGACAGTGATAACGACAGCAGTGGCAGTGGGCCAATCGCCGGGCCAAGTCGGCGACGGACGGTGCCGGTCGCGAAGATGGACCTGGCATCGGAAAGCTCGGAGTGGGAATCTGACTGGAACAGTGACGAGGAGCAGCTGCTGGAAAAGGGTGACAAGGACGCGGTGGCGGCCGTACTGGCCAGCAAGCTCGGTTACGCCTCCGACGAATCGAGCGGTAGTAGCAGCAGCAATGACAGCGAGAAATGTCCAATCTGTCTGCTGTCACTTCACAATCAGGAGGTCGGCGTACCGGAGGTTTGTGAACACGTCTTCTGCGCTCCCTGTATTGAGGAATGGTCGCGCAACGTATCCACCTGCCCGATCGATCGGAAAGGCTTTGAGCTGATCAACATCTACACGGATCTGGAGCGGCGACAGCAACAGAAAGAGGTCCTGCGGGTGTATCGCGTCCAACCGAAACCGGCCGAAGGTGAAGTGGACGGGCAGGGTGCGGAAGGGGCGGCAGGGCTGGCAGCGCCGGTGGAAGACGAACTGACGTACTGCGAGGTGTGCCGCCAAGCGCACAGCGAGGAAACGATGCTGCTGTGCGATTCGTGCAATCTTGGCTACCACATGGAGTGTCTGAATCCGCCGTTGCTCGAGATCCCGTCCGGTTCGTGGTACTGCGATTGTTGCTTTGCGTCCGGTTCCGACGAGGATGACAACGAGCTGCAGGATCTGCTGGACGATTTGAACGAGATCGGTGGTATGCGGGAGTCCCGGCTGCGACAGCGCATCCACAGCCCGTTACGCATCGTGCGGACGCGCCAGAGCGAGCGCATACGGGCGGCAATTTTAACGCGAGCCGCCGCCGCGGTACGGCTGAACATGGTCCAAAGCTCGCCGGATGGTGCTGCCGGGCCGTCGACGGTTGCGGCCAGGGTACGTCGGCTGGCGGCCGGTTCATCGGCACACGGCGGTAGCAGCAGTAGCAGTAGCCTGGTGGCGGTCGCCGCCCCACCACGCGCCCGCAAAACAGTCAAACGGAAGAGACGACGTCGGACGCGACGAAAAATCCTGAGCATGATCATCTCCGAGTACGACGTGGAAGACAATGACAACGGTACGGGCGTGGGAGGGCCCGGCGAGGGGCAAAAGTTTGCGATCAAGCGCAAAAAGTTGTACAGTACGCTGCGGAAGCTGCGCAAGAAGCGTGCAAAACGGAGGAAAAGCAGCGGAATTGGTGGGGGAAGCAGGCGTCGTAGTGCTGCTGCTGCCGCCGCAGCTCTGGCCGCCAACGGTGAAAGTGCGGACCTGCTGCGAGCCACGAATGCAGTGACGGATTCGGTACAGCGGCAGCGAATCGGTGCCGGTATAACGCCGCTAAAGATTTTTGGCGGCCGTAACGATCTGGACTATTTCAGCGACGATGACGATGAAGAGGAGGGTAGCAGTACCGGTGGTGGCGGTGGTGCGGGCGGGACCGCTGGATCGACACTGGTCGCCGGCGGAGCTATGGGGGGGTCGCGTTTGCGAAACGTCCTCGGGCGCAGGCGAGTATTGAAGAGTGGATTCGAAAGTTTTAGCACACCTACGCCAAGCGAAACGGGCTCAACGGCGGGAACCGATCTGCTCGGAAGCATTCTCGAGAGTCAGGAGCGGTGGCATTCGCGAGATGGTTTGCGAAACGTACGCATCAATGGTGGAAAAATCGTGTTCCCCGTCGACCCAGCGAACGGCGAACGTCGGCGAGCCCCGCCAACTCCTGCCGGTCCGAGTGGTGGAAATGCGCGAGAATCGTTTGGAGCTGTGAATGTAGCCGCCAATACGCCCGGGACCGGTACGACCACTCAATCGCTCTCGGTCACCGGTGGAAGTAGTAACGGCGGAAGCAGCACCAGCACCGGGGCTGGCGGCACTAACTCTTCCTCGAACAGTATCGTCACCAATGGTACTGGGGCTGGAGGTGGAGCAAGCGGTAGTAGTAGCAATAACGCCGGCGCATCCACCACGTACCCGGGTTCATCCGGTACCTCCGCATTGATTGATTCTCCCATGAGCAGCAAAGCGTCTGCAACCGCTACAGCATCAAGCAGCAAGCGCAAAAAGGACGATGACACGGATGAGGAGGATGAGGCGCTACCCAAGGAATCGAAGGCTATTGCCGATGGCCGACTGCCGAAAGGCCTGTCCCACCATGATGTGGTGGATGATGGAGATGCGGAGACGGGTGCAGGTGCTGCAGCCGAAAACAACTGTCCGAATTTCTCCGTTTACTCATCCGAGACACTGCAGTACGCGAAAGGTGGTGGCACCGACGGAAACCAACCGTACGATCCGCTCGACAGTGAACAGCGTACCGATGACGAAGAGGAGGACGATCGGTTTGCCGGCGAACGGGATGAAGATTTGGTGCAGCTCGACGACGACGACATGGACGGGGAGCCGTACACGGATGCGAAGCTCAATTCCGCAACAAACGCTGGCGCTACTGTGAATGGTGGGGATGAACCTGCAGCGGCAGAAGCGGATGCAGCTACAGACGAGAACGACGAAGGCACACCAGCCCGCGACGAGTTCGACTCCGAGAGTGACGATGAGTTGAAGAAGATTGAGGCAGATTCGAGCCGTGGCGGTGCGGATGGGCGCCGGGAGGCTGGTGGGTTGGATGCTCTAACGCCACCACTGACGACATCGCTCGTTGCGGCACTGGGAGCATCCGGGGCAGCAATGGCAGCTGCATCGGCAATAGCTACGGCAAACTTTGGCGCACCGGCCGGTTTGATGGGAGCCACTGCAGAGGACGATCGTAGCTACACCCCATGCTTGGATGAGAAGTACCAAGAACGGCGGGAGCTGATCGATGCGGGAGAGGGTCCTTCCCTGCTCGACTCGTCCTCTCGATTCCGCAGTCAGGGCAGCGCGATTGATTCGGCCGGTATCGATGGAATGGATACGGAAATGATCTCGGACGAAGATGATGCCCCGTTTGGGGACGCATCAGCAGCAGCAGCAGCAGCAGCAGCAGCAGCGGCAGCGGCAGGAAGAGATCCGGCCGAAGGTGGTCCATCTACGTCGAAGGGAACCGCAGGTGGCCAACAGTCGTCCAAGCGCAAGGAGCAACTTGCGTCCTTCAAGAAGGTAACGAAAAAGGGCCGCGAGCGTAACTATCGTGAGAAGGACACGAAGAAACGGTCGTCGCGAGATCGTGGCCGGCGTGGAAACGACGCGAACGAACACGATGACGCCGAAAGAGACGGACGTAATGGGGACGGTGATGGGGAGAGTGGCGCCGAAGGCAGGAAGTCGGACGACCGTCGGAATCGACCCCGTCGACCGAAGCGGAAAGAGTTGCCCCGCTACGACATTCGGTCGATCATAGCCGAGAAAAGGCCTCGCATCTACAAAGATCCGTTCGGCCGTGACATTACACCGAAGCGACGGTCACGCACGTCCCGTTCTCCGACGCGCAGCCGATCACGCGACCGACGCAACATGTCCATCTCGCTCTCACCCGAACCGATGCCGGCGGTACGCTCGCGCGGTCCTACAGCCGGTTTCGGAGCGTCCCGAAGGCGTTCCATATCACCAGCGCTTCCAGCGCGCCACCGTGGTCGGTCCCCACCACCGCACGGAGTTCGTTCGCCCATGCCCTCCTTCGCCCGCCGGTCGCCCCGTCGGTCTTCATCGCGATCACGCTCTCGTTCGAGAGGTGGTGGGGGCGGTGTCGGACGCGCTGGACCACTTGGCGGAATGCGATCACCTTCCCCCCGCTCACCACCACCAGCGCGTGGCCGCTTCGGGCGTTCGATATCCCGCTCGCGGTCCCATTCGCCACCTTCCCACCATCGTCCTGCGGTGCGTCGCGGCAGCTTCCGCCGATCGCTTACACCCTCGCGTTCGCGCTCACCGCCCGACCGACGCGCAGCGCGTGCGAAAAAGAAAGCCAAGCGGAAGAAGCGCCTGGTGTCGGTTAGTCGTAGCAGAAGCCGCAGCAGAAGTCGTAGCCGCAGCCGCAGCCGTAGTCGCAGTCGCAGCCGAAGCCGTAGCCGAAGTCGGGGTCGCGGTCATAAAGCGGCCCTCGCAGCACGCAACGCCGCTGGGCGTAAAAAGAAGAATAAAATCCGTCGCAGCGTGACACCCCCGGTGGCAAAAAGCATCAACAAGAAGCAAAAGAAAAAGAAGGACCGTAAGCGATCACTTTCATCGCCGGTGGGGGGTGGTGGGTCGCGGTCGAGGTCGCGCACCCCACCGGCAGGTTCAATGCTGCCGTCATCCGGCATACTTACCGAACGCTTCGGCAAAGGATCCGGTGGACAGCGGCCGCGCGACAACACGTCCTGGACGCCGCCGCCTCTTCCACCGCTGAACGGCAGCACGCGTGCGAAAGCCACCAACGGACCGTCGGCTGCGTCAGCATCGGGCGCAGCCAACTTGACCGTCATTCTCACAAACGAGGAAGCGCTGGCGAAGCAGCAGGAGGATCGGGAAGGGCGCAGCAGCAAGCAGGCGCGCAAGGAGGCACGACGCCGGGAGCGGGAGGCCCGCGAGAAGAATGCCACTCTGCCCTCGAAGGAAGTATTTACATCGGGTGATAATATTCTTGTAAGTGTTAGCTTTAACGATAAGAGTGCATCGTCGGTAGCGGCATCGGGCTCAACGGGCAAGGACGGTGGACACGATAAGGCACGGGCGGACCATCACCACCACCACCACCACCACCATCACCACCATCATGGCCTTGAGCGACCGGGTGGCAAGCAGCAGCAGCAGCAGCAGCAGCAGCAGCAGCAGCGGCAAAAGGACTCTACGGCCGCCCCCGGTTCCAGCTCGGCGGGCAAGCGGCAGCGGGCAGGGGATGGCGAGCGGCCAAAGACTAAGCGACTCGACGGTCGGCTAAAGCAACGCACGCGTCCCACCGTTGACGTACCAACCAAACCGGTTGTAATTATCGATCTGGATGGTTCCCCGTTCCGCGTGCTGACACCGTCACCGAAGGCCGTTATCGTGCTGTCGGACAGTGACACGGAGAAGGATAAGGAACGACGCGGCGCGGGAACGGTGGGTGCGGGTGGCAGTGCGGGACTCTCCACGGCTGGTGCGAACATCGATCCATCGGCTGTTGGTGCGGGTGCGGAGAAAACCAGCAGCAGCAACAATGCTGGTGGAGGTGTAGGATTGCTGTTGCGAACCGGTGGAGCACCGGGCAGTACGCTCGGCCAGTCGCTCGGATTGATGGATGGGCCAGGCACGAGTATGGCAACAGCGGCGGGTGGTGGTGGTGGTGCAGTAGCTGCGGGTACGTCGTCCGGCTCGAACGGTGGCGTGTTGCGGAAAACGCCACCCGAACGTCGCTCGTCGGTGGATGACATGTTTGGACCGAAAACACCGCCCGGATTCCCCACCAGCAGCAGCAGCAACAGTGGAGGAGCCGGTGGTGGTGCCGGCCTTGGCAACCAGCAGTCGTTGAAGGCGATGCAAGCACCAAAGTTCTCGATGCAGGTCAAAACGAAATCGACCAACGTGCGACCCGTCAACCCACTGTACGATCCCGGCGATCTGGACGAAGGCAAGGAGGAGGACGATAGCCCCGAGCGGCAGGATGGAACGGTGGCCGGTGACGGGCCCATCATCGGCGAGGAGGGTAGCGGTGACGTGCCCCAGTCACAGGGAGGCTTAGCAATGGGGTACGGCACGGGTAGCGGTGTGGGTAGCGGTGCGATAGCCACCGTAGGACCGAATACGCCACCGGAGCCCGCCCCACAGTCACCATCGCCCGATGTGTACGATCCTTTCGAACCGACCAAATCGCCATCCCCCTCGCCGACTCCGGGAGGTTCATCCCGGGACCGATCCGATGCGCTCTCGATTGGACGACTCTCGGACGAGGAGCAAAGTAAGGCGACCAACAGAGAGGGTCCCGGGTCCGGTTCGGGGACCGATGGCAGCGGCATCAAAATGCTGGACAGTGTCACGGCCGGAAGTGTGGCTGGACCGAACGATACCATGAACGGCGGTGGCAACGTCGGAACGTCCGGCGTAGACTCACGCACCCCTCCCCAACCGCTAATGGGACGCAGCAATGGTAACAGCAGCAGCAAGGTCACACTGCTAAGCAACATCGTGCTCGGTGGGTCAGCGACGAACGCGAGCGCGACGAAGGTAGCGGATCAGGCCGGTGCCAATTCCGATTCGGACGTCATCTTTGACGAGTTTGTACCATCGGCGAGCGGAGCGAACAGCAACAACCTTATCTCGAAGCTGCCACTCCCACTGGCCGGTACGGCCGGTGGGCAACAGGGACAGTCGGGTGGTGGTAAGTTTGGTGACTTCATGAACCCGACCGACTCGCCCTACTCGCCCGGGGCGAGTGATTTCGACGATCTGTTTGAACCGCCCGGCGGCGGTGGCATGGACATGCCTGACTCGCCACCGATGCATTCGACGCACGCCGGCGGTAAGCAGCAGCCAAACCATCAATCGAACGCTCAACTCCAACCGGGCGGACGGTCGTCGAAACCGATGCCACCGACGAAAGCGGCCAAAAAATCGACCAACCAGTTCGATTCCCTGTTCGGGTCATCGCCGAACCAGCAGCACGGTGGCAAGCCGGGTGGCCGCAGCCGGAAGGGGCCGCACAAACGCTCGAAAGGAGGTACGTGTATTGTTTTTTTTTTCGATTGATTCTTCGACACCATCAACTTCATCAATCAACTGTCTTCCTTCTGCTTTTAAGTACCTCAACGTACTGCAAATCGCAAATCGAAAATCAACCCAATCATCTCATCTATTGAAAGTTGGGTCCAAAAGGGGGTCTTTCGGGATCATCCGTCCAGATTCGATGAAACATAGTTTGCAAAAGATGCGCTCTGAACAGTCCGTTTTGGCGGTTGAGCTTGTCGTCAATCAAGGAGATGACTGCTGCTGCGATTAATAGAATATTTAGTCAAAACTTTTTTGAACGACGCTTTCCAATTATTCAGAGACAGTGTTGCATAAAAGTGGCGCACATTTGTTTGTACCAAGGATAGGGTCGAACCATCCCAGCTAACTGCCGGTGGGTCCCTGGCTTGAGAAGGGATTATTAAAAACGCCAATGATCCATCTTGCCATCCATCTTCTTGGGCTAAGGATCTCTAAATGCCATGTCTGCACCATTTGCCTGGCCTACTAGACCTAATGATACCACGTAGTTGGATTGGATTTGAACACCGGGTGTGCTGCCTTATGTACCGGAAATGTACAGAAGATATTCACATTACTAATAATCCACTTGATTCCCCCTCTTTTGTTTGCAGGAAAATCCAACCAAAAAGGTGACACCGCTAACGATGAAAATCCGTCTAATCTGTCGGATAAGGAGAAGGTATGGGGCATCCTGCGACGTGCTGCATGTCATTTTGCAACGAATGGTTTTTTTAAATATGTGTGTTTTTGGTTTAAACATTGCAGTACCTGAAGAAACTCAACCGTCTCGAACGCGTTGTCGAGGAGGTCAAACTGGTCATCAAACCTTACTACAACAAGAAGCAAATCAACAAGGACGAATACAAAGATATTTTGCGCCGCGCGGTGCCGAAGGTAAGAATCCGGCGTTGGTTAGGTGGTGGTGTGGTATTTAACGTAACTGTTGTTGTTGTTACTGTTTTCGCAGATCACTCACAGCCGCACCGGCGAAATAAATCCTATCAAAATACAGAAGCTGATCAAGGCGTACGTGCGCAAGATACGCGCCAAGCGACGCCTGTCGAAGAAGGGTCCGGGTGGTACTACGATTGGCGGGCTTGGATTGCCGATGGCAAACAATAATGCGATCATACTCTAAACGGCGCGCTTGAACCAGAAGCAAGCAAACGAAGGTGTATGGAACGCGATTCCTGTGTCCGCTGTAAAGAGTAAAGAGCAAATGCGGGACGAACGAACGTAGAGGCGTAAGTGAACAAAGTAGGCAAAATCATAAATCATTATTATTCCACACGATGGTGACACGGACGGCAGCGACACGCAATATCGAATCGCGCGGCGAGATCCTATTCTGCAGCGAGTACGGAGTGTAAAAATTACGAAACGATTGTCAAAACAAAAAAAGGAAAGGAAAAGAAAGTTTATCAAGCAGCGTAGCAGCGTAGGGTATGGTATTTTTAATTCTAATAATGATTAGTAGTGAGTAGCATTATATGCATAAGGTTCATCAGTTGTAACGCGTCTTTTAAGTGAAAATGCTGTCGTTAGTTGTGTGTGTGTGTGTACAGCGAGGCGTGAACCCTTCCCCCCCCCCTCCCCCCGCAGTACGCCGTAGGATAGGATGCCTTTTCTGTAATCATACACGGTTTATTAATGGTAAAAATTGGTGCCCACCCCCCACCCCCCCCCCCCCCATCTTCTTTCTTCCGCTAAAGTTGCTGGCCCTGTCTTAAATGAAGCAGAATTCCATTGCGCGACGGAAGGCTACACAGTACATAGCGCACGCATAGAGCTCGGTTCTTTCGCATTCACGCCGGCCAACACCGATCGCCGGTGGCAGCAAGCAAAGTCAACTAAACCGTGTAGTAGTAGTAGTCGTTCGTGTAGTATAAAACATTTAAAATTAATTTGCGGATCGGTAACGGATTCGGTTGCGTGCGAGCGCAGTGCCAGCAGGAGTGAAATCGAAACTGCTGATGCTTGCGGGAGAGAGACTTTGAACAAAAAACAAATCTACTAACCTTACTGTTTTAGATGCAAACATACTGGCAAAAGGGCAAAGCGTGCGAGTAAGAAGAAAAGAATGTTAAACACCTGTTCGGCGTGTAACGGTGGTAGTAAGTAGAAATAGTAATAACGGTAGGGCATACGTAGAACACAGGATCCGTGTGAGTAGCAAACAGCAAACATTATTCGGCGCCTGCCCGAACTATAAACAGTGTTAGTGCATAAGTAACATTAGAGCCCGCTGGACATTGCGGCACTGGCAGCGTCAACAACAACCCCGTCAGAGATCGTGAAAGGGGGGTTTCATATTCCTTTCGCGGTGTGTGTGTGTGTGTGTGTGTATGGAGGAATCTGTAACCCCGGGGCTGCAAATTAACCGTGGCGGAGAAGGTGGCACCACGGTGACTGCTGCCGCCTGTTGTCTGCCGGCAAAGCAAAACAGATGTAAGGCTTCAGATATTTATAGATTGATTGTATTATAGACAAATGGCAATCTGTGGTGTTGGCGGCAAGGCAACCACTTGAAGGAGAGAACTAACCGCTTATCAATTACGATTCGCCCGTGTTTGGGTGTGTGTGGATAACTTTAGACGAGACCGGGCAAGCAATGCATGCCCAGATAGAATCCTTCCCTCACTATCCCTGTTGTCACACCCTAAACGCTAAAGCAGGATTAATATACATATTTATTATCGTAATATCTACTGCACCCACACACACACACATACTACAGTCACGCGCCTAGCATATGATAATACACAAGCAGCACTCGTACGATCAGGCATCGTTGGCTGGCAGCGCGAACACACTAAGGTGATAGCCGGCCAATGATGGGTACCCGTACCCGGTTCCCGAATATTGTATGTGCTTTTCATGGCTCAATTAATGCGAATCGAATTCCTTCATTCTCACTGCACGCCAACCGTCAACCGGGCGCGCGAAGCACTGAACTGAGTGAATTATAAAGCCGGTAAAGATTATATTTATGAGCGGTTTCTAGACCACCGCGCGCTGTGTATTTTCTAATGTTGTCTAACTCACACCTAGCTACTCGTGGAATGATTGCGAAAACGAAAGGGAAATGTGAAGAGCAACACAGCACGACGAGACGTGGTTTGTGTGTCGAAATGGTGAAAGGAAAGGATGTGAAAAGGCATGAATGAAGCACAGTGATCGTCGTGCTATCTGTGGCGCCCGAACCATAGGAGGGTGTAATGGTAAACTTCAGCCCACACACAGAGACAGTCACGGCAAATTTGGAACTGGAAAGAAACATTTGGTTTAATAAAAATGCTACTATTTAAGCAAAATGAAAAACAAAAAACCAACAGACGAAGGGTTGGGCTATTGGTGGCGGGGGCGGATCGAAAGAAACTCGCACCCACTCCTGATGTACTACAAGACCGATTTGTCCCAATCCATGGCAATCGGTACGGATGTGGCGGACCGTCATGACGATGCCACTGGAGCTGCATCTGCCGACTTCTCTCCAACTTGGCACTATGGTGGCCTATCCAAGAGGCGGAGGTGAAAGCGTTAGGGCTAAAACCAGCTGCAAACAGTGAGTCTAAATTCTGTCATACGCGGACTGGAGTCTGTCAACTTGGCGGTGTGGAGGAGCTGTAGCACCGAATAAGTAAGTTTAAGAAGAAAATCCTAGTATACGGGGGAAGTTGTATAAATTAAAAATGATAAAGATTTATAATTCCTCTTTCTCTCTTCTTTTCGGTTAAATTATGCTGATACGAAAACATTCCAACGAACCTAAATATGAGTAGAAATCTGTGTTTCGACGAGTTGCTAGCAGGATAACGGAACAGAAAACACAATAAAGGTAAGCAGCTAAAGTAAGTTAACATTAACTATGATTATAAGCAAACTTTATTAACTTCTAACCCTAAAGTGAAGAAAGCAAAACAGATGCAGCTTTGTGCGTTCAAGCTGCTTCCTTCTCCAGCGTGTGGTGTATTCGCGTCCATTCTTATACTATTTAAAAACAAACTGTAGCTATTCCAAAGCTCTTTTGGAATCGCGGCCAAGCTTACCAGGCTTGTACGAATGACAATGGCCAACATTACATGCCAGGTGAAGGTGGATGGAAAGCTCTCAGGGCCCTTTGCTACCACCAAGGGTCTGCGCCAGGGTTAGGGGCTTGCGTGTCTCCTTTCAACCTTGCGCTAGAGAGAGCCATCCGCGACTCGGAGGTGGAAACCCTCGGGGACCATCTTCTATAAGTTAATCTAGATCCTGGCATACGCTGATGACATAGACATCATTGGTTTGAGGCTCTCCTATGTAGTAGAAGCTTATCAAAGGATCGAGCGTGCGGCACAGAACCTCGGGTTGGAGATTAACGAGGCGAAAACCAAAAAGATGGTGGCACCACCAGCGGCCCTGCTAACAAACTCTGATTTACGCAAGGGTGATGTACAGATAGGTGACCGCACCTTCCAAGTCGTCCAAAACTTCACCTATCTGGGGTCAAAAGTCAGCACCGACAACAACATTGATGTTGAGCTTAGCGCAAGGGTGCTGGCTGCCAACCGGTCATACTGCAGCCTGAGGAAACTTCTCTACTCTAAATACCTGTAGCGACGGACGAAGCTGGGACTGTGCAGAACATTTATAGTCCCAGTACTCACATACGCCTCTGAGACATGGACTCTGCCCAAAACTGACGAAGCCCTCTTATCTCACCATCGTGCAGCACATTAGGCTCGCCAGGCTCCGGTGGGCTGGTCACGTCATGAGAATGACACCGGACGACCCAACCCGTAAAGACCTTTTAGGCCGTCCACACGGACAGAGGCGGCGTGGTAGGCCCAAATTGAGAAGGAGTGATGGCGTTGATGCGTCCGCCAGAACGGCCGGGACAACGGATTGGCAGACGACGACGCTAAACCGTGAGCGGTATCGAGCATTGTTGCAGCAGGCCAAAACCGCAAAGCGGTTGTAGCGCCTGATAAGTAAGTAAGTAAGTTATACTATTTTAAGTGTTAATAATAGTGTTTAAATAATTTTATTTTAAAACAAACAACAACTATGGACAATGGCCATGCGCTAATATCTTGGTGTGTGTGTATAAATTGATCTACATTGGAAACAGTTGTGACAAAAACATAATACAAAACAAATCAAAAAGCATCAACTTATAAATGCTGCATGTGTTGCAAAGATGATGCCAGCTGCTGGAATGTTGGCTCGCGACTGACCGAGCGTGCGTGTGTGTGCGCGGGTTTTTTTTCCTCCATGTTCAATTCGTTAGCACCTATTCGTGAGTATCGCGAATACGCTTCAGACGCTCCATGCCAACAATTTTCAGCAATCTGTGTTAAAGGACAGACAATCCGCGCCATGGAAGGGGAGGTAGAGAAAGAGACAAAAACACAGGACCATGATTATTGAATTGTGGTTTCTTCCTAATCGGGTGTGAAGAAAAAAAGGGAAGTAATTTCAATTAGCTTCACTTACACTCGCTTCAGGTTCGGGTAGTAGAGGCCGATGTACAGCAGCACGTTAATCGGGAACGGTCCGACCCAGCTGAGATGGGTTTTGTTGGCGATCGCTAGGGCGTACAGGTGGCCGCAGCGTTCGCTCGTCATGCGGCGATCGGTCGGTTGTACCGAGTGGTTGTATTTCTGTCGAAAAAAAGGAAATATGAACGCCTCGCAATCATTTACCCGTTGCGCTGCTTACCGCGCCCGGTGTCTCGGTGAAGCATTCCTGCAGGAAGTTGGTCGCGGTCGGTCCGGGACAGAACATCGTAACGTGCACGTTGGGGTATTCGTTTCTTAGCGCTTCAAAGTATCCCTAGGGTGGAAAGAAAAAAGGGGTTCCGCTACATTCCCGAGCGCTGTTGCTAACCACCGTTGGCGTTGCTTACATGTAGGGCATGCTTGGCACCGGTATACGTGCCAGAGTTCGGTGCACCAATAAGACCCGCCGTACTGCTCGTCACCACCAGGTGACCCTTCATCGAGTTGCGGGCGAAAAAGTTGAGCGCCACGCGGGACAGGTTCACCACGGCGAACACATCCAGCTCGAACAGCTCCCGGTCCACCTTGATGTTGATCGAGGCCCATTCGGCGCGCTGCGATCGGCCCGCATTGTTCACCAGAATGTCCACCGTTTTGAAGTGGTCAAGCACCATGTTGAAGTAGTCGTTGTGATGGTTCAGGTGCAACATATCCATCTCCAGCACGTACACATCGTTCGGTCCGAGGCTTCCATTCGATTGTGCTGTGGAAGCGATCGGAACGGAAGGCGATTGTCGTTACGATTGTCCGCATGATCAGCAACGCATTGCTCGATCGAGACGCATGACGTGTTTCACCTTACCTATACAGGCCTGTTTCACCTTTAGCAGTTCGGAAATGTTACGGGCGGAAATGCACAGCTTCACGCCATGCCTAGCCAGTGCGATCGCCAGATCCCGTCCGATTCCGCTCGACGCTCCGGTAATCCACACCACTTTCCCTCGAAGTGACGCTGCAGAAAATAAAATCGACTTGAATGAATGCAAAATCTTCTCTTTCCAAAACCCGGCCATACTTACAGATGGGTTTGCCCAGTTTGGACAGAAAGAAAAGCTCAATGTCCGAATCCAGCACGGCCCACATTATAAACCGTACCAGGTGGTACACGAAAAAGCTGATTGCGACAAAGTTAAAGAAGAAAGCCATTCTTTCTTTCTCCTTACAGCACGGCACGGAATGGCTCACGAATGGGCCCACGAATCGATCGACACCCGTACAGAACACGCCCTTCCAGGGAGGGAACAGTTCTATTCCTCCCTTTACTGTGTTGTTTTCTCTTCACAAACGATCGTTCCCCCCCCCACCGAACGCGCCTGCTATTGTCGTCACCCGCAGAAAGCGCTGTCAAAAAAAAGCGTAATCCGCCACCGTTGCGCGACCGAACTTAGTAAGGAACTGCGGGAGAAGACCGTGCGCGATGATGTTTACGCAGCGATATCACACGACGACAACCGTGCCGCACTTTCTTTTGTCACCAGAAGACGTCGGAGGAAGGGCGGGGTGGGGGAAGTGGGTGGTACGTAGGTAGGTAGGCGAGTTTCCCATCCAAGCCCTTATGCACTTTTGATAAAGCCGCGCAAGGGTTGCCTGCGCTGCTAGTGCCAATGATCGCGCGCACTGGTGTGTTTTTATTTTTCCCCCAGAAGAAGATGGTGGTGAGAGGGGCTACCCCATATGGACCGGTGCGACCGGTTCAAATATTTAGGAAATAGTGCACACAAACACACACACACACGCTTTTTTCACTATTGGTTCGATTTGCGCGCTGCGGATGATGGCATCCGCGAATAACCAACAGGTTGGTCGGTGGTCGGTTGCTTTTGTTCTGTGACTCACATTTGCGCGATATTGTTCTCACGCATTCAGCCTGTCATTCAGGCGTTCGGGTGTATGTGTTCAGCACCTGTAGCTAACGTAGAAATGATGTAAATATTGGAAAAAAAGCTATAAAATTGTGCTTTTTAGTAGGGTTTTAACCACGTAAACCAAATAACCAAAATATTCAAAAATGTTGAAAAAGTTTATTTCCTAGAAAAAAGAAACCTTTTATAGACCACAGCCTCACAAACCGGTAGCTGTCAAGATCATGATCATTGAAATGCAGGGTTCGCCTTCACAGGAGAGTGCTTGCTTTTACACACTGGCTTTCAAATAAATATTGCAATTTTTGTTTTTCAATTTGTTTAGCAAATTAAAGAAAAATCTTTTCCAGCTTGATGAGCTCTGAATGAATGAAAACGAATGAATATTTTTGAATCTGCAATGGTGGTGGTGCAAAATGCAAAAAGGGTTGTTTATTTTGATAACGCTTTATTGCCCTTTGGTAGCAGCTACAAACACCGCGGGGAGACCGACGATAAGACCAACACAGATAACAGTGCGATTTCGTTACACATTAAACGCATGCAAGTTTTGTTTTGTGATGTAATCTTTTATCGGACCCAAAAGATTTTTTTTTTCGTTTATTTATAGAGGCTTTGGGTCTTTGAGACGGACCCAAAAGAGAGATTTCGTTTATATGGGTTAGCGTATTGCTTGGGATTGGTGTTTCCGTTGCAAGGACGTTGACTATACCAGTGCTAGGTGGTGGGTATAAAAAAGGTCTAGTGAGTCTTTTTGCATACGGTAGATCGTTACACTAAGAACAAGATGAAATAATGTTGGGCATTTAAAGAACCCAAAAAATATAATTCTTCAGATCTCGAGCTGTTATTGCCGGCGTCCTGTGACTCGATTTTAACCGGAGCTGGAGATAGCTGCGTACGGGGAAGCGGTGGTCTGTAGAAATCCCATTTTGAACTCAGGTACTGCCAGGTGCAAACCGGTGGAGCTAACGCCTCGGCCACCAGACCGTTCTGCCTGTTCGATTACTTTACGATATATTGTTCTTCTTTGGTACTACAACCTCGAGAGGTCTCGGCCTGCCATTTCTGCGTACGGGGTGGCGGTCTGGATGGGATTTGAACCCCGGTCCTGTCGTGTTATATTATGTTTTATTCGTTTTTGAATGGTAGCTAGAATGTATGTTATCTTTAAATATTCACAACAACACGAACGACTCAAACTTGAGGTAGCATATCAACAACAATGGAAAGAAGAAAAATGTTACTTTAATTTTCATCAGATTATCGCATTGAAATTGGATGGCGCATTAGCCTTTCCTTTAGATCTTTTAGGACCTGGCTAACCCGGTGGTCTGGAATATGGTTATTGGAAAAAAATATTCTTACTAACAGGTTTAGTTGAAGAAATGTTAGTTTAAAGATTGCTTTAGTTTATTCAAATACAACAAATGTGAAGTCAATCAATTTCCTAGCGTGGAGATTTCGCTAAAAAGGGGGAGATTTGCGAAATTTTTCCGTCAAAATCATCTCGGTTCATCTACCCGCATTGTTTAGAGCACTTCATGCTATCTCTCTCTTCAACCGAAAACTACCATGGCAACGCATGGAAAGTGACAGAGAGGGCTAGAGAGAAGTGAAATCTATCCGAGATTTTAGCTGGAGGAGGCGAAATCTTTTTGACGGATAGATTTCGCATAACCCCCCCCCCCCCCCCCCCCCTCTGTTAGCGAAATCTTTTTGGCATCTCGCATCATGTAGCCAGGCTTTTGGTGATATGGGCAATAACAATTTGTTTTCTCTACACTGGCTGGAACAACTTTTTCGATTGTTTTCAAAGCTGATTCAAAGCAAGTGTCTTCGAGATTCAAGAACAGTAAGACGTAGATTGCTTAACATAGTTGTGTAGGTATTTGTGGTCTGAAAAACACTGCATTAAAAGAATTAAAAAAATCAAGATTGCTCGGATTTCGGTGCACCATCTTCGGATGTATGCTAATAACGTAAAACGCTACAGCGTTTAATTTTTCACTTATCCTATATTTTTCGAGTTTGACTTTATTTCCTATTAACAATCGATTTCCTGCTGAAGTTGAGCAGTTGGAAAAGTGTAGCGTGTCCCCCCATTTTTACGAAAGATACATTGGTGTGAGCAAAAATGTACAAACGCAGCAAACAAAGAAAAAAACCGACAGAAAACTGGAGCAGTAAGAAACGGAACGCACTATATGATACACAGCGACACAAGCGCCACAAACCACTAGGGAGGTGCCTGGTTTGGCCTATTCGGACTTTTTGATCGCTCCCATGTCGATGCAGTTGATCTCGAACTGTTGGATCGGTTTGCCCTGCATGTAGGCTTGGGCGTAAAAGTTGCCGAACAGCAGGATGAACGAGATCATGTACCCGATCAGCGTGTAGTGCATCCAGAGTGGAAACTCGCACCCGGTAATGATGCCATTGATGCCGAGTATCATGGCGACGGTGAACTGGATCAGCTGCAGGATCGTCAGGTACTTCTTCCACCAGAGGTATTTGTTCATGTGCGGGCCGACGGCGGCTAGCCCGTAGTACGTGTACATCAGCACGTGGATGAAGGAGTTGACCATGGCGGGCAGGAATGCTGGCGAGAGAAGAGACGGAAACGGAGGATAGAGAACAAGCAGGAAGGACAATGTTATCCTGGGCTCGCAGCATAATTATGCTTATTATAAGTGAGTAAATCGTATCATAAAACTTAAATGACGGGGGCCAAATTTTGACAGCAAGAGCGAGAGAGAGAGAGAGAGTTTTCCATACAAATGATGTGCCATTTATATCATTTATGTAAAAAAAGCCGTGGAATGCCAATGGGCGAACGCACTTTAAGATCATCGGGCAGAGCGAGAAGAGGAATGAGTATTAAAAAGGCATCTCGTTAACGAATGGCTTTTGGTAGTGAGCACTTAACCATTTAATCGGTTTCCATCGGTACTTGACTACCTCATTCCTGTCTGTTTGCGGTTAACGGAAGGATTAATGCTTGTCGGCGGTAATGAATACGTGAATACTTGGTGCTTGGTGGGGTAAAGTGGCAGGAAGAAGCTGTGTGTATGTGTGTTGTATTAATTAAGTGGCACTGAATTATGAACATCATGTTTGTACACTGAATCAGGTGTACAAGGTGTTAACAATAGCTTTAATATCTTGTACAACGTGTTAAAATCACAGTTTGGAGGAATTAAGGAAAGAAGAGGAAAAGCTCACCACTCTTGGGTTAAAAGTGCGTATCTACATTCACAATTACAGTCAGCCTGGTGACTGTAAAGCTTCAAGGAAACGATCGATCTTATGGGCATAGATCTTCTTATGCTCTTCATACGATAATGAGTCCTTCGAGCTATTCAACTACTCTTCATTTATAAGTCGAGCCGCTAAGGTTTGTCGAGCTGATCAGACCAAAGGACCTGGATGATGATGATGATGTCCCGCCTCATACCCCTTCACAGGATTGATATATTATCTAGAGATTGTATTATATATTACAACTTCTCTCTCCTTGCACTAACAATCTCTAAGTGCATGCCTGCCACTTTTGGCTTTCCAGACTTATTGATACCAAGTAGTTGGATAGTCAATCACTATGGAGGAACAGTCCGGATGGGATTTGAAATCCGATCCTGCCGTATGAAGGCCTCCACCGTTGTCTCCTCTACCACCGGGTGGTAATAAACAATATGTAAAAAAAAACACGAAACTCAGATAATATGGGCGACCTAGACAAACTCTCTACACATGAATGAGGACACTCAAGGACTTTTTTAACAATTTAAAAATACAAAAATTGGTTATTTGAAATTTTACAAATCTTGAGTCAAAAGTCGATAACTACAGCTTGTATTCATATAAACCTTAAAGATCAACGAGAAACGTCGTAGATCGCCGTTTGATTCTGATGCAATCCCGAGCCCTACGAGTTATTCGATGACTCCAAGGTATCATTTGGAATTTAGCGAGTTAAGCTTTGGCTGAGCTGAACAAATCAAAAACCAACCGTTGAATGAGGACACTCAACGAATTAGATAACAATTTAAAAATACCGAAAGCGTTGTTTGAAATCGTACCAATCTTGAGTCAAAAGCCGGCAACTACATCTTGTAATAAACCCTACTGAAACGATCAATGAGAACATCATAGATCAAAGTCTGACCCTGACGCAGTCATTATTCTTTTCAGCTATTCATTGCCTCCAATGTCTCATTTTAAAATTCGATTCGCTAAGCATTGGCGAGCAGATCATCTCAATAAAATGGTACCAGATGGTGGCCTGCCTCCCCGTACGCAGGACTGACTATCTCAGTTACGGGTAGAATCAGGTCATGGAAAGCCAGAAATGGTAGGCAAAGACAAGACCTCTCGAGGTTGTAGCGCTAAAGAAGAAGAAGACGTATTTCAGGGCGTTGAACTCGATAAGGGGATCATGTTTTGGGTTCGTTATAATTGAAGCATTTGCTTGGGAAAGATTGGAAAAAAACGGACTGGGAGACGACTTAACTCGACTATGTTAGAGTGTAAGTATACTTACTGCTTCCACTTGGGACCCACTTGACGCCGATCCACCAGAACGAGAACATGGTGCTATGGTGGTACACGTGCAGGAACGTCAACTGATTATCCTTCTTGCGCAGTATGAAGAAGAATGTGTCCGAGAATTCCAGCACTTTGGAGAAATAGTACCACCAGACGGCATCGACAATCTGCAATGCAAAAGGAAGAAGAAGAAGATCCGGTTAAAGTCCCCTTAATAAGCGCAGTAAGAGCCCAGAGCCGCCGGAGGGGGCAATAAATTCCGACCGACAGCAATTTAGGCACGCATCCATGAATAATGGACCGAAGCGGAGATGAAAATGCAGCGTCGAAAGAGAAACCGAGCCAGCACCAGCTGATCGAGCCAGACGAGCCATTGAGGGAGGCCGTGGCTGCAGTACCATCCGTCAGGATCTCGCTGACTCGAGGTGAAACAGAAAAACCGCAAACTCACGTGTCGTGGTTTGCCAACGAAAGTGAAATCTCCGCATTGTTGGGCGATAAATAAAAAAACAAAGTTCAGCCCTGAGGTACCCGTAACCCCCCCCCCCCCCCCCCCCTTTGAGGCCCCCGTCGGGTCAGGTTCACTGGCATTCGGGAAGACCGACCGCTGTCGGTGGGAAGAGAGTAAAGAATATTAGTTGCAGAAGACGAAACTTAAAGCGAAACGAGTTCAAAGATAAGGAAGGCGCTCAACCCGTCCGAAACGGTTTCACTGCCTTCCAAACCATGGCTCTGGAATCTGGACAGGGCGTAGTGCGAAACATGGTTCCTCGATAAATCAAAAGAAAACAGCAACCAGCATGATGGAAATGTATGTCAAAGGGCTTGATCGTTGCCTTTTTTGTCTGTATTATTTTTTTGGGCAGTTAAATTGATAAATCATTCACTCGTTTCGCTCGTCCCAAAAAGGGATGCCAAGCGGGCGGAGTGCCTTCGGGACAGTGAGACGAGTCGGGGAACGGAAGAACAGGAACCATAATTAAGAGCTTTCGCCTTTGCTCACTCACTCACTGGAGCGACAGTTTTTCGGAAGATATGTAATTTGTCGGCACGATCCGGACCGGAGCAGCATTTTTTTGTCTTTCTCGCGATCGCAGTCTTTGATAACTGTAGCTACTTTGATAACTGTACATCGATGTCCAAGATGGACCTTATAAGGCAGCGGGACAGCTTGCAAATGAACGCAATAAAATACCGCGGATACATACAGTTGGGCGCGTACACTTACCCGAAGCTCCGCAGGATGGAAACTCTGCCGGCACGGTTCACAGATGTAGCTGTACCGGCGCATGGTCGACCCGATGAAGAGCTGCAGGCAGATGTAGAGATTTAGCAGGGCCATGGCCAAATTGTACGGCACCAGGAACGTGGTCAGATCGAACGGTTTCCGGCTAGAACAGAGGCACCAGAGAGCGTCATGCGTAAACAAATGAATCTCTAGAAAAGGAGGGGCGATGAGGCTTACTCGCGCATTATTTTGGGACCAATCCAGACGAGGAACAGATATATGCAGACACCGGTCAGGGTGGGAATCGGTGAGTCGACCATCGGCCATCCTTTCGTGCGCGGGTCGGCGAGCGTTAGCGTCCATTCGTAGTACCCGAACACGTCGTAGAACGGAATGCTTTCGCTGATGTTGGTGGAGGTCATGGTGAGATTCGTGGCGTTTTAATGTGAAAGGGACTGTTTGTCAGGTTACGGGTGCGTTTTCCCACAGGAAAAGAACCTACGAAGATGGGAAAAAGTTAATGTTAGTCCGCTATTAGAGGTTTTTGATACTACTCTTTGAGGCATCCTTGAGTAGCTGTTGGGCTTAAAGTTAAAGGGACACTTCTAGTCGCCTCCTCAAGTTAGGTTCAGAATAATCAGCGTTTCAATTGTTTCGAATAGATCCTGTGGGGAAATCAGGTTTTAAATTGTACGTGGCTAATGTCTCTAACCAGGAAACAGATGATCGTTTCCTTTAGGCTCACGAGAGGCTTGATAGCGATATTTGTAAGCGCAGAGATCTGTTATTACCGCGATAATACCACCTATTTGTAGAGTAATATCAAGTGTAATCACAATGTCTTCAGTGGTCCTGTAATGTAGGTTCACTATCTATTCGCCCATGATTCCTCGTGCTTTGAAGTTTAAAGTTATATGAGAAATCTCCCGGAGTTGTTCTATGTGCCCTATCTTGCCGTAAGTAAATTTACCAGCTTAATGCATACAGGCTAACCATTTGAAAAGTCCACTCTTCTCCCAAACACAAGCTTGTAACAAATATTGATGTTTAGTCTGCATAAACAAAAGTCAGATACATCCGGACCTTGCAAACATGCTTTCTACCATCTGTACAAATCTTTGCGCCTTTTGTACAGCTTGGGCGTAATTATTGATCAGGTCACTTGCTTGATTGTATGGTCAATTAACATTTTGAAATCACTTGTTTTAACTTCTCTGGCATTACTTGCGTTCAAAATCTGTTTTCTTGTTACTTAAGCTGTAAAATTCTTCTTCCTTGGCACTACAACCTCGAAAGGACTCGGCCTGCCATTTCTGGCTTTCTGTGACTTGGTTTTCACCCGCAGCAAAGTAGTCAGCCCTGCCTACGGGGGAGGCTTGTTAAAATTATTTACTTGACGGTTTTGACTCCCTGCCATAATAAAATAGTAGCAAACATATAGCAGAGTTCCAAAAACCCTTTGCCGAAGTCGCCTAGGCACTCGTCATGGAAAACAAATTTATTGCTCTCCAAATTTAAATTCGTTGCCTTTTCTGCTTTCTTCTTAAATGGACTGCAGTTGGTCTAATTTATCTTTAAATAATTAGTTTTAACTGAAGTCTTTTTTACCAATAATAAGTAAGTTACATTGTTTTGAGTGGTTTTGTACATTTCCAAATTAACGTGGGTCTGTACATTAGAGTGGGTTTGTACATTTCCAAAAACCTTCAACCTTCAATAAAGAAATATTATTTTTGAAAAGAGTTTTAGGAAGAGAATTTAGAAGGATAATTGGTTCTTTTATTATGTTATACTTTCATAAAAATAATCAAACAATTAATATGTAATCACAGAGCGAAACGAGCACGAATTCATAGCCGAGTCTGCGTTGCGTCGAAAGTTGTCTACAGTTTTTAAGGCACATTGCGTGTAAGACGCGTAAGCGTAAGATTTATTAAGCCAATTAACGACATAATCATAATAATAAGCGGACATACTACTCACTTTAACTGAATCACGTCGAGTGTCGGGTGTAAAATCGGTCACACTCGGCGTCGCTCGATCGGCAAACACAGGCGAAAAAAACGTTGCCAGCAAACTTCGTCAACCTGTCAACGGCAATGCCACGACGACTTTGCGACAAGCGCTTTTGCTGGCGCTTCAGCGTGTTAAAATTTTGTTTTTCCTTCCTCCTACTTGCGACGGTATCACTGGCGCGGTTCTTTTTTTTTTCGCTGTGATTGGCTTTTTTGTCCGCCTTGCGAGAAACACACCGAACGAAGATCGATGTACGATTGAACACCGTCGGTGGTGGTGTGGTTAAGGATTTCTGCCCTTTTCTTGCTCGATGTTTCACTGTAATACTGGACTTTTTTATCAGTTTATTAAACACACTCACTCATTAACACACACACACTGCACAACGTCTTGAGCGCACCGGCCAAGGAATGGATTTTCGTTTGGATCACACCAATGCTTAAGAACGGTCCTGCGGGTAGATGGCACAACCTTCACTTGACTGTACTGTCCGGCCGGCGTCCGTTTGGATAGCGTGATCCGTGATCCGTGGTGCAACAGTGACCTGCCACTCGCGTGGTGCACGGTTCGGCGTGCGTAGGAACAATGACGCCACCGTTAGCCCGCGTGTGGCCAGGAAAGCGCGAACGGCCGTACGATTTTTCCCTGATCGATGCATTATTATTTTTGCACCTTTACAGCACACCTCTCGTTTTGGCGCACGCGCACTCCGATACGATCGCTTCCCCGTTGCATCGAGTGGCACCACGAACGGGACGGTCGATGCCGATGTCGGGGAGTCGTGACCCGGGAGGGGGGCCATACGACATACGACACTTGTGCCTTCCGTGGCACGGTCTGCGCTGTGCAAGTGAGTGAGATGGCAGAGGTACATTAAGCCTGAGGATAGTTACGGAACAGGAGTCGGGTGGAGTGGGATCGGTGCGTGTGATCGATGCACATAAAACAGTTAATTGTTGGTTTGAAACCGATGCAACCGATTGGGATGGATATCGACAGCACAACTGCACCGCGAGTTTCTATCGAACAAATATGTTCTTTACCCAAGAAAGCGATAGAAAGCTTCACACCAGACGTAGCAAACACAACGAGAGCAACTCAAATAGTAGCAAAACAGAGGAGTGAGGATCTTCTCCGTAAAGCACAACATAAACCCGCGCCAAACAACATTGTTGATGCATCAGCTGCAGTAATAGTCAAATGTACATTTTCAGTGATTAATTTGTGATCTTCACTAAACTGACATTTAACAAATCGTCCTCCTGGAGGGATGTAGCTGAGGGCGAAAGTGGAGCTGAGTGACGGCGATCGCTCAGCACTCACCTTAGCAACCGTTGTATTATCATACAAATTAGTACAACATCGGTAATGATCGCTAAAAGACAGATGAATGATGGATATCCGCTAAAGTGTTGCGAGACCAGAACTATTTAGACACACATTCTTCTTCTGTTCTTAAGTTACTCTGGACGTTTAAATTGTTTTGCCAATTTGAAACCGAGGTTAAGTATGTGGCTTAAGGTTTGTTTTAATTAAAACAGGCCATTTACCGTCTGGGATGTTTGAATCGATTGGGCGATCAGCCATCAAAACGAACTCTAAACGCATACTAAATGGAGGCCCCAAAGGTTAAGTGCTTCGCGAAGTGGGGCTGACTGGTTCTAAACTTGATTAAATATAGCCGATTATGATAAATAAAGGTCGTTTGGGAATAGATTTTATAATTTGGACTCATGAAAACAGTTTAAAGTGGATTTGTCTTGCTAAGTACTTATTTCAGTATTGTTTTTAGATAGAGTTTAGATGCGACAGCGGCACCGGTCTTCACACGGCAGGATCGGGGTTCAAGTCTCATCTGGGCTGTTCCCCCGTAGTGAGGACTGACTATCCAACTATGCGGTATCATTTAAGTCTAGTGAGCCAGAAATGGCAGGCATGACCTAAGAGGTCGTCAGGCCAAGAAAGAAAAAGAAGAAGAAGACCTAATATTATGCTCAGTAAAAAAACCTTTTTATAGGTTCAGTAATCGAGAAGGTTTCAGTAATAACCAGGATGGTCACTTCTTTCTTCGACCTTGAGAAGCGATTTCTTCGTGAGAGAAGCGATCGGGGCATCAGATGTCTGTTTCATCACATCACATCACATCACTTACATCACATTTAATTGCATCTGCCGTGATCAACAACTAGGCTGCCACCTTAGAACATACTAAACAGATTTTTGGAAGCGGTTAGGAACCATAACCTATGTTCCCGTGTCTGACGACTGCACTTCAACATTTGACAAGTAATGAATCTCATAAATATCCAACCGTCCTTAATAAATTAAAACAAGTCTTGAATCTGATCATGTAAATACTACACCCATAAAGCACTAATACTTAAAGCAACGTAGAGAAGAGTTAAGAGAAACGTAGAATATAGTGTCTGGTATAGGTGTCTGCTATGGTCATGAAACAATTGAATATACATTTTTATCTTGCCCAAAGCATTTTCATCCGCAAACAATCAACTCAAAACGTACGAAGAGCGATATAAAGCTGCACTGTTTTGTATATTCCCATTGTAAGGGCAATACATTGGGCTAAACTCCTTCAGGCGTTTGCAAATTACATTGTCGACTTCGTTGGAAACAACGAGCGATACAGGGTATCTCAACGATTTTTGACTGGTTTTGTTCCACCATTATAACCTTCTTCCAAAATTATTTGAGCTCGTAGTAATATTTTTCAAAACATCTGCTTTTGTTTAGTTTAGGGACCGGGGTTCAAATCTCATCCGGATCGTTCCCCATAGGTAAGGACTGGCTATCCAACGATGCGGTATCAACAAGTCTATTAAGCCAGAAATAGCAGGCGAGACCCGTAAGAGGGCGTTAGCCCAAGAAAAAAGAAGTATTTTTGTTGTACAATAAATATAAAAAGCTGGCCGTATTGCCAGGCCGTCCTTCATGAATAAAAAAAACAAGAATTTTGTTGCTTTTCTGTCTTTTTATTTGTCTTTTCTACAAAGAAAACCAAGAAACCCATTAAAATGCCGCGGGAAACCAGATGAAACCAAATGTCTAGAAAACCGGCAAAAGCACCTCGTGATAACACTACCCATTTGTTTGGGGCACTTTAAAAAGAACCCTTGGAATAGCGTTAAAAAGCTTCGGCATACCCTGCATTATGTGGTTTGTATATCTTAAGATCTAGAAAAAAAATTGAAAAATGAGTTTAGTACATAAACACTTAATATTTACCAGCTTTTAAACCTTATTTCCTATGTGTATGTTTTTATTAATTCTGTATGTTGTATTTGTTTTTTATCTGATTTTTTTTGTCGGGTGATCCGTTGACGGAGCAAGAGCATTCGGGGTCAATGCCGACACTGTGGTAAAAAGGGAGACAGACTATTTTCGCTAACAGTGTTCCTCATTTCTGTCTAGCCTTGATAGGGCGGGCCCGGCCCGGCTGGCTGGCGTTGGGTTTGGTGGTGGTCGGCGAGTGCAACCTCGTGATTAGCAGCGACCCTGCTGTTACGGGATGGATTTCGCCGATAGTTTCTGAATTCGGTTGGGCACGGGCTATCACTGCTGGGAAGCTTGAGGAATAGCAGTGTTCACTTGGAAACAACCCCAGAAACCCCAGAAACAACCACCACGTCAATAGAAAGAGTAATAGAACCGGCCCAAACTATCGAACATACTCCAATAGCACTTTAATACAACCACCACAATAGACCTGGACTATCACGCCGCAATCGCCTCGCATCCCGAGTATGCCCGGGATAAGGCAAAAAACAGGAAGGAAATTCCTTGTTAACTGTTGGTTTTTTGCTATTTTTTGTGAAATTGGTCAACATACCACACGGCGTCTAGCCGTCATTCTTTAAATAAATAAATAAAATATTGTGCGGATTAGGATGGACAAGGGAGAGAGAGAGAGAGAGATATATATAGCTTCATTCAAGCTGGGTGAGGTAATATATGTAATCCGAGTTGGATTACTCTACGGGAGAACACAGCATTGTAAGTTCTTTTTTTTTCTTTTGTTAACAAAAATAATTTGAAATTAAGTGGACTACCCCGGTCACTACAGGTATGTGTTTATTACGTTTATTAGTATGTGGTAACGTTTTATTAGCAGTGTCAGTCTTTCGAAAGGAATTTCGTGATTTACGTACCATCTCAAAAGGTCTTCATTTTGTATATCATTTGAGAGTTGACTTCATTTCCAAATGCTGGATGTTTACAAGTTACTAAAACGCCTGATTGTATGCAATCGTTGGAATTTTGTGTTACTTTCCCATTTAAGTATTTATTTCTTGTTATTCTAATCGTCATGGTTAAGAAGGGCTTTGAAGGGTATTTTAAAAAATAATTTACTTTTTTGTAATACCCAATTCAGACTTATGAAATCTCACTTCCTCCTATAACGTACTATTCACCCACAAAAAAAAGAAAAGAGACAACAATTACTTAACAAAGCGTTCACTTTCTTCCTTGTGTTAGGCGAGCGTTAACAACGGGTTTAGGAGGAATTTCTTAGAAACCCCCTTGCGCAACCGGTTCTGGCGGCAAATTAAGCGTGTCCGCATTCTACAACCACGAACCCCCCCCCCCCCCCCCCTCCGCTCTGTAATTAAACAGCTTCCCCACACCGGTTGGAATCGTTTGCACTCCCTTCCTTGTAAGGACGCATGAAGAACGCGCCCTATGCACTTTTGTTCCTCTACCTGTTCACTTTGACCCAGATGGGGAGATTAGAGAAGTCGCTGTCAATCAATATTAATCGGGACGGGGGCTGCGCATTCGAACGCCTTCGCTTCACGATCACGGTTTGCGGAAGGTTTAGTGTACCAGAAGCTTCACGACCTTTCCTTCGTTTATGAAACCACATAGAATATATAGACGGCTTCCTGAATTGATTTTACAAGGATATCAGCCACACAACAAAAAAAAAACACCTCAAGCTCAAAACACATCATGCAACCTTGGCCAAGCCTCTTTACCTTGAGATTGAAAAGCGAAAATTTCAGCCCCAACCCCCATATAATCACCGTCCCCCGGACCAAGCTACAGCCCAAAACCCTGATGACACAAAGCATGCGTTTTAAAAAAGAAAGTTCATGCAGGCCCCTGACCAGGCCCCACTTCTGCGCCACTAATATGGATGCACAGTTTATGACCGTCGTTGTGATTGAGGATGTTTCGCACAAAATTAAAACATTTAATGGAAAATCAACAGCGGAACACGGATAGCATGCATTGCGGTCCCATTCGTTCGATGTGCATGTCGATGATGGGGGGTGTGAGTAATTGGCCGGACAGAAAATGCACGGCCAAGAATCTGTGCACGAAATCCGGATGCGCAACGAACATGAGCAATTTTTGATTAACTCTGTTAAGAGTTTTGGAATGTTTTTGTTTCTTCAATTAATATTAATTTAATTAATTTTAATTAATTAATGAATAGAATTTATTTATCATTGTTTTTTTATTATTTTGGTTTCACTTTTTATATGTACGTGCACGATTTATTTTTCTGATCTGCTTTTTAAACATTTGAATTTCTTATTTCTTAGTGTTTTATTTTAGTTTAATTTTTTTACTTGTTAATCTGTTTACATGTTTGTTTATTTATTCATCATGTTTATTTGTTTTCCATGTATTCATTTATTCATTTATTGCATTATTATTTATTAATTTATTTGTTTATTAAATTATTGTTTAATTATATTTGTTTTCAGGATCGTTAGTTTCACTCCAGCTTTTAGCTTTTTAGTAGTTTCCTTTATGCATGGTTATTGGTTAAATGCTTAGATAGCATTTAGTTTTAAGTTGTAGCTATTGTTATAATTGTTAAGCCTGATGGCAGACAAATGAACTTTTAAGAAAGAAAAAAGGAAAGACAGAAAGAAAGAAGTAAAGGAAGAGAGAAAGAAAAAAAGGAATAAAAAAATTAAAAAAATAAATAAATAAATAAATTAAAAATAAATGAATAATAGATGAATAAAAAAAAATAAATAAACAATAAAAAATAATATTTATTGAATAAATAAATATATATATTTATATATAAATATATAAATAAATAAATAAATGATTAAATAAATGAATAATTAAATGAATAAGTAAACAAATAAATAAATAAAAAAGGAACAAATAAATAAAGAAATAAAATAAATAAATAGATAAAAAAATAAATAAATATATAAATAAATAAGTAAACAAATAAATAAAAAAATGTAAAAGGAACAAATAAATAAAGAAATAAAAAAACAAATAAAAATTGAATAAATAAATAAATGAGTAAATAAATTAACCATTTTTTATGGTTTACTTCGCTTTTATTGCTGTTTCTAATGCAATTTAATTTCTTTCCTCAATTTGTTCCTAATGACCAATCGTGCCGTTTTAATGCATTCAACTCTCCATCCATTTTTAAACCGAACCGATGTTGTGATTCCATATGGAACTCTTATTCGTCCTTTTTGCCCGCATCGAACGCTTGCCCGGAACGAAAGTGAAAATTTCACAGCTTACGCCTCTTGCCACGCGCTTTACGTGCCGCCACTTGTGGCACAACACCCCGGCAGGATGATGCAGGGATTGGGTCCGAAACGGTGCAAAAGACGGTGAAACTCATCGTCCCAGGCTTTCGGTTTCCACAACGCCACATCATTAGCGAAAACCGGTGTGTGTGTGCGTGTGTGTGTGTGTCAGAGGGCAAAAGAAATCGTGCATTCTTCCGTGCCTCTTAGCGATGATGCGTAGCGAAGATGGATTTCACGACCGTGTGGCATGTGGAGTGGGTCATCTTCGCCGAAGATTTTTGCTTTTGTTTGCGAGCAGCGTTTTACTGAGTTTTGTTTCATTTCTCTCGTCCCCGGGGAGAGTCTTCCCCAAGCAAGATTGCAATTCAGAATCGAACCGAGAACAGACTGTTGCATTGCCAAATGTGCTGCCTGCCCGGGTGTAATTTGTGACACCTAAGTGGTAAATAATTATAAATTTAAACGTTAACAACCGCAATAATCGTTGTGTCAACCGTTGGTGAGCCGAAACGTTGCCTTGGACGACCACTTATCGATCGTCGCTGCACACCGATCGCTGCAGCAGGAAGAAAGTGGTTCCTGCGCGTTCAGATCCGATAAATCTTACGCATCAAAAGCTCGTCGACAGGTTTCCGGTGTATCGTTTCACTTTATCGCTCTGCCCTTTGACCATTGCGTCCTGGGCTGGTCGGGGCACTGGCGGGTCGGAAGAATCAGAAGAAGCAGGTGCGGTCGGTACGTTTCGAAAAGTTTCTCCACGAACCGTAAATTGCAGATTATCGTTAGCAATGACGTGAGAAGATGTTGAGCCGAGCGTGGCAGGCTTTAAAAAACACACACACTGCAAATAAATGGCGTGGGCAAGCAAACATGTGCGTATGAAGTCCTTTGGAGGTGGTATGTAAATTACGAAATTCCTTTCCGCCGATCAATAGTGCTTGGAAGCAGACGTAAATGTCCACTTACATAAAAGTGGTGTAAAGGAAGAAACATCTCTCTCTAGAAAACAAAAAAATAAATAAACAGTTAAAAAGTCCTTAATCTTATTACAACCGATAATTATACCATTTCCGATAATAAGGTAAACACAAAGAAAATGGAAGAAAGTTTGAACTGAATAAATCAATAAAATTTATAAAAACTAAAGAAGAATGATTAAGATAAAGATACTCAAAGTAATAAAAAGTAAATAAAAACTCAAATGGCGAATAAAATTTAAAATGTCTTCTTAGGCCTAACGACCTCTTTTCTGGTCTAGCCTGCCATTTCTGGCCTAACAGACTTATTAAAACCACGTATTTGGCTAGACAGTCCGGTCCTGCTGTATGAAGACGGGCGCTGTTGTCACCACTACCACCCCCCTCCACGTACTAAATTGTGATTTATTTATTTTTGTTTATTTATTTATTAAATATGACGGTCGGTTGCCGTATAGTCACCAACGCATGAGGTGACTGTGAATTTGCCATACCCGGGGAATTTTCGACTAAATTACGATTTAGTTACTTTAAAAATAAATAACAGCATTAACTTAATTTATCACAAATTTCGAATAATATTAAAATATAAAAAAACCTAAAAAGTGCATAAGAGAAACCAAACTGCAAGTAAAAACGTAAGCACATTATGTATAAACAAACAAAAACAATCAATCAAACAACTGAAACCAACAATAGTTAAACAAACTGTTATATGTACAATAAACACAACATAATTAAAATAGTAAAAAATAATAACAAATAAATTTGACGAAAAAGCAAAATAGCGACAGATGATGAAGATCTAAACATATAAAAATCACAAGATAAAATACTTAAGAAAGAGAGTCTTCTTCCATGACACTAGCCTTACAACCTCGAGAGGTCCACGGCCTACTTGGCTTTCAGTGGCTTGCTTTTAAACGTAGCAATGTAGTCAGCCTTGCCTACGGGGAGACGGTCTGTATGGGATTTCGTCCTGCCGGGTGAAAACCGGCGCTGTTATCGCCTCGGTCACCGGACCGCCCCGGACCGATCGAATGGAAAAGACAGTATGAGACGATTAATTTCTTATTAATCTAAACATGTAAGTTGATGTAAACAAATATTTTAAAGTTTAATAAAACATTTAAATTATAAATAAGGAAGCATGGGTATTTAGTTTTTTTTATATTTTAACTATGAGGGTAACAACAAAAAACTTAACAAAGCAATACCTCTTTGTTATTTACCTTATCACGGGCATGCTCGGTTGTGGATGTGTTGTGATTGCGTGTTGATCCAGGATCACGGTGGTAGTTGAATTTAAGTTGTTTTAAGGATGTTCGTTATCTGGGTCCGGTTCTATTACTGTTTCTATTGACGAGGTGGTTGTTTCTGGGGTCCAAGTGAACACTGATATTCTTCAAGCTTCCCTGCAGTAATAGCCCAGGCTCAGGTATTTTGCCGCCAATATATTAATAATCAGCACACAGGTTGCTGCAAGGCCATTGCATCCACAGAAGTTCAAAGGAGATCCCCTAGCGCGATCATATTCTTTGCAAGACCAAAAGAGCTGGTCTATGTCATGACACTGTAAGCTTTCGTTGGTTTATACGCTGAAGATGAGCATCCAATGAGCCTCTTGCCGTCATGCAGATGAACGCCCGCTCTCTTCAGTGAGTCCACTAAACCAGTTCCAGGGATACTGTTAAAGTTTTCAAGTGTGGCAACCTTCCAAGAACACTCAAATATCGAGCTGCAAAGTACACAAAACATGATCATGACCACCCACGGTCAACCATCGAATGCGGCACATCGTTTGACGAGATTCTGATTGATATCGGACCCAGGCCTTGACTGCACTTTGTCTAATGCAGTGGTGCGAGTTCCCCGTTGTCGTTGGCGGAACTGGTTTGATACGGAGGTGGATTTTTTTTCGATTCCCCGTTGCTATAATCTTGCTCACTGCCCGCCGATTGCACACAGCAACCGTTCTGCAGCGTTTGTACGTATTGTTTTAATTGAAGGACTACGTGGCCGCACCGTGCGCTATCATTATCCGAGCAGGATCGAGCTGAAGGAAGCAGGCAAATGATCACTAAATACCTTCATCAACTAGAGACACCCCCCTCCGATGTACCCGATTCTTGGTAAGCTGCATTAAAGGTTAGCTCCACCGGTAAGGTTACTACCGTTTCGCTTCTAGAGACAACCCGAAAGCATTAGAAGAGTCGGAGATGCGGGAAGCAAAAAAACGAACACCCGGTGCATTATGCCATTCGAGTGGTGGCTGATGCTTTCCGAGATTAAGGCTCGGATTAATGACAGTTTCGACGGCTAATCGAAGCATAAGGATAATTTCTATCTTCCTGCCCACTATGGTATCCAGTGGTCGACCTTCAGCTTTTTTTTTTGCCCTCCTCCCGTGAGAAGCATGCGCGTTAGAAGCGGAGTGGAGTAATCGTAACCGCAAACAACCGACTTCAACGAGCGGGAAGCGACGAACGCGTCGGTTTTTCCTGCTTCGATCTGATTGACTACACGTGCGCGTTACAAAATCCAAAGAAAGTAATGGAAAATGATGTCAAAAAAGCAGTACGTGGCTTACAATTTCCCTTGCGATAACCACCGCACAAAGACAGGGAACTGTTTTGATGGGTGCCTTGCATGGAGAAATGGCTATGATCGATCGGTATGGACACAATGTACGTGAGGAGGCATGAATCGTTATGTCAGAAATGTGAAACATGCTTTCTATCATAAGATGAGGGCTTTGTGTTTGCTTCCTTAGGCCCAGGTGGTCAGGTGGTCAGATTGGCTACCGAAAGGAATGGAGCGCTGCCTTGCGATGGAGTGAGCTCACAATAGGAAATCGCTGGAGGAAATGAACTGTTGTGGTGGCTATTGTTTGTCAGTAGACGGGGACAGGAACAACAACAACAACAGGTGAGCGATTGTGGTTTTCCTGATTAAAAAATACTGTAAGCAGACTGAGAAATATTTCAAATTATTTTATAAAATTTTCTAGAAGCATTCCACATGTATAACTTATGAAATCACTTTCCATTTCTCGCTTAGAAAAATGAATGATTGCTAATTAACAGCGAATTAATGATCGGCCATCCTTCTTCGGCCGTCCAACTCAATGACACATTCCACTGGTTGCACGCCAGTCGTCACGCCGATCGCAAAGCGACTCCCTCACTTCGGCTGCACTTGAACCATCGTTCGGTCCAGCCAAGGGTCGAGGAGGAAACCGGTGGCTCTGAACGGCACCGAAGCGATTTGCACTTCTCCATTACTGATTGATCGGTGGTTAACGGGCGTGGGTCGAGCACAATCGCGAAAGAGACACCATCCTCTTGCGATGGTTTCTGTGAGTCAAGCCACCATCTCTGGGTGGGATGTGCAAGTTCGAAAGTTCAAGTGCAACCGAGTGTGTGATGCGGCTGTAAGGACAGATTGGCGCAATAAAATGCGCATCAAGTGCAAAAGGTTAAATGCAAAGTAATTACGTCCGGAACGGCACAACGATTGTGCGCACACACACAAACAGAGAAGGTGGTGCATATTTGCCACCTGATGGAGCGGCATGGTTGATGTTGTTTTTGCGCTAATCTAATAATTTGTGGAATTGGTTTAGCGGGTAATTTACATTACAATAAGAAAGGGGAACATGGAGGGTGTGAATTTACTAAATTATTCTTGTGATCGAATTTATTCCAAGTAGTATTATTGGAGTTTTGTTTCTTCATCTGGTTTAGGTGCAAGATCGATCGACACGTGATGTTACTCGAGGTGGTGTTGGTAAAGCTTCATTTCAGTGATCTTTTGCCCGGTTAATAGGTTCTGATCTCTCAGTAACTGCTAACAGGCATGCTACAAGGGCAAGCAATTGTGTCTCTGGCTTCATCATTCTATTTTCAAAATTCTTACTCCTAATTGTTTAAATTTTTTAACTATAAATGTTAAACCTAAAGGTGACCCTAAACCCTGTGGTCTAGGTGATTACAAAGTTCATCCGGATCCGGATGCCACTTTATACAGGACTGACTATTCAGCTAAGGGTTAACATTGAGTGCTTTGGTTTTCGTCAAATAATCACTCCGGATCTTCTTCTTCTTCTTCCCTGGCACTACAACCTCGAGAGGTCTCGGCCTGCCATTTCTGGCTTCTGGCTTCTATTTCAACAAAATCAAGCAGATCGATTGTGTTTATACTGATTTCTATACGGCGTTTAATAAAATCGACCATACGATTCTACTGGCGAAATTACCAAAATATGATGCGAATAGGAATTTAGTTCAATGGTTTAATAGCTTTCTAGCAAATAGGTCTATAAGAGTAAATATTGGTGCGTCATTTTCTACTGAATTACTTCTAACTCATCAGACTATAAACTAGCAGACTTATCCGCTCCACGTTGTAGTAGAGTTCGTAATCTTGGAGTGCTTTTCGCTGGCAGGCTAACGCTTCAGCCCCATCTTGACCTGACGATTTCCAAAGCCCTACGTGTGTCAGGCGATTCGTCAATTGTGTTTGTAAATAGTTTAAAGATCCGTTTTGTTTAAAATCTTTCTTTTGTGCCCTAGTTCGTCCCATCATTGAGTTTGCTAGTATAGTTTGGTCCCCGCGTCAACTAGATAGAATAGTCAGATTAGAAGTCATTCAGCGCAAAATTTACAACAAAAAATATTTTATCGATTACCGATCGGTTGGTCTTGTAATGTCGCCTGTCCTTACTGCCGGACAAGGTGTTTACTCTTTAGACTTTAGAATCATTAGAACGTAGAAGAATGACGGCACAGTGCATATTCCTTAACAGGACTATTAGCGGAAATATTGACGCCCCGTTTTATTCTGGATAAAATTAACTATCTTGCTCCAGGGAGACAATTGGGACCACGACAATTATTACGACAAATCGTACGACAATAATACAAATCACGGAAACACACAATGATTTTGACGTTTTAATAGATTATAACATGTCAGTTGACAAAAACTTTTTAAAGGCAACGGTTTCGATGATTATTTATTGTAATGTATCTGGTTCATATTAGGCAGACAATTATTGTTAGATAACTAATACACGAATATGAAGTCACTCAATCAGAAAAACCTTCCCAAGACCTTTGGAGGTTTTCAAACTGTGTGGAAACCTTTAAGATCAATAGACCTCTAGAGTTATTAGCAGGGCTCTAATGTTCCAGTGATATCAACGTCTCGAAGCTTCAATTGGTCATTTTCGTTGTTTGATCGTTTAACGAATCTACTTCTATCATATTTGAAATGACCTGTGTTTCACAAACCGCCCAGCAGTGATAGCCCAAGCTCGACCAAGCCAGCACCGTAATCAGAAGCTATCCGTAACAGCAGGGTCTCTGCTAATCACGTGGTACGACTCGCCGATCACCTCCGAACCCAACGCCAACAAGGCCGAACTCGCTCACAGAAAACGGACAGGAAAAGTTGCTGTGGTAGACGAAGAAACTCTCGGGCCGAGATTGGACGGTCGTAAAATGCGCCTTGTTGGACGCCTGTTTTGGCCAGTGAGTCTGCCTTCTCGTTGCCGGGAATTCCACAATGAGAAGGTACCCAAATTAGCGAAATCCTTAACGCCTTGTCGAACATGGAGCCAAGCAATTCTATGATTTTCATGGTAAGGAAATCCTGACTCTTAACAGCCTTCAGGGATCTTACTGCTTCAATAGCGCTAAGGCTATCTGTAAAGACGAAGTACTGATCCGAAGGTCTCGTTGCTATCGTCAATAGTGCGTAAACACTACACAGCTCCCGCAATTTGAAAAATGCTTCGGCGGGCTCACTAAAAACGCCGAAGCCGATGCCTTCCTTAGAGGACGATCCCTCAGTGTAATACTGGCTCATTTGGTCTAAATGGCCATACTTGTCCCTGAAAATGCCCGGAACTACCGTCGGGCGAAGATCATTCGGTATGGTCTTAATTTCCTCGTGCAACGAGGAATCTGTTTTTAAAAGGGAACTGTTGGTCTCAGGAAGGGCATCACGGTTTAATGCCTGTGGAGCGCTAGGATGCACTTGTAGGGCAACAAAATCTTCGTAGATTTTCAAGATCTTGCTCTTAGAACCTGTCTCTAGAAGCGCTTTAAAATTTTCTTCGATCAAGGGATTTGATACTGAAGAACGGACTAGAAGGCGAAGCGACAGCATTTCAAAACGAAGTTTCTGCGGCATCACTCCGGTCATCACTTCTAGGGACATGTTGTGTGTGGATTTCATGCTCCCTAGTGCGAGTCTAAGACAACGATACTGTAGCCTCTCTAGCTTGAGCATATGCGTGTTGGATGCCCAATGGAAGCATATGCTTCCATATTCCAACACGGATAGTACCGTTGTCTTATACAGTCGCAGGACGTCTGATGGATGTGCGCCCCACCAGAATCCTGTGACTGTCCTTAGAAAGTTGATTCTATTACTGCATTTTTGCACCAGATGGGTGATATGTGTACTCCAGTTTAGCCTTGAATTGAACCAAACACCAAGGTATCGAAAATTGTCGGTAGTTGATATCTTTTCACCGTACAAAAAGACATCAATTTTCGGGTCAAATAGGCATGGCCGTATTGTTGAAAGAAAATATTTGTTTCAAAAACTATTCAAACAAATTCAAAACTATTCTCAAGCAGTAAAACACTTTGGATCGAAAAGAAACATGATTGCCATTGATTACCACCACGACGAAACTAATAATGTACTGTGAAGGCCAATCGAATAAGATCTCTTGAACACCCAATTTTCAAATTATTGCTTTCGATACTTCTACTAGCTATTGGGGGCGGTCTGGTGGAAGAAGCGATAATGGCTTCGGTCTTCACACGGCAGGACCAAAGTTCACATTCCATCAAGACCGCCTCCCCGTACGCAGGATTGATTATCCAGCTATAAGTAAAACCAAATCACAGAAAGCCACAAATGGAGCTTTCGGAGGTTGTATTGCCAAGGAAGACGGAGAAGACTAGCCGTCGACTATAACCAGTCCAAAATTTTGCAAAAACATCCTGAACATCTTAATTTTTTTTTATTTGGTTTTTGGTGGTCATTGGCCCTCAAGCAAATTGTTGGTCTTCAAGGGTTTTTTTTGGCATCGTTATTGATTTTAAAGCATTATTTGAGTAATAAATGTTTCAGGTTTTGTTACAGAACAACATAACTAGGCTAGGGTAGCAAACCGAAGTCCTTCATAGAAAAACTCCATTCAAGTTTCGATTTTCAAATCATACTGGCTTAAACCTAGTCTGATAATGCATTTCATCTCAATCCATGCTACTCGTATCGTTTGGTATTCCTTACTAAAAAAAAATGCTCCCTGGACTTTCCCATGAACCATCAACCGGATCCTTTCGTCCATGTCATCGTCGCTCGATCGTCGACGCTGGAGCCGTTTGCTGACTTCCGTTGGTGGTTCCAATTCAATGGTCGGACAGGTGGGTTTGGATGCACCACGACCAGATCCATTAGCAAGGTCTTTGACGATTGATTTTCTCTAGGATGTAAAGGGGCGACTACTTGAAATGGTAAACGGGCATTGCGAAACTAACAAAGTTCGCAGACACTCGGACAGGCCCAAGTGCAGGCGATTGTTCCCCATTTGGCCGTGCGTTTCTCTTCGGGTGGGTGCGGATTTCCCGGGTCTTTCTTTTGTTCAATCCACCATTCATTGACGATGCCTTTTGATGGCAGGTGACGAGGCCTTTTGATCAGCGATGAGTTGATGCGCGCGCCGGAAGTGGATGGCCGGTTTTGTTGAAATAGGGAAAGTGTTGTGCTGATGGTGGATCTGCTGGAAGAAATATAACGCTAGATTAGCGTGCTCAGCGTGAGCTTGCTTTGAAGCATCGGAAGCCACAAAAAGGTAATTAAAAACACAAAAAAACGCCGTATATGGTAGGTGCAAATTAAAATGAATTGTGGCTCTGAGTGAAGTCGATTTTTTGTTAGCTTTTTACAAATACTTCCAATTGGAATACAAATTAAGATTGAACTAATCTTTTCGATAGTTAATCAATGTGTCCATCAAGTACAGATGTTTTTGAAAGTAATGAGAGCAGCTGCAAGAAAATCAACAACATCATGTACCTTTTACCTGTTCTCTGTTCCTCGCTTGCAGCAAATTGCATCGTGCGGGTGAAACACAAACACAAACACGCTTTGTTGACGCTGCCACACTCTTCATCGCACTGCACACCGGCAAGTGCAATTCGCTCTGTTTTCTCCACTCGACGACACGACCGGAGATCGCACAGATCGGTCCAACCCGCGGTCACTTTCTTCGGCGGCAGAACAAATTTGCATTCGGGAATGGGCAAATGTGCACACCAGTGGGACTGGGCCGTGAGACGTGCCCAAGTGGCGTTCGAGTGATGTGCGCTGCGAAATGTGGAGTCGCCGAGTCACGACGACGCGCTTTTTGATTCCCATTTGTCATCGGGTCCGCTGTGTTTGTACTTTTACCAACCGGCGGAGGGCATCACTTTTCGGTGCGCCAGTTCATTGCCAGCGAGAGGCTTTGCCGAAGGGAGGTTTGGCAAAGTTATTGATTTGTAAGAAAAAGAAAAAAATATTTTTTTCAATTTACAGTGGTTACAGTGATTACAGGAATTTAGTGTATAGGAGGTACATTTATTAAAATTATTACACTGCACGTTGCGTATTTAGCGCTTAAATCCAAACTTAAATTGAAACCAAAACATTCTAAATAGAGCCAAAACGAAGCCAAACATAGCTAAGAAATATTCTTTTACATTTTTAACTATTATTGTTTAAAAGTTAAAAGGCGTCAAAGTTGAAATGAGTTATTTGTTTTTGGACTTTTTGTTTCAATTTTCTGTCTCTATAACTTCTGAAGTTCTTTGCGGGTTTTGATGTAAATTTGTACAACAATCCGGCCAGTTAAGTAAATCTAAGAATTAAACATAAAATTTATACGAACCTTAGAATAGTACGAAAGGCTAGCTTACGATTTTAAAAGCTAGAATTCAAAATTTAAAAAAATACTGATAGTTTTGGTATTTGTAAAATTATAATTATTTTATTTTTTATAATTTATTCAAGTTAACTTACTTTTACATAACTTTAATCCAAATCATTAAAAAAATATTTAAAATATTTTTCCAAATTAAATGCAGTTGAAATATTTTTAGTTACTCTCTAAAAACCTTCAATAATGGTGCTACGTACTGTATTGTCCACTATGGCCGATAAAGGCAACGGGACTTTATGGAAACTTTTAAAATTGTGTTCGGTTATCAGTAAAACTGATCAAATAGTTTAATTTCATAACCGTTGAGATCAAAAAAGAAGTTTTATACCGATATTTGTTCGAAAATTTGCACTGTTAGGCCTAAACAGGTAAATAAATAAATAAATTCTGAAATAAATTTTGAAGGAAATACAATCGCTACTCTGCATAAAAAGAGATGAACAACACAGCAAAACACAAAATTGCTAAAAGATAATTAAAAAATGAATTAAAATAATTTTAAAAGACTAAAATTAATTTCAATAGTTTTTTTTTCTATTTAATTAAAAAAAAGCTCTTCGCTAAAGAATTTTAGTTTCTTAAGTGACTTCACGGACGAAATTTAGTCATAAATATATTTGATTATTTATTTAAGGAAATTACCAAAAAAAAATCATTGTTCGATTTGACACCTCTGCCGGGCGCACTAAACTCGATCACTTTCGAGCAGTTTGAAAGCTTTTCACCCAGCGCTTTCAAAAAACTTTTTCGCTAGAGCTTTTTTTCATGACAGCTTTCATGATGCACCCTTTCGTGAGAGAAAAAAAGCCCTTCCTAGGGTTGAATGAATCATTGCAGTTGCAATTTACTTTAATTAGTTCGCGTTCCATTTTTTTTGTTCCTGCATTCAAAAAGGAAATACAGCCCCATAAGAGGCTTATTAACAAAGCATAAATGCACGATATAAAATATCCTGTCCTGGCCAATTTCTATCCACCACACTCACACACCCCGCTGCCCTGCGGTTGTTTATCATGACTTCATAATTAATCAGATTCAGCTGGGAGCGTTGTTTACCTTTCGACAATCTCGCGCCTGCGGTCATGTTCCCGTCCATTCGGGAATGATTCAGGCGCTTATTAAATACGGAAGAGGATCTGTGCTTTGTGCGGGGAGTCACGCAATGTCATTCCGCCGCCGCGTTCGACGCCAGGCTGTCTCCCCATTTGTAGATGGGAAAAAGTGCTCCGAAAAACGTGCATAAGGTCCTGGCCGTTTGGTGTGTTGTTTTGCTTTGATTTGTGGTCGTGAGTGTGCCCCGGTGAGGTCGTGGTCAGCTGATCGTAATCAATAATCTTGATGATAATGTGTCTTCATTGTTGTTTTGCTGGGGTGTTTTTCTCCCTTCAGTTCTGTGTCGGTTGCGCGTTCCATACACGCCGCTTCATCCACCAACTCGGCTGTGACAGTAATCGATGGCCGTTGGTGATGGCCACATTGTAGGACATTTTTCATTCATGGCGGTGTAGTGTAAGAGCGAGCCCCTCGTGAGGTCAAAATGGCTAGCACGAAACCTTGTCTTACCTTGTACCTTCCATACAGCACTCAAGGACAGGGCATGGAAAATCCTTCCCCGTACAAGTTGATGCACTTTTGAAGCGTGCACCAGGCCTGGTTCCGAATTACCTGCAGTTGTGTGTGTCCATTGTGTCAAACGATCAAACGACATTTTCCGGGGTTTCCTTTCTCTCTCACTGCCAGTGACAATAAATAACAACGCAAACAAAGAGTAAAACATAGCTCTAACGACTCCGAGGGCGACTGATCGCGTGCCGAGAAAGCTTCAGCACCGAACAAACACACACACACACAAACGTCACCCGATCCAACACGGAGGAATTCCTCACGAAGCTCTATAGGAGCCGAAGCTCGCAAAAAAAAACATCCCGATCTAGTTGGCGCGCCGAAACAACAAATAACAGCTCGCGAAGCTTTTTCAGTCGTTGGCCGCACGTCGGGTGGTTCGCACGTTCGTCTGTCGATAAGAAGCGCGCCCATTTCTTACCAGTGTGACACTGTGCATGTGATTGTGTGTGTGTGTGCGTGTTTGTTTTTTTGTGTTTGAAAGCGAAGCACCAGTACCCCAGAGTGGTTATTGTTGCTATTAATATGTAATTGCGCTCTTTATTGCCATCGGGATCGGGAAAAGAGTTCCTCGTGACTGTGCTTCTTCCAGCTGTGATATCTGTTTGTGTGTTTGTACGTATGCAGGTGTGGTGGATTTAAGTGTGAGGATTATGAAAATCAAACCCCTTTTTTGCCGATCACCTTCGCATGTCAGAAGCAGCGGTAATTAAATATTATCATCGATTCCGTGCATTCCGCGGCTGACACGATGGAGGCGCCTGGTGCGTTTGACCGGTGTGGTGATTTTCGTTGTCCCTTGCTTTTTCGTTGTTTTCTTTGTGGTGCGTTCGGCGATAAAGCATACGCGGGATGCGTGCTAGTGCTTGATGAACCGTGCTTGAGAACTTCCGGCCACTTCCACTTACTTTCTTTGTTATTTATTCTGATGGTGGATTGGTGACTGAAAGGTAAAACAATGTGTTTGTGTTGTGTGTGTGTGCAAGGGATGGAAAAACAGGAAAAACATCATCAGGCTGAGGTCGCCGATGCCGTCGATAAATGTGAGCCGGGGCGCGCGAAAACCTGCTTCCGGCGATGGGTCCATAAAACGGCGTTTATTTGTCTAGTGATTTGTTCACACTTTTCGGCCGTCTGACGGGGCTGATGATTTGGGCTAATAGTGGTATTACGAGCGGAAGCCCAATTTAAATCGAATAAATAGAACCATGCTGCTAATGAAAATTAATGCTGGTTCTCGTGATCGCTATCTGGAGAAGCATTTATCCCAACAATGAAGAGAGTCGAAGATGAGACGAGCTAGCCATTTTGCCGCTTTTGTTTTCTTATTTGTTTCTTGAACTTCTTTTCATTTGTTTTAGGTTTTTTTTAAATGATTTGAAGTGTTTATTCAATTTGTTTTCCTTCTGCATTTTCACATTCCGCTTGCGCCATCTGGATTGAATCTTATCGCAAGCAAAATCATCGAATCGAACCCCAAACAAAAGAAACACAGACAAACAAACGCACAACAAATCCACAGCGCCATAAAATCGTCCAATTGCAACCGCCGAATCCACCAGGTGCATCGGTGCATCGAACGCAAAGCGAGCGGCTCTTTCCATTTGATATAATAAGTATTGATTGATGCACTATAAATAGGGTCCAATGGTTTCGTGCGGGTTCCTTTCCACCAGCACCCGGATGGATGTATTGTTTTGATTTATTGTGTTTTGTGGATCGATGTATGTGAGAGTTTTTTTTAATGAAATCCAGATTTAATCAAACAAAACAACTCAGAGAGAAGCAAACTTCCAAACTCCAATCAGTGCAACTTATCTGAGGTCTGTTATGTCATTTTTGAAGCTCTCAATATTATACTGTTTTCTCACAAGAAGCAAGAACAGTTGTGTTTACAGTTCAATCACGTTAAGCAAACCGTCTTTCGAGTCAAGCAACTGTTTGTGGCATTGTCGCCATTCGTCACTTCCATCTTGTTTGCTTTGTCCTTCTTTTTTTTTGCTCTCGTACGAAAGCAAACGATGGTTTTGTCATTCGATAAGTGGAGTTTGCGGTTGGGTTGGGGTCGTAGCCAGCGAAAATGCAACTACCCCTGGTGGTGTCCCTTTGCTGCAAAAAAAAAAGGGAAACGAACAAGCCAGCGAGCAAACGGGGCACCAATCTCCTGGGATATAATTAGCGACGGAAATTGAAGACATCAAGGAGCAAAGGCGCTGGTCCTCACTAGAGCGATGGATTATACCACGTTTTGTATGGATTTTGGAGCTGGAGTTTCAATTTTGATATTTTCAGTAATTTTTCAAACTTTCTTATCTTAAAACAGGAGTCTTTAGAGGCTCGTGATGTAGTCGTATTTATAACACAAATTTAATAGCATCTAACAAAAAATTCTCCGAATACATGCGTTTTGCATACCTTCAGGCGTTGCGTGTTTGAGCATGTTAGTGGAGGAGGTCTTGTTGTCGATTGTAAAGGCGACACATACCAACAGTAGAAACGTTTTATTTTCTAGCAGCCATTCCTATCCACAGCTTGCAGCGTTCCACCATTCCAGGAAGTAATTGAGAGTATTTCCTACGTAAAATATGCGCTTTCTCCTTCACGCAGATGATGTCATTCGATTATTCATGTTGTGTCATACGTGAGGCAGTGAACTTGGGTATGATAACTGCTAAGAATATCTTCATCCATGCTCGGGTGGATATTTTTAAAGCTTAAGTAAAAGCTATATTCTATTGCTAGGAATATCCCTAGGACAATTCCACGAATTCGTGGCAAGTATTGGGATGTTCATAAAATCTTGAAGTAATCTTTTCGTGTTTCGTGTCGATCCCGAAAGGGCAACGAGCAGTAGAATCGATGGTCGAAATTAAACATGAACATACTGTCTGTTTTGATGTCTCACACTACGTCCACGTAGGACACACGCACAAGCATATAGGAGCGTCAGGCGGATGACCTTCCACACCTGTGAGGAACATGCAATATCACTCCCCAGGTCATCCAATAAATTCCAAATAATTAATAAATTTATTTAACGTCCTCAGACACTTGCTCACACCTATCGTCTCGCTACGCGGTTGTGCGATGTATCAAGCGTTCCTTGAACAAACGGTGGTTCTCAGTGTCCTCTCAACGGTCGACAATTAATCCTGCAACCGTACCTGTTGCATTGGACGTGCCGATTGTCAATGCTTTACTGCTTTTCGCCTAACCCGGCTTCCACAGAGCCACTCCCCCTGTGCCCCAACCATAGCCACGAACCACGTATTTAATGGAAAAAGACACCCTGGAGACATCCTCGTTAGTATTTACCCGTCTGTGTCTAGCAAGACGATAAATTATGCAAATGTTCACTTTGCTCTCCAAAACACCGAAAAGGTATCGGTCGGAAGCGTCACTCGCGACGGGTCTTTTGTCAGCCGGGGGAGCAGAAGTCATAATGCACGTATGATTTGCCGTTTGCGAAACGCGTGTCGGGGACAGGGTTGGACAGTATAAACGATGCGCCGTTCGAGCAGCAGTAGGCAGCAGCAGCCGTCACCAACGTAACAGATGTCATGTCAACCAATCCCCCCCCCCCCGCCTACTTCAGTCTCACACGTACTTCGATGATGGGTTGGGATGCTAAACGTTCTCAGTCGGTGCGATACAGATCATCAACCGTCGTTGTGCATCTTCTGCTTCGTCGTTGGCGAGCATCAATTGGTTTGGCCACGGAGTGCGGCAAACTTCAGATTGCTTCAGTGTGCCACAAAACCATCGCGGCGTGCCAGTTTGACGAGCGGGCAGTGCAGTACGCGACTTGATTAGTGTCCATTTCCGACACGTGCTGCGCGTTTGTAAGTGTGTGGCAAGTGCAAGTGAGCCTTACTTTGACATCCATCGGAAGTGACGATTAGTGTAGGATGTGATACGCGAAGCAGAGGACTCTGGTGGGAGCTCTGGTGCTAAGTCCGGTTGAATATCGTTCCTTTTTTTTTGGTTAGTAGTGATCGATGTGTAAAGAGTGCTGTCAGTGATGATGTGTAGTGTGTGTGCTCGCCAAACGGGCCAGAGCAAGTGAAAGCAATCGCACCTGATTAGCTTTGGTTGCTGTTCTCCGTGACACACGTACGCTACTGCAAGCCTTCCGTGACCAACCGCGCTGGACTGGACGTGGCGGTGCGTGCCACACTCGCAACAACCATGAAATGATTATAAACTCTGCCCAGCGGAGCTCCGGACCACGACCACGACGAGCGCAGTGGGGACGACCGCAACGTCGAAGGCGACGTCGTCGGCCGCGGCGACGACGGAGACGGCGGAGCTTGCGGCCTGTCGCCAACCTCACCGGCCAGCCCGAAGCCTGAGCCGCACCGTAACCGACAAAATGGCAGCCACCGTGATTCGGAGCACTCCCAAAAGCAGCGCGATCACGTTGGCATTGCTACAGCTGCTGGTGTTGTGGTGAGTTAGTTTTTTTTTGTCTAACTTTGTCTCAACCTACTAGATTTACACCCCTTGGCTCATTGCAATGTGGTGTAGCGTGTGGTGTGATTAACTCTGTACAATAATTTTCCTAATGGAGTACACCAACCGTTGACCCTTTTTTATAGCAAGTCGGTTTATAGCAAGACAGGATATGAGATCGGGTTGTGCTGATAAATCAGTGCTTGTTTTCCAGCTGTTAATTTTCAACATTATATTGCATTTTCATCTTTTTGCTGTTGGTTTTTTACCCTTGAAGTGTATTTACAAGGTTTATAACGTTTAGAACGCCGTGTGTCTTAAATTTATCGGGATTCACAGATACTGTACACGACTCGAACACAAATCACACATACTATTGTATTGATACACACTATACAGATTCACTTGTTTGTCTGCTTTGCAGTGACTCAAACAGAAATTCGGACAGTCTAAAATCTCACGACTGGAGGATTTTTTTTTAATCTAGGGCTTCACAATTATCATTCGGTTTTTATTCAACACCGTATAAACCTTTTTGTAAACCAAACTACAGAAAATATCCTAAGAATAGCACCTTCGACTGGGTAAGCTAATTATGGCTGGGAGTATTATTTACAATTCTTTTTGAACTCCCAAAAATTATTACTAGACAGATAAAATTAATTCTTCCGTGCACAACCGAGCATGCCCGGAATACGATAAATAACTAGGAGTAAATTCCTAGTTGATTTTGTTATAATAGGGTTTTTCGTGAATTTAATTCACATCGTTCGTTATAATTAATAATTAAATAAAATAAATAAAAATAAGATAAAATCAATTCAAGATCCACATTACTAAACATTACTTTTTACATACCAGAGAAATCGAAGAAGTTGGTCTAGAAAGGTGTTGTTTGCGGGACATACTGATAAGTTCTTATCGCGTACATTTTGCAGTCAGTTTTAGTACAGTTGGTCAGCAAGGTACTTGCCAGGAGCGAAACCTTTGCAGGAGAAATGTTATGGAGAAACTATGAAAAATTGTTATCATTTTGTAAGCTTGTATGTCGATCCAAGGAACTGGCTTATATATGTTGAATTAACACAAACCATTGGTTTGATAAGTCAAAGCAAATTTTGGATGGTAGTCCGGATAAATTAAGAATCTCCCGACAACATGTTTTTTTACTGAAAGTGCTAACCCGTACAATATGTCGTGATTACCATGTGACAACTGCCCAAAGCACTTAGAAACATAATACTTATCTTCAGTCATAAATTCATATTGGTTTAAAAAATAATAGTGGCCTTATTCTTTAAAACGTACGTCAAATATGTCAAACGGGTCGGATGACAGTTTGATTGCAAGACCTGATCCGTCAGATCCTATACTTAGCGTGTACGAGTAGACGTATAAGACTGTGCAATGACTCCAGACAGCGGTAAAAATGTACAAACATTATTTAAGGATATCTAAATCTAGCATTAGAAGCTGCTAAGAACAGCTGAAACAATGACAGATTTTTTTAATGGTTAAATTCTGATAATGGTCCAGATATCAGCGTTAGCAGGAACAAGACTTTCTGCACTCTTTTGTCTATAATGGTCATTTGGTAATCGATTCTCAATATTTTTTTTTAGTCAGTGAATAAAAGAAAATTGTATAAAGAGATGAAAGAAGATGATGATTGTCCAGTCCCAGGCTTAGAATATCGTCCTCAAAGTCCAGCAACTGTTGGATTTTAAGGTGTCCCGATTTCTGTTTGAGTCACTGTATCTCTACTATGTTCATAATCATGTTGGTCACAAATGCTATATTAGCAACAACTCCTCCAAAGTTAGAAACAGACTAAGTTACTCGTTTTGAATAAAAAAATGTTCAATCAAGTTCTGATAAAAAACTAATCCTAAATTAAACAATTTATTTAAAATGGGTTGAATTTAAACCTCAAAAACATTTTTTAAATCCTCCACCTAACAGAAACCTATAAAACGTGAACCACGACTTTTTCTAATCTAAAATCCATGCCCCACAATAAACCCTTCATTGTTTTTTCGGGATAGAAACACCATAATCAAGATGTATTATTTAGCGTTCGAAACCATTCGAACGGCATGACGTATATGTTCGGATGGTGTAGACTGTTTTTTTTCTTCCTCTCGCCCATGTGTCCTGGCACGCACACCAGATTTGGCGTGAAAAAGTTCGCCCAATCATGTACACTCTTCTGGGAGGGTGTATTTTTTATGGCGCTGTGGCGTCGGCGAATCGATCCCTTAATACTCGATATAATGCATAATAAAAATGGTGCTTAAGCAAAACTCGCCACACGCTGATACCGTAGCCACGGTATCCTTCGAACGAGCCAGCGAACCTCCAAGCTTCACTTGGTGTAAACGAAAATCAATTTCTACCGTGCTTTTTTGTTTTGTTCTTTTTCCCCCACCGATTGGATGGTTGTTTTGCTATCAGAAGGTAGTGCTGCAACTGCTGGATGCAGTTTTGACTTCAACTCGTTCCAAAACCCTGGCAGTAAGGCAATCAAACGACAAAGTTTGAGGCTGCCGAGCCTATCAATGGCTAAACCGAAGGCCAGCGGTTGCATGTGCAGCAAGTCGTCAATAAGTTGTGCTTGCGCTTGCCGGTGAGTCGCGTCATCGTTGGAGTTGAAGTCCAATTTAGGCGCCTTCAAAATGGTTATCGATCTTAAACCAATAGACGGGAAAGCTCTATGCAGCTATGGGGTGGCCTTCAATGGTTAGAGTGCAGGAACCAACCAGCATTCTGCGAATTAGTCCGCTCAACTTTGGGATATGTCATGCGGCTCAGCTCATGTTCTAGGCTGTATAGAACATATGCGACCTGGAATTAATTTGGATTCGATGTTTCGGCTATTATCGGATATCATGGATCGCTCGAGGCGAAAACAATTAACAGGACAACAAGGACGATATATTTAAACATCGTAAAAAGTAACTAGTGCCCATCATATAGGATTAACAAGGAAAACCTAACAAAGAAACCGCTCTTACTAAAGCGGTCACCGCCTTCCCATGGGACAAAATTTAACTTCGCGCGTTGCATTTAACGTTTTGCGGGCTCGTCAACCGAAAACCCCCCGTCTGGGTGATTAGTCTGAGTGCTGTCACGTAAAGAAGGGGCAGGGCAGGTGTTTCTACGGTGATACAAGACCATCGATAAGAAATCGAAACATGTCCAGACGGGTGCTGAACGTTGCGAGCTGGTGGCATTAGGAGCCCGGGGTGGATTGGAGCTCATTGATTTTCTGTCAATTTTTTGAATATACCCTTTAGGAAACGCTGCAGTCATGTTGGTGGGAGGGGGGATGGGTTGCTGTTGTGCTGGAAAATGGGCTAGGCCAACCAACCAACCGATTCCGTCTGCCTGACACGAACCAAAAAATGGTGCAAAAATGATCTTGCTTGTTTTTGGCATAGTTTAGCATGTGTTTTTGTGTGTTTAGTACACTTAATCCAACTCACGTGATTGAATAATATGAAAAATTATATGTCAAAGGCCTCATGCATGTATTCCATTTAAGTTCTTCTTCTTAAATTAGCTTAAATCCAGCTTAAAAGCTTTAATAAAAAAAGTTTAAATCCAATTTAGCTTTTTTTTACTAAAATTAAACAATATAATTCTCTTGAACAACAACTTTTAGTGTCTATTGCTTATTGCTTCATGGGAGTTAACGAATTATAATAAATTATTAATTTTTGTAATAGTTATCAAATTATATATCTAGATGCTAAACATTAAACTAAATTAAAGCCTAAAGCCTTTTTTTTACAATGGTTAGCCGAGGTCTGATTGTGTGGTCCTGTGACCGAGGTGACAGTGGCGCCGGTCTTCACACAGCAGAACTGTGAATCGCCAGTCCCATCAGATCAGATCAGTCTCATCCAGAGACTGCCTCCGCCGGGCTGTGTCTTTCTTGTTGCGGGTAAAATTAAGTCACAGAAAGCCAGAAATCGCAATCCGAGACCTTTAGAGGTTGTAGTCCCAAGGAAGTAAAAAGCCGAGATCTGTTAAAGAACATCTAGAAAATGATCACTAAAATTATTGGAATGAAGTATTTTTAGTGAACTTCCTTCCTGAAGACCATGATTCCCGGATTAAAGAGTATAGAAGGAAAGATAAAGCAAGTTGGTGGCAGTTGTTCAAGTAGATTTTGGTTGATTGATTCTATATCGAGCTACACAGTCTGACGAAAAGCTCAGCGTTTTATAGCTTGAGATGCATTCTGTCCATCTCCGAACGGATGAATATTTACAGGGTTTTTCAGTTGATATTGTAAAAGCATCGATATTTTTTTGTAGGCTCCTTAGATGAATGATAAACAAAGCTGGTTGACATGGGAACGGCTTCAGATGACAGGCGCGTCAATTACGTTTTATTGTGAAGTTACCAGATGATATTATAATCGAAGCCGATGATATTGTACACGATTGATTTTTTACGAAAATATTAAAAGACTGTTTGGCCATAAGATTTTTACCAAGCTAGAAAATAGAGTTACGATATTTTGTATGGGATGTTGTACTATTCTCTAAGGCGTTGAATATTGGAAACGATTGGGGGTTACATATTCATAAGAAAATATTTAAAGAAATTTTGTATTTTCAGTACTGTGATTCGACGCCGTACTGTCATTATGATTTTTTTCTAACATACAGATATGGACAATAGAATAGGACCAGCTATTTTCCAATCGTAATATTAAGCTTATGTGTCTATTTTCCACGAATCGACTAAGTTCTTTTTTTTGTGAAAATTAGAGATGTTGAGAAAACGATCTTATCATAGAATGATTTGAGGAATGGTTTCTAAGTATCTTCTAGTTTTTTTAATTTGTTTTTTCATTTCTAATCAATGTTCTTTAATTTTTTGAATGCCTTTATAAAATTTTGGTTTAATTATAACAAGTAGAAGTATTTGAAAACCGATTATAAAAGTTAACTTACAGGGTTTTTCAGTGGATAAGGCAATAGCATCCATTTTTTTGACAGGCTGCTTAGATGGAATGGCAAATAGCGAAATTCCGGAATTATTCCAACCAAATTTACCACGTACGATAGGCCTATTATTGTAATGTCCTCAGATGATATCGGCATAGTCATTGTAAGCGTTCTCCCAGCGCACGGGTAAGTGCGCACAATATCAACGGCTACTATGACAATATCATCCAAGGACATCACAATAAAAGGTATTTGATTCCCCTGTCATCTGAAGCCGTTTCCTTATCAACTAGCTTTGTTTGCTATTTCATCTAAGGACCCTACAATAAAAATGGATGCTATTGTCTCATCAACTGAAAACCCCTGTAATCTACTATCTGTATTGTTTATCACTATATGTATCTATTATAGTATTGGAAACCAAAACAGAACAGCCATTACTTTAACCTCGAATACAGGCGTTAACTGCTGATTTTGATCTTAACTCCTCACCAGCTTATAGTTCTAGTTTGCTTATAGTGATATAGATTACTCGAAGAAAGCTATTGCAAAACCTTTTTACCTCAAGGATTAGTAGGCAAAGATAGCGAGATGTCCATAATTTTCGAGACAGTGATAAGGGGAAGTTTAAGTAAACAGTCTGAAGGTGGTATGTACAAGCATTTATTTATTTCATTGGCTGTAACAAAAGTTACAGACAGTAATGATAGTATCTTGCGAAAAGTCACTGATTTCTAATCTATAAACTTCATGCAGCACCAGCACTAATATAACAGAAGTTGACAACTGTCCCTACCTCTGGCAATGCGCTTTACCATGATTTGGCAAATTTGGCAGCCAGTTGTTCCACTAGCTTCTCAAACTTTTCCATGTCACTGCATGCAACACGGAAGGGATAGAATAGTGTCACCATTCCACTTCCTGCCTTCTCGCATGCATCACACTGTATGCTTTTGATGAAAGCCGGCCCATTCTGACTTACGGTTGGACGCCAGCATTCATTATTGTTTCTAGAGGTAACTGGCTCATCATCCGGTTTCAAAACCACGATCTCTGTTTGGGTTTCCTGTGGGACACCGTCATCGACACTTCCGCCACAAGCAGCTGGGAAGGGAAGATCTTGCCATGGTTTCACAACCGCTTTCTTGCCAGGCTGCGGAAAGATGATGACTGTTTGGCCCACGTTCACGGTACGGTAGCCAAACTGATCGGCCACGTAGTAGATACGAAGCTCACCACCAACCGGTGGTGGTTGGGTGTATCCGTAGCATCCGAAGGTCACATTTTCCGGACTCTTGTACTTGTACTGGAACTGATCATTGACTCTGCTCACTTGAAAGCCGTATGCAAACTTTTCTGTAGAGCGGTAAAGAATGCGAGAGAAGTTTTATTTACACATTCTAGCTTGACATTTTGACCGTGCCACCATCCTTACCTTCGAAAGGCTGTATGTTGATGTTCGAAACGGCATCTTTACCGATTATAGTGTAGGCTTCCGAAGCCGCCACAACGCACAGAACAAGCTGAAATGTGATGGATATAAAAATTGAGACAAGGCTCTCTGATGCTATCAATTTGTTGTACACTAACAATTACCAGAACAGAAAAGGAAACCATTGTTGATGGAGAACTTGAACTTCGAGAACAGACAGACAGCTGGCAACTGATGCTTCCGAAGACAATCGGCATTGATTTTATACAAATTTTCGAACCGATCGTCCTTGGGTTTTTATTTTTGCTTAGAAATTAACAGCACAATTCTAACGGGCCCGTTGTGAGAAATACCACACAAATGGTAGAAGCACAAGCAAGTTCCTGCAACGCGGAAATGGACCACATTTCGCTAATTGATTATTCGCGAATGATCAAGCAAGCAGTTATTCCCGCAGAATGTGTAAATGTAAAGCTATTTCCAGATAAAAGCCTTTTAAAAAATTTACAATAAATTTTGAGTAAAATATAAGGTTAGCAAATTTGTAAGACTTTACGCTTCATTGGTAGCAGCTGTTTGGAGGAGTAACTGGAAGAAGTAGGATTTAATGGTTGGATAGCATCTAAAACTGATACACCACGCATGTCGTACCGTGTGATTTTTTTAAATATAAAAACTTGTTAATAGATCAATCCAATCAGATAATTATCAGATTGCCTCTAACTTCTGGTGATGCTTGTCAAACAACTTCGGGAGGCATTTAACTGACGCTCGTGTGATGTTCAAGCTTCCGTGTGCGACCAATACGACCGTCAAGCCACAAAAGTAGCGTGGACTAAATGGTGCGTGAAAGCTCTAAACAAATCCAGATGTAGATGCTTCCAAAGTTCTTAAAGAAATGGAATGATGAATTCTTGGTCTATTAATATTATTCTAAACGCATATTGTCTTAAGTAAATATCTTTCACGATTTTGCAGAGCTTTCTAACACCACTTAGAGCCTATCGAAACAGAACCCGCCATCGAATCGTTACCATTTACATATACGACGGACATTGTAGTTTTCTTAAGCAAGTGCTAATAACCGATACGATTCGGGCGAGAGTAGACGCACGTGCCGCCCGGGAGATGGTGCGGTGGTGAGGGTTAGCCAGCAGCATACCTGCTGGTAGAGAGGCCATCGTCTTTACATATTACCAGCACAACCAATGTCTGCAGCGACGCATTCCATAAACATACGCGACCTCCCTTTGGGCTCGTGTGGAAAGGAAAATGGACTCAACGACAGGATAACGTGTGTAACGGAATGGTGCCACAGAACCGCGCGCGGCGCCGGACGTGCAAGGAGCAAGGAATTAAATGTTCCCATTATAAATAATTCATGAGCACTCGGTTCGATTCTGCCCTGTACCACCCCGCTGAACAAACATCAAACTCCTGCAACCATTCATTCAAACGCGGTGGCTTACGGGGTGGCTCGATGTTCACTGTCAGCCACTGTCCCGGAGGTGGGCTGAGGCGGTATGGAAAGTTTGACGTGTTTCTGCATGCGTCCGCATAGGTTTTTGTGCTAACATTCTTTCATCAAGACGGGTGGTGTCGTAGTGTAGGTGGGGGTTGTAGGGAAGTTTTGATTCTTTCGCCCAGGAACTCCGGAACCATGACCTACCGGAATGCGTGAACGAGTTTCGTTGGCATGAGCCGGTCAAAGCAGGGCTAAATCAACGCAACGGCAAACAAATGGGGCTAAAATAAATAAATAACGCCCCTCGTACGCCCATAAAGCAACCGCAGTCGCTGTGTACCACTTCCGGATGCATTGATTCCGAGTTTCCACTGCGGTTATGTGGCCCACCCCTAGGCTCCACAGTCAGGAAACGGGAATGGACACTGAATTTCTTCAGCACCAGCTATTACGCACCGGTTGATCTATTTCGGGACTTTTGCCAATGTCGCCCACCGGTAGGTGGTAGGTTCCGGGAGTTTGCCATTTCATTTTCTTCGACAGCAGTTTCTGACCGGCTCAGCGTCTCCAGCGTGGCTGTGCGAACCCCGAAGCGTTCGTATAGCTGGTTCCGATCTGCCTCGCTGCATAATGCATGGAAAGCTCATTTCGTGTTTGTGTGTGGAGATCCATTTGCTTCGAGATTTGAATTTCGCGCAGGGTAAAGATGCCAAATGGAGAGCTTTCTCTCGATTGAATGAGGACTTTTTTTCTTCTTGGTTCTTGCATACAAAGATTTTATTGGCATTGGCCGTGTCGCTGGCCACCTTCGACCACCAGCAGACCAGACACGATGTGCTGTGCCTCATTTATAAAGCAGACGAAGACTTTATGGGCCGTTTTTTTTTTCTTGCGCTATGGTCCATATGTGTTGCAGAACATATGGCTCTTCATTCTTAACAGGCTGACGTTGGAGTTTTAGACGCCAATAAATTCTTGTATCGTTCTTGTCCATATTATATCGCTTTTTTTGTTCATGGAAATGTTGGGAACCGATAAGAATCACTCGAATAACCTTGATAAGTTTTTTCTTTTCATAAACCTTATTTTAAACCTCTCAACCTTTCCTTCCGACTAAGGATAGTCAACAAAAAAACAAAAAAAGATATACTCAACAACAAACAACGGCTTCTTGAATGGTTAGATGACGTTGATGGTTGCGTCTTTATGCTCGTCATACAACACCACATCGATCGTCACGAAAGGAAGCGATTAAGGGAAACGAATTCACGAAATGGCAACGATCTTGTTGGATAAAACTTGCCCGAAGAAGGCTTCGTTCGTGACTGGAAAACATTTTTGTTAATTGATAAAGTTCCATCGCGTACAATAAATTTGTATCACTTTGTGAAATCAATTACATTTTATTGAATAGTTTGAATAGAACGATAAGAATTTCAGCATATTAAATCAGATATTTATGTTAAAAAATATCCAAATTTATATTATTTACTACAAACTTTCAAATATTCTTAAAACTTGGCTACAAAACATAGTTTCTGAGCTAATTTTGTAACTAACAATTCTCATTCTAATTTGATCGGTTTGAAAAAACCAACATGGTTGCAAATACCTGTCTAAATTTTTTTAATTTTTCCAAGTGTAGTGAGCTTTTTAGTTGAAAGTAAAAAAAAAGGATACGTTTACATCATAGGCCGCAATACTTAATTCTAAATACAGGGTTTTCCAATTGATAAGGTAATGGTATTCATTTTTATTGTAGGCTCCTTAGATGATATGGTAAACAAAGCTAGTTGATATGGAAACGGCTTCAGAAAATAGGGGAATCAAATACCTTTTAAAGCCCTATTAAACGTAGTTATTTTGGTAGGAATAATTCCGAAATTTTGTTGTAAAAGCGATTTGTAAAAAGTTACCATGGCGAAGAAAAATGAATTCGGCACGACCTATTTACTTTCTTTCACTATGGAAATGTAGAATAATTCCAACGCTGCTATAACACGTGCAGCAAGTGATTTTGTGCCAAAAAGAAGAGAAGAAGAAATTTTGACAGCGAAATTCCGGAATTATTCCAACCAAATTTACCACGTGAAATAGGCCTATAAAAGGTATTTGATTCCCCTGTCATCTGAAGCCGTTTTTATACCAACTAGCTTTGTTTACCATTTCATCTAAGGAGACTACTATAACAATGGATGCTATTGCCTTATCAACTGAAAACCCCTGTAAAATGATTTAATTTATACATGTACTTAAGTCAGCCTATTTTCCAAAATAAAGCCGCTCATCGATCCTGTCTTTCATGCCGAGGATTGACTATTCACTTAAAGTTAATTCAAACCACGAACGAATACTATCTCAGGACAAGACATACCAGACTGAGGAGATCAATAAGACATTAATCCAGGACATCATAGGATGAGCAGTAAGTGCAACTTATCCTCCTTCGTAAGGTATTAAAGACTAGGTGTCTTTTAATTTAATGGTTTTCTTCTGTCGGTTCAGTGGTTTTTTCTACCGCAGTCAACTACGTCTACAGGGCGGTCTAGTGGCCGAATCTCTAAGTGACCTTAGAGGTCGTTAGACCAAGAAGAGAGTATGCTTTTTCACATCGGAAGCTCAGAACCTTCCTCCTCCAATATCTTCTTGCATTCAGGGAGTGAGATGCCTCTCTGTCTACAATTCGACTCTTTCTTTTTTGCGAATTGTCTTTGACAGCTGACGAAGATTGATATTCTGATTTGGAAAGATCAAGAACTCTACAACATCATGCCGCCTTAGGCTCCGTCGGCTGCTTCATGAGAGGGGCCTAATGTAAGGGACCTCGTGTTTGGTGCCTTATATAAGAGGCTTCGTATAGGGGTCCTTATATAAGGTACTTCATAGAAGAATAAGGGACAATGGCGAAAGGAGCCTCCAAAAGAGTCTAAAAAAGAAAATTGGGAATTGAGCCTAATCTTGAAAATTTGGCTTAAGTATAGGACAATGGAGGAGCCGCTACAATGACGAGCTCTACGAGCTGTAGGATGATCTCAACATCGTGCAGAGAATAAGACTCGCCAGGCTCCGGTGGGCTGGTCACGTCACGAGAATTACACCGGACGACCCAGCCCGTAAAGTCCTTTTAGGCTGTCCACACGGACAGAGGAGGCGTGGTAGGCTCAAATTGAGATGGAATGATGGCGTCGATGCGTGCGCCAGATCGGCCGGGATAACGGATTGGCAGACGACGGCGCTAAACCTGTAAAACCGCTAAAAAGTATGGTCGACATTAGGGAAGGATCATACGGATCGACAAGGAGTCGAGTTCGTCCCTACAGGGATCGAGTTCAACCCGTAGGTGCAACGAGTTCGGGTTGACCCGTGGGTGCAGCAAAGCATATGGGAGTTACGGGTATTTGCACTTGAAAGTTTGGATTTCGAACTCGTTGCACTCATAGATTGACCCGAACCTGTTGAGGATGAATTGCAGCTTATAAAAGAAGACTTACGCGAGATAGCTTGAGTCATTGAGAAGTGGACTTGGCACTATAGCCGCATCGCGAAACAGTTTTTGCGAAATTGTACAAAAAAACTTTAAAATAAGTCGCGAGTTTACGTTTACGATGGCCTTCACTAACCTTAACTGCTTAATTTCTTTATTTCTTGGGACAGCTAAACCACCTCACCTTCACAAACGTTTGACAACTCTGCGTCAGTATATGTAAATTCATTTCAGCTACCGAAGCACCATTTTCTTCTCCGGTACCGGTCCGGTGTTAATTTATGGCAACAACCAAATTTAAGTGTACAAACGGTGTCTTAAAATGGTGCCTTCTTCCGCGAGCGCTCCGAGGTCCGAGTGTGGAGCACAAGAAAGCTCAAAGAAACAAAAACAAAAAGTCGGCACGGACCAAAACGGACGGGTCGGCGGTGGCCTTATCTTCAAGTTCGGCATCGAGTGCATGCAAAGGAAGCATACATCATGTTCCGATCCATCTCGACACTGAACGTTGTTTTTGTTATGCCAGTTCTGTGGTGGTTTTCCCGACCAGTCACTTTCCACGGTACACGGTGCAGAAATCGAAGGAACAACACACCGGGTCGTTGTAAAATGTTTTGCTTTCCGTGCCACGACCGAATGCACCGTGGTGGAAAATGGAGCATTTTAGTGACTCTTGCTGGAGGTTGTTTTCAACGAGCCGGTCGATGCATAATAAGAGGATAGAAGTGAAACTGCAATTATCGTTGACTGTTACACAGGAAATGGCAATAATTTGGCTGATGGTACAAAAGCGATTTAGTAAATTTGCTTTAAAGCTTTTCGCAAGGTTTACTCATACAAACATGGTTTACTTGAAAAAAGTTTACTATAAGTTGTATGAAATAATTGATCGTAGGCTTACAACCAACTCACAAGCATTGACGTCCATTTTTTTAAACATTTAATATGCATTTTATTTCTCCTCCAGCGCAACAAAAACACTGCTTTAAAACCCGTACTATAAAGTTCTTGTCTTTGCAACGGTCGAACATAATTCGACGACCAAAACAAAACCGGTGTGCGAGCAAAATCATAAATTGTACGAAGATGGCCCTAAAAATGGTTCATAAAAACTGGAGGCTAGCTACTGCGAGGGAAAAGAAGGACTTCATCTGGCTCAGAGTTTTGCCGTGCCGAGGTGCAATTATTTTAAAACCGTGTGCCTACCACAGTGGGGTAAAAAGTTCCTCAAACTTTGCCCAATTCTTTGTGACGTGAGGTAGCAAAAGGGAAGAGGGTGTCTCTCTGATTCTCTGTCTCTCTAAACTTTTGCCACCAACCATCGAAAGCAAACTGAACCTCAAGGAGCGAAGCATAAACTGAAGTTTGACGAAATTTAAGCTTCAACTTCGGAGGGGGTCGAGGTAACCGTTTTTTCTCTCTCTCTCTCTCTCTTTTGGAAAACCTACCTACCTACCTTGCCGAAGCCGGGTAGACACACGCGACTCGTCATCGACCCATAGTCGTGGCTTGTGGTTGCCTTGTCATAATAAAGCTGTTTTCGGTAGAATAGTAACTGTCCTTCCGAAAATGGTTGCCTGTCTGACGATGCGATTCTCGGCTTTGTTTATTGCGTCTTTTTTTGTGTTACTTGGCACGTATAATGCTGTCGGCCATGGAAAAGTGTGGCATGATGGGCGGAAGGTACATGTCAGTGGAAGATGCGGTGGAGTAGTTTAAAGTGCTTGTTTTATTAAGCTATAATACTGGACTGAGAACTGGAGCTTGGTGTTTGGGCTTCAATTCTAAGTAGGATGTATGGCAACTTCAAATCATGCGAGAATCGTCAGAAAATCTATTCCATTACCACTCAACCGACCTTTTCAAACTATAACTAGATACTCATAGACAAATAATTGTTGTCCAATATTTGCAGTCGGAAACACACAGGAGCTTTTACGGATTAAATCTACTCACCAGTAGAAGTCTGACAAACTCGAAAGAACTTGCGACCACTATTGAGAATTGCTGTCAATATTAAGTACAAATATAGACAGGATTTCATACAGATCTGACGTCGGTCTGGGTTACTATTAAATGTGCCGAACAAATGAGGACCTTGGGGCAGTACGAACTTTTTGGCTAATACTGGCATGGAATGTGGCAGATAGTGTCACCAAGTATCTCCAGCCCTGGACCAGTCAAATACTTCTCAAAAATGTCCATCGTCAGTATGGTAGATACCTACTGGAAGCTCAGGGCTAGGACCTATTCTGAGATAAAAGCACAGTATCAGTTAATGATGATGACTTCCACTTCTTCACACAACAACCTATCCTGTTTTTAAATCAGCTTGGAACATTTTGCTAGCAAATCTCCTTTACTAGAAGCTCTCCAATAGAAGCTCTTAACGATCAGTAATTTCCTATTGAGAATCTCGGTTCGAGAGTTGTAAGTGTACCATGACGTCTTGCATACTTCTCCGTGAAGGTCACCTGTCTTCTTCTTATGTTTGTAGTACCTCAAGCTCGAAAGGTCTCGGCCAGTCATTTCTGACTTTCTGTGACTTGATATTACCCTTAGCGGAATAGTCTTGTGTATACGGGAAGACATTCGGACTGAATCCTCGGTCCGGTCGATCCGAACCGGACCGTCTCAAGGTCACCAATAACGCTTCTTCTTTGGTTGTACAACTTCGAAAGATCTCTAAAGGCCAAAATTTATCGAAGTTTTGGAGCCAAATAAGAAGAAAAAAGGATAGTCAGTCATGTGTACGCGGAAGCGGTCCGGAAGGGATTTGATCCCCTATTCAGCCTTTCAAAGAACGACGTCGTTTTCTCCTCGGCTATCAGACATAACCAATACACTCGTCATAACAAAAATTTCCTTTGCAAGGGATACGATGACTATAAAACATCTTGAAAGTCTCGACTCATGAACTTGATCACCACCATGAAAAAGCTCATCCGGAGCTAATTCTCAAGAGAACTTGAGAAGCTCTTTAATATCTTATCGCATGGCTGTACTGCATCATTTAGACGTAAGGTGTTTCCTCCTTAGTCGAATAGAATGCTCAAATCACACAAAAAACTAGTACACCAGAAAATAGAATCAGATTATTAACTGTTGTCAACAATTACCGCAGGTTGCACTGCCTTGCACTGCAGCGCCAATACAACGATAGTTTGCAAGCCAACATTACACGTAATCCTAAAGCATTTTGGAGCCATGTTAACAGCAAAAGAAAAGATCATACAATTACTAGAACCTTAACACTGGGTAACCATACAGTGCCAACTCTTCGCTGACAATTTCAAAAAAGTTTTTCAATACAACAATATTGGCCATAAACCGATGCTCGAGCGCCTGTCTAAAGATGTTATCGACTGTTCCATTTCAATTATTCCTGTGACTCTAGACGCGATTGTTTCTGCCATCAGAAAGCTGAAATTTTCTTTTACACCTGACCCTAACGGAATCCCTTCTTCATTGCTTAATAAGTGTGCCGAAACGTTGTGTCGTCCTATCGGTGACCTATGTTCATTATCGCTTAAACATAAAAGTTTTCCTGATGCGTGGTAAGCCTCATTTATGATACTGATCTTTAGGAAAGGAAGCCAAAACTGTATCGAAAACTACCGAGGCATCACATCTCTGTCAGCTTTTGCGAAAGTACTTGAATCGCTTGTCTTCACGGCCCTTATGTCACTTTGTATGCAGTACATATCTCAGTATCAGTACATATATAGTAAAGGAGCCTATTACAACCAACCTAGTTCAATTCACGTCTAAATGTATTAAAACAATGGACTCTGGTTTTAGTGAAAAAACTCGAATGGTTGGGCGTTTGCCTAGATCTTGTACCAGGCTTGAGCCAGGTCTTATTTGGTAGGTCGAACATATAGGGTTAAGATAGAAGATTGCGTATCGGATGCTTTTGCCAGCACCTCAGCAGTTCCTCAGGGGAGCAATGTAGGACCACTTCTGTTTATTATATTTATTAATGACAGCACACTTCTAACCAACGACATTTAAATGCTTTGCTTTGCCGACGACATTAATGTAAAGCTTAAATTCGTGGAGGATTGTACTTGTCTTCAGTTGGCCGTGAACTGTTTTTTTATAATTGGTGTGTTTGTAATGATATGACGCTCTCGATAAATAAATGTTAATGATTTAGTTTTTCTCGTAAACTACGTCCTGTGAGGAATGACTATGTGATCAAAAGTTACCCAGATGCTACACTGTTCGCGATCTCGGAACCGTACTGGACAGCAAGTTAACATTCCATGACCATTTCTTTAACATTGTAAACAAAGCAAACACAATGCAGAAATTGATGCTATCTTTCTTCTCTGAAGCATCAACATGAATGCGCCTGAAAGGGTTATTCGCTCTGGCCAATTTATCCGTTTACTACGCACTAGATCTGTCTATGCAGCACATGAACCTATTGCAGGGATTTTAACATGCATTTTCACTATTTTGACTATCACTACAGTATTGCCACCTTCAAAAGCCGAATCGGATTGCGTGTTAGTTAAAAGATTTAAGGGGTAAGAAAATGGATCCCTTTTGGATTTTTAAATCTGTAGGACAATACTTAAATAAATAAATATGGAATTCTATCATTTGCTTGTCCAGACCAATTCTTCAATACGGATTATCTATATTTTTTATGTCCATTAGCTCTTATCGGTCTATATCCCATGAGCGTGAGCCGATGAGATTATCTCTTCCTTGGCACTGCAACCTCGAGAGGTCTCGGCCTGCCATTCTTTGGCTTTCGACGACTTGATTGTACCCGTAGCAAAGTAGTCAGCTTTGTGTACGGGGAGGCGGTCTTGGATGGGATTTGAGCCCCGATCCAAGATCACATGTCTGGCAAAGTGAGGATCGTTCCTTGAAACTATTATAACATTATCATATCTTAAATATGTTAAAGAATCTTAGAGGCATTAAATGTAACTTATCAATATTTTCTCAGCGAACATAAGCACAAAATATTGTTTCAAGCATTTAGAGTGAACTTGGCTGCTGATAATCACATTATCCCTATTGCAAACCAACCTTCTTCTTTCTGAAGTGTCTGCACCATTTCTCTACAGCAAAACACATCTAATTTGGGAGTACATTAGACACAAACGTGCAGTGCAATAGAATAATAACAGGACGATTCGATTGCTCCGAATGAATCCGGGCACGAATGCAAACCGTCGCTTCCGGGCTTGAAATAATTGCACCGGTGCAACAAAATAGCTCGGTCCGACTGCTCGGTTGGTCAACAAGATGCGTGCAAATCGGATCATTTTATCATCCGGGAAAGACACACCAAACTCACACAAACCATCGCACGATGCGGGACCGAATTGAAACGGAATGGAATGTCAAATGATGAGGTTATTATCGTCCGTTTATCATCAACGCGCTTTCATGTTCGCGCCCGTGTCGCCGTTCGTGCCCGGTACACCAAACACATAAACTACACCAGTTGTGTGTGACCAGCCGCACTATTTCGATCGGCCATGCGTATTACGGTGCGAAACAGGGCTTGGGCACGGGGAACGCGAAACGGGTGACAATTATAAAAAATAATCCTCCGCCAGCTTCTGTCATCGTGACGGAGAGTGGCGCGGCGCACGATAGATTTTTGCCTCCGATAATACAATTTATTTTGATTAAAACCATTAGGTGGCGTCAAAGCTCGATGAGTATCGTTAATGAACGGCGTTTAGTCTAGACAAGGCGACAAACAAATCAAGACGTCCAAACGAGTCGAGGTTGTCTCTTGGTCGCGTGCCTATTTTTTTTTTTTTGCTCTACTCATTACTTTTTATTAGAGCAGGAAGAATGTGAAATAAAAAATTAAGATTTAAAATCTGTACCAAACCTATTTTGAAACATTTATGTACATTGCAACATAATGGAGAGACGAGATGTGGACATGTTTCAATGATAAAATTGCCCAGCGTTTAGCATGGTATAATTTTGAAATTCACTCACGTTTTTGCACCAACCACTTCAACACATAATTTAAATAATTATCTCAACTCGTGTCAGTGTAAAACGAGTGCTGGGCCCAAACAGCATCAAGAATTCTTCTCTCAGGGCGCTCTTTAACGCCATTTTGTTTAGCTTCTAAATAGTTGAGCATTTTGTTCCTTTTTTCTCTCGTATCGTATTTGCTGTTGTTAAGAGTGCACTCCATTTAGTTTGAATAGCTGTGGCCCAAGAGTGACTCCTTAAATCCCCCGAAAAAAACTTATGTTTATTCATCAAAAATTGATTGCCGGCGCTGGAGCAGCAGTAGAGCATTCTCTTAGAGCGGAGAAATGGAGGTTAGAAACGTTTACTGCTAGCATTCCATTTTTTATCGTGATCTCGTAATAAAATAGCTCACCAAACATGCTGTGTACTTGCTTCAGTCAGAAGGAAATATTCCAAGACTCATACTTCCGGTCAGACTGACCGGCACTGACAACCAGAATGTCAAAGAAAGTCAGAGTGGATTAGGATTATAATACTCGATTTTCTTTGCCAATAATCAGTACACTATTTATACACCCCAGTAAAGAACGAATACATTTCATTTCGCGGGACGGAAATTGTCCAGTTCGCCGCCATCGCGATTCGACGGTTGTCTGCGGCTGTCAATTGCACCGTGCTGGCGTGCAATCGAAATTACGTCGCTCGGATGCGAGCTTTTGGGCCACGAAACGCTTACCATTATCGGTATCGTCATTTTATGCTAATTCATTTCCCATCGGAAAATCTTTCCACCCAGCCCAAACAACCCCGAACACACCTCGCACATGGACATGCTGAGTCCTCTTTCGCGCCATTTGATCACGACAACAACTGTCAGTGCTTCTTCAATAGTCAATGTGAGGCATGGAAAGGCTTCTCAATGGGTGGACTATGTAGATGAGCATACAACACATCCCACACACACACACACACGGGCTGAAACATGCGTTTGGTTAGGAACACTCCCTGCCGAGCTCTCCCAGAAGGGAGGTCTGCTTGCTATCGGAGCTTTGATCAAGCATTCTTATTCACACCAGGGCACGAGACGTGGTGCGCTTAATAATAGATTAATACCATTAGAGTAATAACACTTCCGGGAACGTTGTAACGGAATCGGTTTCATTTCCGATTTTACGCGTCGACCGGTTCACTAGACTCTGCCACCGGGACTCACGCATGCTCTTCTCTTCTTGTTTCGTTGCAGCTTTCTGAAGGAGGTGGTGGCGGCGAAAAATTACACACTCAAACCACGGGTGGTACTGCCGGAAGACTATGTGAAAGGTAGGCCATGACATTTTTTTGTTGTTGACATGAACAGTACTTAAAACAGTTGTATTTGGCTTTAAAACGATATATTGTTATAGCTATTTTGGCCATGTTTAAAATCTTTAAACTGATATACTCCTGTACAACATAAAGAGATCCACTGCCAGAACGCACCCATCAGCACAGCTTAAGCGCTGTCGAAGCACTTAAGTCTGTGAAGGCAATTAAGAAGCCAGTCATAAAGTAGGAAAGAAATTTTAAAGGTCTTAAGCTCCTTGTTTGAAAAATCTTTCCGAATATCTCTTGTTTGGTTGCCCGCTCATTGCGGTATTCTAGGCAATGAAAGGGCAGATCAATTGGCCAAAAAGGACGCTTCGGAAGGGTCTCTTTTTGATAGGCTGGTCCTACCTCACGAGCACATGCGTGCCCCACAATCTCTCTGCATGGCTCGGTGGCAGAGTATGTGGGACACAGACGAGCGTGGGATATTCGATCACTCCCCAAGTTAGCTTGAAGCCCTGGTTCCAAGGCATCTCATGAGCGTTCATTCGAATGATGTCTAGGCTTAGGTCTAACCATTTCGCATTGGGTGCGCATCTTCAGCGTATAGGACGGGCCGACTCCAAAACATGTGGCTGCGGCCTCGGATACCATGACATAGATCATATTTTATGGTTTTGTCTGGAGTACGAGGCAGCACGACCCTCCTTATTGGACGCAGTTCGGGACATCGGCAGAACGCCCAACGTTCCAATTCGAGATCTGCTGGTGGGCGGAGATGATGCCTACCTGAGGACTATTTTTGGAGTTCTGCAGAGCGAATGGTATTGTAGTTTAGTACCTTATCATAAAGAACGGCCAGGCCGTTTAAGGTCTCTTTGTGAAAAAATCGAATCGAAAAGTCTGGATAAATATTCATCAAATTTTTACATTAACATTTTTTTTCTTAAAATGTATATTGCATTGAAAATCCCAGTACAGTTGATATGCTAAAAAAGCAGAATTAATTGGATAAACCAACTTCTGGATGGCTCTGAACACTTCTGAAGAAAGTTAAATTGTCTTAACCACTACTCATATGATTGCAGGACGCTTCTTTGATCAATAGGTTTTAGAATCTTTTACCAAAAAAAAAGTAATTAAAAGATAGGGACTTGTTCAGTTTGTCTGATTAACTGAAAAGATTTGCGCCTGGGGAGTATGCAAACAGACGCACGGAGGAAAGGCCAGAAATGTAAAAATTACTGTACATCGCTACAGAAACACTTCGTGTGTGTACCAACCCCCCCCCCCCCTCTCCCTAGCCTTCCCCCCTTACCTTCCCATCTGATACGCGATCAGTTGGAACTGCCCGACGATCGTCACCATTCCCTTCCATCCCTGGGACGTGGCTTGTTCGGCGTGTCCAACTGCCCGGACCAATCCCTCCCTCCGATAGTCGACCGGTTCGGCATAGCCCAACGGTCGCTAGTATCCTCTTTCCGGTAGTAGCCCATTACCACCACCCCTGGTTTTTACCATCTTCCCCTTCCTATTCCAACCGAAACCCCGGTGTAGGCCGTATTCCTAAATATTTGAAGTCCTAATGGTCACTTGTATAGAGATATCTAATATCTGATTATCAAAAGTAGTCATCATTGTAAAAATCATTTTGCCACGCAGGCTGTATAGAAAATATATCATTTCTTTATGTACTGGGGTGAAATAAACGGCTCTCCGGTCATATGTTTTAACATTCTCAACCTGCTGACTGTTTTATTGTTTGTTAAGTTTTTAAGCAACGGAGTCGTACGAAGCACATCTTTAACATGGAGGATAAGACGTTTAATCTAAATTAATGTCCCAAGTAATGATAAACATTATCTTACTGCTTATCGGGTGCTACAACAGCTTCGTGGTTTTGGTCTGTTTAAGAAATCCTCAATTCTATGGTTACGTCATGACCAACCGTGTTACGTCATGACCAACCGTGCGTAGTCTTTCGAGTCTGAATCCCTGCATAGTATTGAAATCGGCTATCGGATAGTATAGAGACGGCTCGATGGTAATTGCAACAGCGGCGATGGTCTTCACACGGCAGGACCCGAGATTCAAATCCCATCAGGACCGTTCTCCCATAGTGCGGACTGACTAATCAACTATGCGGTATCAACAAGTCTCGTGAGCCAGAAATGGGAGGCATTAAGAAAGGTTGTTAGGCCAAGAAAGCAGAAGAGTATTGTAATCATCGCACAGCTTGTAAAGCTGATCATTGAAGCGGGTCTTCCAGTGCCCTTCCACATATCTGTGGCTAAAATGCCGTCTAAGCATCTTGTGCTAGAACAGCGTTAAGAGGGTTTCATCTCAGAGACCATTAAGAGAGTCTCTATGTCTCAGAAATGCTGAAAATATGAATGCACTATAGAGCCCTTGCAACGTCCGCCATGACAGATGTTTTAGGTGGATAAGATTCGTCAATCTGCAGTAGGTAGTAAGAGGTGTCTGAAGCGTTTGATACGATATGCAATCTTTACTGCATTTCTTAACAATTACAGAGTACAAACAATTTTAAACTTATAAAACACTCATATAATAAAGTGTCAAATTGAGCACTGATGTGTCACTGAAAGTGTCAAATTGAGCACCACTGTGCTTGATTTTGAGGAGCTATAAAACTTTGAGTGACTTTATAGCAACAAAAAACATGTTAATGATATTTAATATTGAAAATTTAATCTTAAATGGAAGAGATTCCTAGATGATATACATAGAGTTCTAAAGTTATCTATGTTTCCACTATATTGCGCTTTGACTCCAGCACAGCTTTGATACATTACTCCTTACGCAGTCATGTCATCTAACGAATCTCACAGTTTACAATCGATCTCTTAAAATTAAAAAAGTAACAGAGAATGTGTAACGAATTCAAAACCTTAACCCAATAACATGGTGGAATTACAGAAAATAGCGCACTCCATGTCAAAAACGTCCATTATCTAAATTGCACTCCACTGAATAATTCTGTGCTGTGAAGTGCTTTCAAATTTGTAGCGTGAAATTGTACTGAAGTATTACATGGTCATAGTATCTACGATGGTTACAGTAGGTTGGACACTGCTGTCACTCCTGCTGACCAATTTTGCATGGTGGCATGTTACGAACGCACTTCGTCACGATTTTTTCCTGCCTTACTGGAGCCGGTCATACCTTCAGCCAGATGCACCGGTGACCCGATATCTGTTGGAGTTGCTTCGTCCAGTCTGTGCTGACGACAACGTCTACCAGCTCAAGTTTATGCGCTACCACGAAGATCCTCAGGCAAACGACATTCTGAGCACGGTGTTGAATGGGTTGGATGAGTTATCGTGTGCCCACCAGCTGACGATGCAGGACGATACGCTCGAGCAGTTCATCACGTCCAAGAAGTACTTCATTATCTTCGTCAACAACTCGCCAAGCGTAAGTGATGTTTGCTGGGAAGTATGGTAGCACCTGTACTAAGCGATGCATTTCTGGCTTTCTCACAGGGAGTGCAATCGTTTCACTCCTTTTTCAGCCGAAAAGTGTACTTTTTCGGTAGTGCAAGATTCATCGTGGTTGTTCTGCTGCTGTACCCCAGTCGGAATGCGTTCGATGTGTTCCATTTCGAGCAGTACAATCGACCGTACAACATTGTGGTGCTTTTCTACGATCTGTTCGGCATGTTTGACTGCATTTCTTTGGAACCTTTCATGCGGGCAGCCATCCTACACCAACCTGATCGGCCTTCCTTTTCTTCGCTGGAGCAACTGTTTCGCCGACAGTATCGCAATCTGCACGGTTACGAGCTTACCATTTACTTTACCCGAGGAGATCAAACAGAACGCTTGCTGCCGTTAAATCGGTACTGGTATTTTATCGACATACTAAGCCGTAGACTCAACGCACGCTATCGCATCCACACGAACAATCTGCACAAATGGCGGCAGAATAAACCGATGGACTTTGGCATCGTGTACGACACGTTCCAGTCGCATCCGATCCGACGCATTCCGCTGAAGCAGTTCAGCTATCACTGCATACTGTCGCCCCGAAGTGATCGCATTCCGTTCATACGTCTGTTGGCCGATCCGTTTCGTTGGAGCGTGTGGCTTGCATTGCTGCTTGTGTCCGAACTCACGAGCTATCTGCTGCATCGGTATGCGTATTTGAGAGCCCGCACATTCCTCAGTGTTAACTTTGACATTTTCCAAACGTTCATCAATGGACCGCCGCGTGCCGGGACGGATACGTCGGCCGGCAACTGCATACTGACCGGGTACATATATGCGAGTCTCATTCTCGTCACCGTCTACCAGTCGGTGCTCACTGCACGCCTCTCGCAAAGTCTTTACTATCCCGAGTTTCGCACGGTGGACGAAGTTAACCGGTCCGAGATGCCAATCTACGTCAGCCAGTACGTGAAGAAGATTAGCTCGGTAAACTTTACGCGTGAGGTGGACCTACTGTACAAACCGACCGGCGATGAGCTTAGCAAGTTCCATATGGTTTTACCGTGCGATGTTGCCGAACGCTGGAGTGGAGAAGGAAGGCACGCGATCCATCTGGTACCGGAACGACTGGCACCGTTTCAGGATACGTTCGTTCTGTTCTACTACTCCCCGTTCGATGAGGTGCTCGATTTTCACTGGACAGCTTTCATTGAGGGTGATCTGTTTCGCTATTGGACAACGCGGAATTGGATTAATCACAGTGGTAGAGACACCAAGACCACTATGGGCTCGGAGTGGACAGTGCCTGAAGATGAGGGAGCGCGTGCGTTTCAAGTACACGATTTACTTATTTCCTGGACCATTTTGGGTGTGGGGATGGTATTTTCAATACTTGCGTTTTGTTTGGAACATCTATCGATCAGGAGTATGAAGAGGGCGTGTGTTGGAATGTTTTTGAGATGGAAGCGACTGTCAGTGTTTAAAATTTGGACAATGCCAAGAATTCGCTGTTTCAAGTCGAGACAGAACCAGAAGGCCACAAAAATGAAGAGAAAAAAGAAATTCAAATCAAAAGTTCAGACGATCAAACCACAGATTTCAACCAGTCTTTAAATATGTCGACAAGATAGGGAACAATTGCGGATGTTGCAGTCCTATTATTTGAGATTAGGACACAATTTCACTGTTGGAAATCTATCTTGTCTAAATGAAACAGAGTCCTTAAGACCTCCTGCCCTTCATGGCAATATTCAGTTCTGCAGTCTGAATAGCAGAATAGTTCTGCAGTCTGAGTTCTGAGTCTTCAAACGGGATTTTTACCTTCAGCCTTGACATAGTTCAGGAAATGTACTTTATACCATTCAGCCAATGACTACAATTAAACCACTTTAGAGTGGGTCGTTGAGAATCTTCTAATAGTTGAAGGTAGCCTACGATCTACTTCTTCGCCTGTACACATCATCAATCCCTTCCGAATCCAATGCCTACAACCATAGTGACTAAGAATAAATCCACCAGCTTGGATACAAATGATTCCCGCGTCGATTAGCACCCACTTGATTGCCTAGACAACTAATAATCCTTTTGCCCAAGCGCTTACAGAACACATTTTCATATTCATTCCCAACCACGCCGAGCTCACACCGGCTCGGGGCAAATGACCTAACCTAGGGTGTCAATGCTGCAGAAAAAGCGCCCCCGATGTCCAACTCACCGAATCGTAAATACCATCGGATGGAGGTGATCCAACACACACACACACACACACCTACCGAACGCTACAATAATCCATTCGCCTGCATTGCATCATTTATTAATCAAACCCGGTAGGTGTGGGGTTTTCCCTGGGCGTCTTGGGAAAATCCCTCCACAGTTGCTGTAGCGAACCCAACGGGGTGGAAAACACATTGCGTGCTGTGAGGCACTGAATGCTCTCTATTTTCTTTGCTGCTATTCGATGTGCGAATTTTCTTTGGTCGGGGGGAAAAAAACAATGAGCTGCATCCGCGTGGTGATATATTAACTCACGTCAATCTTTTGTTTGGTGTGCGATGCGGTTTTAGATACAGCGTATGAGTTTTTGGTGGTGTTTAATAAATCAGGATCTGCACTGCTATTAGCAGCTGCTAGTAGTAAAGATACGACGAACATAATAATATTACATTTATTCACGTATTATTCACATTTGTAACCGCTAGTTTGGAGAATATTCGTTAAAACACAACTTACCAACATGTTGTAGTGAATAAAGCCGTGCTGGTTGTATACGGCTGTTGATATTATTTAGGTATGAATGATAGTGGCATGTGTTAAAGTTTGATCTTATATTCTTCCGGACCCGGTTCCGAATCCGATTACGGATCCGATTCCGGATCCGGTACCGGAATTGAATTTTTATTTGTTTAATAATATTCATCTTTATTCTTAAAAAAATGCAAGAAAAATACAAACTGATGATTTTTGATTGATTAAATATTGCCGTTTTATTGCATTTTTTATATTGTGACTATAGAAAAATGCAAAACAAACAGCTTGAACACGTCGACTTCAAGAGCAACCAGCTGATGGATTTGCTAAGCAACTTGCTCGCGACAGACCCGGTCTCCATCAAGATGCTCTACCGCTCCTTGGTTCGATACGTCCATTGTATGATGGCTTTTATTGTTCAATACCTGGCCCGGATTTACATGGCCATTTACCTGGCCACTACATCCGCGATAGACCTTCGCCTTCCAATTTTTGTTTCCTTGACTTAGTTTTACTCCCATAGCAGTTAGTCAGACCTGCCGACGTGATTCTGGATGACGACGTGTTCAAGCTGTTTTTTTTTGCATTTTTTCTATAGTCACAATTTCAAAAATCCAATAAAACGGCAATATTTAGTCAATCAAAAAACATCAGTTTGTATTTCTCTTGTATTTTTTAAATAATAGTAATAAATATTAATAAACAAATAAAAATTCAATTCCGGAACCGGATCGGGAATCGGATCGGGAACCGGATCCGGAATCGGTTCCGAAATATGTTCCGGACCTACTCTTTGGAATCAATTCCAAAAAAATCGGCGCGCACCGGTATCGATTTCGACCAAACCGTCATTTTGCCCATCACTACAGTGCACTATGGCGTGTCCTGCCCCCAAAACAGGAAAAAAGAATATCTACAAGACACCAAGTGTCAACCTACGGCACTGCTCGGCAATTTTGCTAAATAAGGGCACTCATCATGGTTAAAAGCAGACAGAAGGGGAAAATTATTCCCACAAACGTCTACAAGAAAAAACAACTCCCACAAGCCACACGCCTCCCACAAACAGTAAGACAAATATCCTAGGATGAAAAACTATCACCATGAACAAAAGAGTCATGTCTGAGCGCTCAAATTTAGACACGTGCGATGACAAAGCAGGTGTTTTAATAAACCTATTTGAAAAGCTACAAAAAAAATCTCTCAAGTTATACAAACGAAACATACTATTATCTGTTTCATCGGTTTTGTATTCTATAATCGTTTTTTTGATAAAAAAGGACAAACATTTCTTAGATTCCAAAAAGGTTTTAAGACAACCCATGGCATTATAAATCAAGTTGTACACCCCGTGAAATCAAACAGACAAACAAAATTATAGCTGGACATGATTTGTCTAAATATTGGCTTAGTATTATGAAAATAACGGAGAATGGAAACTGCGAGATATGCAACGTTCCTGAAACAGGAATTTACAACACATTCTACTGCAACAGATACAATACTCAAATAAAAAAGTACGACACCTCCTTCGAAACATTTCAAGAGAAATGGAAAGACCAGAATGGAAGCATGATCAAAAGAATAATCAAATTCATGAAAGAAGCGGAAATATCTGTTTGAAAATAAGCACCATAACCACGAACCACAGACGATAAGCGTAACAATATGTCAACCTCCTCAACAAGACTTCTTCGGCCTGCCATTTCTGGCTTTCTGTGACTTAGTTTTACCCGTAGTAAAGTAGTCAGCCTTACGTACGGGGGGAGGCGGTCTGGATGGGATTTGAACCCCGGCCCTGCCGTGTGAAGACCGGCGCCGCTGTCGTCTCGACCACCGGACCGCCCCAAACTCAACAAGACTACATGCGGTAAAACAACAAACCCCCCCTCAAGGCAGATGACTCCAGCGTAGTCCCTGGACTCAGTCGGAAGCCAAAGAAGAAGCAGTTAACCTTTAAATATGTGAAAAGAACAGCAAGTGCTCCTCTACATACAAGGTTAGATCCTGTTTCAAAACAGAAGAAGAAGGAAAAGTAGATATATAAAAAGTATCTATAAACCACACTTAATCCCATAGTGACGATTGGAGGCGCTACTTCGCTAAATCCATTAGATGGCGCTAGTGACGTATGGTGACAAGTTGTTCCCACATCATTTTTTCATCACATGCGGTGGTGACAATACGGCATAAAACCGTAATAATAAATATATAAATTAATGGTAGTTACAGCATTCTTTCGAGTAAGTTTGGAAATTCGATTGCTATTTATGAATATATGCTTGATTCTTAAGTAGCAGTGATAGGTCATACAAAACTTTTCACGGACCAACCCGGAGTCGAGTTCGTTCCGAACTAGGAAGCGAGTTCGACAACGAGCTCGGGTCAACTTAATGTATTAGAAAACTCATCGATCCGAACTCCTTGGAACTAAAAATACGAACCGAATGATTACGGGTCGCTTAAGGATGGCTCCGACCCGATTGGTTCAGGTCGATCCGTCCATCACTATTAAGTGGTCTACATCTGTTAACGTTAACTTATCCCCAGGCACTCACTGCAGGAAGGATCATTCAGTAGACAGTTTCAGAACTATTGGCATTCACAGTAAGATATTGAAGTCATAATGTCCCATGTCTTATACTCATTAGCATGAAGTTACCAGACCTCACGTAAGACCAGAGGACGCTTGTCAACCGAGTAATGGTTCGTAGTTATTCAAGACGTAGAGACATTTGACCATACTGCTGTAGTATGGAGGTAATAAGAAGCAACAAGGCGTCTAAGTCTAACATTAACATTTTAATCCTAACCTTATTTTTGCCTAACTTCAACTAACTAAAATAAGGTTTTATTTTAGGTAATTTGAACTACGACCTAACAATTCGGCGTACCAAGAAGGAAATGTTTTAATCTTCTCACGCTTTCGTTACAAACGGGTGCATTCGGCGCTGCCACTATAATGCTGCTGATCCTATACCAGTAATACCAGTAGCAACACTGTAGGGCAGCTATACACGATTATACCACATAGTTGTATGCCTCAGGAGGGCATTTTTGTCGCTTACTGATATGCATGCTTATTTCTTCATGTCGGTTTGTATTGAATTAAATTAAATTATCAACAGACACTTAATATTAATAATATTGTCTACTCAAATCAAATTAATCCGCTAAATATCAATCAGTTGGTTAGTTAAATTGGCTTATACTGTCTACAGGACATGCCATTATTAATGAAGGAGTTTTATTTATTTATTTTTAGTAATCAAACGATTGATGAGACAATACTTTCACCACGCCAATCAATTTAGCAATTTTAAATTGGATGTTAAGTTTGATTGATTCATATGAAAGCAAACCGATTGCTAATCGATCGAACGATGCAAATAACTAAAGCACTAGGATTTTCTTCCTTTTTCTCTCGTTTCCTCTGCATGGAGGAAAACATACAAAACCCCTTTCTCGCTTATTCGTGTAGAACGGCCAGACCGTATTGCTTGCACAAAACTTTTCACGGCACGGCACGGAAATCCACCTGCTGAAGTTTGGTTGTATTTAATTAAGAAATGAGCCGGTAAACAATAATCGTTCTTCCAAATTTGGCATGAACGGATTTGGGATGGAAACCGTTTATGCTTATCCCTCCTGTTGTCCGTTTTCAACAAACCATTTGGCAACTTGACAACTAAGCCATTTGCAGTGATTACTTTGGCTGTTGTTTGGTGGTGGTCTGCAGTGGGAGTGGGAGGCATTATCAGAGCTTTAATTTGGAATTATGATTTGCTTGGCCAAGAATGCTTTAAGTCAAACAAGGCAAAGGGTGTAGGATAATCGGAATGATAAAAATGTGTAATAAAACGCCAACAGTTGTAGTTCGGAGTTGGTATTTCTTTATCAGTTTGTTAAATATTTTAGCTGGAAACTTCGATTTACTTAAAGACCCGGATTCGGTTCTTTATTACTTGATTCTTTATAGGGACATTCTATCAAATTTTTAAACAGCAAAACCTCAACCTCATTAATCAACCTCTTGGGTTACAGGTGATCTGTTGTTTAAATAGATACCTGTTGCTCAACCCCGAACCCTTGATTGGATGATAATGTTCGATGTTTGCAGGATGAAGTTCATCAACAACTTGGGAAGCACTGAACCTATTAATTTTGGAAGTCTAGCAAGCATCCTTGGCAGGCACAAATTTTTTATTGAACTTCAACTTAGAAGTCCTAATACATTACGTGTTGCCACACCTTTTCGGGGATTTTTTTGACCTCGAGGTTCTCTGTCCAACTCTGAAGACATTCTGCTAGAAAGCTTTTTCCTCTTCTTTCTTTGCCTAACGACCTATTAGGTCTGCCAATTTATACCGCTTAATTGGTTGGAACCCCGATCCTGTCGTGTGAAAAGCGGCGTCGCTATCGCATCTACCCCTAGAAAGCTTCTACTGCTCAGTAAAACTGGAAAACTGGAACTGCAAGAGCGTGTTCTTCTTGTGTTCCTCCATGGATTTGTAGAGTCAGTGATCATCCAGCACTCTAGTTTTTGTGTTCTCTGATTTGTCTTTGCTCTGGATCCTATGGGATCGCCTACGCCATACCAAACCCCTATGCATAAGGCGCCGGTCTTCATACGACAGAACCGGTGTTCAAATCCCATCCGGACCGTTCCCCCGTAGTGAGGACTGGCTATCCAACTACGTGGAACTACGTGGAATTGCTAAGTCCATTAGGCCAGAAATGGCATTCAACACCTAAGATAAGAGGTCGTTAGGCAAAGAAGCCTACTATACTATACCATTCGCTCAGCAGAACTTAAAAATTCTCAAGCAGACATCAATCTTGCCCCTTGAGCAGCCCACGAACAGGAACATTCGGCGATCTGCCGATATCCCGAACTGCGTCCGAGCAGCCTCGTTCTCCAAAAAGATTTTTCTGATTGCGTTTTCAAAAATATATCCAACTGACTCGTTGATGTTGGTACAATGACTTTCGGTGCAGTCAATTATGTTTTTAATATGATCGTCATCTTATCACACATCCTCAGTTAATCCAGACACAATGCACTACTTCCGGACGGATAAAAAAACAGTTTCAACTAGAATGGCAGGACCTCGAGGACAGCAGGAGCATAAAATATAAATCTGCCTGATTCGAAGTCTATATTCATATCTGCATAAAATATGCTAATTACCAACAAACTTGACTTTTTATGCAACACACACTTCGATAGAATTTATGTTCTGAATTTTGCTGAGCTTACCATGAAAATAGCTGTTCACAACTAATTAGGTTCATTAGAATGCACTTCGCCACCTTCTTCTCATCAGTCACACACACACACACACACACACACACCAGTAACCGAAGCAAGTGCTACGCCAAGCACTACACCCGGAGCGTCCGGAAATGTTTTACGAATTTCGGAAGTGCAACTTGCAATTGCAACGTGCGGCCACTTATTTATGGTCGCACCCGCGCCACTATTCGTAATAAGTTCCCAAGGCCAATGCAGCCGTGTGCCCTTGGCAGCGAGTCTTACGACGGGTGCTTGGGTATGCTTGCATCGGTAAATAACATCCGAACCGGTTGTTGTGCGTTGTGTTCCGATCCGGAAATAAATGCACGCATGAAGAAAAACAACTCCGGAACCGGCATGGTTTTGTACGCAGAACGGTTCTATTTTTGAACCAAACATCCAAACACATACACACCGCCTTAAATGTCTAAACAGGTTTTCGTCAGCTTTTTCTATATAAATCAATATTTGTGTAATGATTCTGTACTCTCTCTCTCTCTCTCTCGTTCTCTCTCTCTCTCTCTTTTCATTTCAGAGGTTCGGCCACCGTCACAAAAAGGCAGCCCGGTTGTGGTAGAGTTCAGTATATTCGTGGTAGATATCAATTCCATAAATGTCGAGGATATGGATTTTAGGTATCGAAAGCAGCTAAGCAAACAATAACCAAACATAGATAGTACACTCCACACCCTACGCATATGTGCCAGCAAACACATTTGACTCCTTTTTTCCGTAATTCACATTTTTGTTTGTTTTGTTATCCCGCCCAAATAATCATAGCCAAACGCATGATAAATTATTGGAAAAATTGTTAATATAAAATTTCCATACAAAGAAATAAAATATGCATTCAAATACGTCATAATATTTAAAACACTTTTCAAAAAAAAAAAAGATTCTACTCTTGGACTACAATATCGGCAGGTCCTGGCCTTTAATTTATGGCTTTCTTAACTCTATTTTCCTAGCAATACGGAAAGACCATTATTGAAGAATAAAAACAAATCTCTATTTTCCTGAAGCAGGATAGCCAAGTTTTGTCTTGAAAAGAACAAATCCTTTTTAGCTAGAAGTTTGATTTAGAGATCAGGGTCTTGGTGCTAAAATACATCGATCTCGGCATATTTTGGGCCATTTGGAATTTTAAATAGAACTATAAACAGATGCTAATCACTAAAACTAATAAAGCGCCATCTGGTGCAATTTATTCTAATCTAGAAGCGTTAGAACTGTCAACATAATTAGTAACGAATTGTTTAAATAATAAATTTACTTTGGATATCGATTTAGTGCTGATCAAATCGCACATCCAAAAAGTATTCTACACAAATATTGCCTATACCACTCGAGTGGCTCTAAGACTGGTACTTTCTTCTACTTCTTTCTTGGCACTACAACCTCGTGAGGTCTCCGCCTGCCATTTCTGGTTTTCTATCACTTGATTTTACCCGTATCAAAGAAGTCAGCTCTGCGTACGGGAAGGCGGTCTGGATGGGATTTGAACCCCGGCCCTGCCGTATGAAGACCGGCGCCGCTGTCCCCTCGCCACCGAACCGCCCCAAGCGGATACTTTAGCGTTTACAATATTAATATCACTAGGCTACGTTCACAACTGCTTCAACTGCATTTTACGACCACACAACGCTGTTTGACTGTCAGAATCTGTCTCATTTTCGAAACTTGTTTGGTAGAGGAGTAATATTTGTGAGGGATATTAATTTTCAATAGCAGTTCCTCATTTTTAAACCATAGCTGAAATTGATCGTTTGTATATAACAGAAAAACGATACAAAATAAAATAATTAGAAGGATTTCCAAGGATCATCGAATGAACAAATTCAAAAATCTGTACCCTATGTATCTTTCTGCTGCAACAAACAGGCAAGCTCCTCAAATTGGCCATCGTCTGCAGTTAGTTAATTATAAGCAATAGAACTGTAAAAATTAAGCAATTTGAATATTTTGTTTTGAACAGGGGCGGTGGTATGACTGTCAGAGAGGCGACAGCGGCGCCAATCTTCACTCGACAGGGTCGGGGTTCAAATCCCATTCAAGACTGCTTCCCCGTACGTAGGGCTGACTAATTTACTACGGGTAAAATTAAGTCACAGAAAGCCATAAACGGTAGACCGAGACCTCTCGAGGTTGTAGTGCCAAGGAAGAAGAAGAAGTATTGAACAGATTGCTTAAGTTGCTACTTTGCCCTAATAAAAATTCTAAGTCCAGGAACTAAATTTTATTTCGCAGCAAAAGATACAATATCTCTTAAAAAAGATTTTTTGTTCTAACTGTAACTACACTGAAACACTCTAATAGTTCATAGAAAATTAGGTTTTATAATGACTTTGTTCAAGTTTCTTAATCTGTAATTCTTTAAAATGGTAACAGTTGCAAGATTCTGCCAAATACTATTAAAACGATCAGCTGATCATGATCGGTCCTAGAAATTGTTCTAGGTGCTTTTTAAGTTGGGAACTTCTTTAAAGCGACGAATTTCACATCAAGTTCTATCCTGTTACGTATTTTTATTAAAAAATATTTACACGTTTTAAAAACGTTTACAAAACTGCATAAAAAGCATAATTCAGGTGCAAAATAAATACATCAAACACGTCAACCTCTAGGTCAATTAAGCTAGATTTACCAATCTGGCACACAAAAGCTACCATTGAAATCTTTCGAATAAAAGACGACTGGAACCACTCACTGGCTGACGGTGGTCGCGTTCGATCGCCACTTATTGTTCCGTTTATCATTCAAACTTCAGTACTCCACCACACACACGGCGACCATGAAAATAACGTGCACACACACATTCGGGTTACTCCCGAACGCAAACCTGTTTCGCCCCGGATGACGTTCGCTGTTGTAGCACGGCCTCCTGGCTTTGGAGGCACCAAAATGGCGCACCAGAAATTGGCGTTCGGTGTCCTTCAATTAGAGCGAGCGCCTTCCCCGGAACCCAAAACCACCGACCAAACCACCGTTGGATGGGTGCCCTAACAAAGGGAGGAGTTCTAACCCACTCTAAACACCAGCCCATAACAGTTGGGTAGAAGGTTAGCGAGGGCTCGATTGCAAAAGCCCACTTCCGCCGTGACATGGCGGCGGTGTCACCTCCGGCAAGTGCTCGGTTTCAATTGTCACCAGTGACACGAGCGGGCCAACCACTACGAAGGGCAACACTTAAAGAGAGACAGCTACAAAGCACCCATGGGATAGAAAGAGAAAGCCCACAAACTGTTTCACTATCGTACATCTAAAATGTTTGCTTCTTTCTTTGAGTTTTTTGCCTCTATTTGCTAATTTTCCCTCCCTCAACTGCTTCAGCGCAATAAACTGGCCTGAGACCTATGCATTTACCTCCTAAATGGTTTGATGCCCAAGGTTGTTGCACCTCGATGCACTATTGCCTCTTGCATGCCATCCACCCGTTCCTGCCATCCATCCTGACGCTCATCCCCCATTGCCAGTACACCAACACGCAGACCAACGCCATAAACACACACATACAAAAACAACTCCAAAACGTCGTGGAAAACCCATCATCGGCGGTGGATACGATGGGAAAGCAATCGATTAATAATGCAATTTTCCCCCCGTGTTGTTGTTCTGCTTGCCTCTTCTTTCCCACGGCGGCGGCGGCCCACCACCATTCCAAACCGACAAAACCGGCACAAACCAAACAAATCTCACGAAACAAATCAACACCGGCACCGGCCACCATATCCAGAGTAGATATGTTCGTGCATCAGAAGTGGGTCGAATCGCGGCTGGATCTGCACGACGACATTTTCGAGGAGGGCGACGATCACGTGATACTTCCGCCGGAGTTTTTCGATAATCTATGGCAACCGGATCCGTACTTTCTCAACTCGAAGATATCAGGTAAATGGCCATTTACTGTTTATTTCGGAATCCTTTTTAGCGCACCACCACCACTACAACTAATGGAGTTGGTGGTGGTGGTGGTAGTGGTGTGGAAGTTTCTCCTATCTTTAATCATCGGTTTTTACTAAGTCTGGTTCTTCCGTTCTCGTTCGACTTGTAAATCTTTCCATTTTACTTTCGCTTCTTTACTCACGATTCTCTTTTTTGTGTTTTTTTTTCTTCTACGGACTTTGTTGTTTAATTTAGGTAATAACATTTTTTTTCGGTTTTTCCACGTTAGTATAAGTTTCCTGCATAAGTGTTCAAGATTGCTTGGCTTAGTGTTTTTTGCTGAATGTAACAATAGCGTTCGCTTACCTTTCTACAAGAATCAAATGCTTTTTTATAAACATGACAGAAATGTCAAAAATGTCAACGCTCACTACGCGTTGTTGACAGTAGCAGCTAAGCATTTTTTGACAGTTCTTACTTCTAAGCCTTCTAGATTTAACAGTTTTAAGGATTTTTCTTTTTGTGTTGTGTATTTCTACTACACATATCTATACTGAACTAAGTATGACCTGGCCACCTGGAAGGAAACAAAACAAAACCTTCCCTTTGGTGAAAAATTAACCCATCTCCGCGCTGTCTGACTGTAATTGCCAGTCGGCTCGTTACAATCGCAATTGATTTTAGTTTTCCTTCCTGCCTGTGCTGCTTTCGCTCAGCAATCAACGCACACCGACAACCCTGACCCCAGAGCATGTCGACAACCATCGATCGTTGGATCATCCTTGCTCCTTGCTGGGTCGCTAGTAGTTCGCTTACACTATGAATGGCCCGATTGGGCGATTTTCAATGACCTTGCACCGTGCATCGTTTGCGTTGAATCCCTTATCGGCTAATGTCTGTGCCTACCTTTAATGGCCGTGTAATACATCGGGAAAACTTCCGGTTAATGTCCCAAGCGAAGGTTTGCCGCGGTGGAGACGGGGGCAGAGATGAAGTACGGCCCGAGGCCTCCAAGTTTGGCTGCAAGTTCATGCTCAAGGTTTTTGTACGGTTCTTAGATGTTTGATGCAGGAATTTGCATTACCTGATGAAATGTCTATGATAACCTTTGCCCCTGAAGGTAAACTTTTGATGCACACTGTTCAGTCTACGGACGGCAATGAAGATGCCCGTTTGGTTCGAATTTATACTTGTGGTTACTGCAGATTGTACGGATGTTTCGTTAGATTCTCTAAAGTTATAGGTAAATTTTAATATTAAATTTAATAATAAAGCACAAACTTGCCTAATGTCCGAAGGTCGATTTAGTGAACGTCTTTAATAAAGTAATTTCAATATTGAGGTATTATTTATATAGAAAGAGAATTCATGCTTAAATTCTTGAGAAATTAGAAGCAAGTTTGAAATTTGAGGGAACCTTGCATGCCTCAGATGTGAAGGATTTAATTGTTTTCTTATTACGAATATGTGTAGAAATGCTCATCAGCTATTGAACATTGTTTACCTGGGCACAAATGGCATTGCAGTCAAATGGCAAACCTTTGCCCCTGAATCCTGAGTACTTTAAGATGCGAATTCAACCTTCAAACTGCTTACCAATGACCCATTATATTCAAGTTCTTCAACGGCCAACTCTTGAAAAACATATTCTGTAGATCTCTGGACCCCTGGCTGTCGGTCGACCTATTCCCTTGGTAGAAGAAATAATTTTTTTGTATGATAGATTCTTTGGAAGCAGTGCCTTACGCAAAGTGACTAATTCGCCGATCTTAATTCAAAGATCGTTGAACGACTTGGCTTTTGATGGACTTCACCCACCGAAGTCCTCTCTTATGCTATGCAAGTTGTCAGTTGCAATACGGCACTAATCTGGCCGGGTATACCAACGTACTACTTCAAGAAAATTCAAACATTTGAGACAAATATGACTTCCTTAATTTATAAACTAGTTAGTGATCTCGGAGTAGTGGTGAAGGTTCGAGTAGTTATAGCCAGAAAAAAATCCAGCAGTGTTTGAAAGGTGCTCTATCAACAGCATGGCAGTCTGTGAGATCAGAATCAAACGAAAATCTAGTCGTATTTACTAAACGCCTTTTTTGTCTTGTATTTTGGAAGGCATCTGAAGTGTGCTGGTCCATTTTCTTCTTTTCTTCTTTCTTCTTTGGCACTACAACCTCGGCAAGGTCTCGGCCTGCCATTTCTGGCTTTCTATGACTTAATTTTACCCGTAGAAAAGTAGTCAGCCTTACGTAAGGGGAGGCGGTCTGGATGGGATTTGAACCCCAGCCCTGCCGCTGTCGCCTCGGCCACCGGACCGCCCCAGAGTGGTCCCAGACCCCAGAGTGGTCCATATTACTCTGTGCTTAATACAACTTCTTCTTTCTTGGCCTGCTCCTATGGGGCACGCCTTAATGACATGTCCTGGTGTCCAATCCGTTTGCAGGAAACACGGTCCATGGCTGAACTCCTCCACCCCTGCATCCGATCTCTCTCAGATCTGACTCCACTTGATCCAGCCAACGGGCTCGCTAGGCTCCTGTACGTCTCGTGTCGAACGGGTCGTTGACGACCACCTGCTTCAGTACGGCATAAGTGCGACATCCTCATCACGTGCCCTAACGATCGTATCCTTCCGGCCCTAGCAACCGTCAGGATATCTGTATCGCCAAGCAGCTCTGCTAGCTCGTGGTTCATTCTCCTTCTCCACACGCCTCGAAGCTCGAAGATGGCACTACTGAGAGGACAACCGGCCGTATCAGTGTGCAATATATGGCGCATTTCGTGCGTTGTGGGAGTCTTCTGGATCTCAGGAGTTTATGTAGCCCGTAGTAGGCACTATTCCCCTGAATAATGCGCCTTCGGATTACGCTGTTTATGTTGTTGTCCGAAGTTACGATCGTGCCAAGGTAGCAGTACTCCTCTACTACCTCAAGACCGTCGATGTCAACTAAAACTCTCGTGCTCTACAAGTAGTGCTCTACTCTTACTATGTCCTGTACAATCGTTCGTTATACATAACCTCAGCTAATTTAAATAGGATCCTCGTTATAGAAACATCTACAAGCTGCTAGACGTAAACTGTACATAGTGTTTTAGAGCTGCTTGCTTATGTTTAAAAATTATCAACACCAGCAACAGCAGCATGTCGCAGTCGCACTGCAAGTTCCTGAAACCATAACACACAAAACAGCTTAACTATACTACACACACACACACACATGCAATAAACACAGCGAGTGGTTAAAACAACTTTCCGCCCAACACAAGCAACCCAACTCAATACACCACTAGCAGCAGCAGCAAACTAGCAACAGCAACAACGCAGAATCCTCCCCCCTTCATCAAGAGCGGCCAGAGAGTATACTCTGGACCGCGTCAACCCATCAGCATTCGTTCGTTTTATCGCAACCAGCTCTCACCTTAGCTACGTACCTCATTCGCAGGTCAAACATTTATTAATGAAGGTATGAATAGGGTGTTGTGTGGCAAGATCAGCTGCATGACGTCCATGCGTCAGCAAGGTGAGTGTACCCGCAGAGACAAGATGGCGACCGAGTGATCGGTACACGGGCAAACGAAACCCACACACACACACACACACACACCACCACTCACATCACACATTCCAGACGCGATCGCAAAGCAATCACATGTACCTGTAATACACTCATCTTCAGCGATCCCACTCATGATTCGCTCCAGAATGAAGTACGATCCATGTAGTACACGTCATAGCGTACAGCGTGACAGGTAGTGCACGATCACCACCTTCAAGCATTAGTTCGCCTACATCCCACTAGAGCACCCCCTGTTCGTCGATGTATCGTTGTTTCGTTGCTGCTTTTCTGCTGTTGACCGGACGGCCGGATGCTGCTGCTGGTGCTGGGTAAATGAGTTGCTTCATTACGGTACTTATACTTTCGCTATTAAATCCTTGTTTCCGCTAGCTTCTACTGCTAGGATCATTGCAGTTTTCCCATTTGTTTCAGCTACTGTTTAAGCGTACTGTAGCTTCGATAAGTGTTTGTTTGCGTTCCGTTACGTTGTGCACGAGTTTACCAGCTGGATGTGAGTAGCTTCTGGAAGTGTTTTCTATGTCTACGAGCATATCCACAATATCAAGAGAGGAACTTTCGAGCAGAAGTTCGACTTATAGATGAAGGGATCCCAACAAGTTCCAGAGCAGTTTAAAAGGCGCCTTACTTTAATTTCCCTATTTAAGTTATCTGATTTTGTAAATTCTGTGTCTCTCCCTTGTTTTTTTAGGATTTTTGTTACATTTTCCATACCTTTGTGAAACCATTTCATCACCCACAACAAACGACGGCAAACGATATCGATAATTGCTCTCTCGCTCTCTCTCTCTCTCTCTCGCTCCCTGGCAAGCTACTAACTAACAAATTTTCACATTTGGTTATGCTTGTTTTCCATAAAAAAAAAAACCCCAGAAATTGCAACACTCACGCACAAGTTCTCGTCGGTGACGCTGTACAAAAACTCTACCGTCCGGTACGCCTGCATGATGCACGCCATCATCGCCTGCCAGATGGAGTTCCAGCTCTACCCGATGGACATCCAGATCTGTCCGATCTACATCGAAAGCTTCTCGTACCACAACCAAAAGATACGGCTCAAGTGGGCCGACAACGGTGTGACGATCAATCCCGAGCTGAAGCTGCTCCAGTACAACCTCGGCCAACCGCTGCAGCTCGAGGAGACGGATGGGTACATGCCGGAGAAGTACGGTACGCAGCATCGGTGTACCTGGTCGGTGTTGAGTTCTTCGCAGCATTGTTCATCACGTGCCTCTATCTTTTTTTTTTTTCGGCAGGAAACTTTTCCCGACTGGCAGTATACTTTCGGTTCGAGCGCCAGATAGGGCATCATCTGATACAGACGTTTGCACCGTCCGCGCTCGTGGTAATGCTGTCCTGGTTTAGCTTCTGGCTGGGGCTGGATGCGATACCGGGCCGTGTAACGCTGCTCGTCACCTGCATGCTAACGCTCGTCACGATGTTTACCGGGATGAGGGCCGACATTCCTCCGGTCGCGTACGTCAAGGTAAGCCAGGATGCGCCTGAAGCTGATATCGCAAACCATATCCTTATCTTCCGCTTTTATCTCCCGGCATCGCGCGAAGGCACTCGATCTGTGGATGGCCGGCTGTATGCTGTTCGTGTTTTCCGCCCTCGGGGAGTTTGTCGTCGTGAAGGTGCTGGACGTGCAGTACCAGTACCAGGTGAACAAGGTGCCGAAGGTGCTGCCGATGCGCATCAGCGCGATGGAGAAGGGCCAGTGCGTGGGTACGGTCGCGAACTGGGAGGGCGGCACGGTGAACGTGCGGCCCCGGAAGCCCACCCAAACGCCCACCACGCCGGGCCAGGTGTCGCTGCAGGGGAACGGTGGGCCGCAGCCACCGCTACCGCCCACGAAACAGCCGACCCGCCGGCAAAGCATCCTGTCCGTCGCCTGGACCGACACGGACACCGGCATCGAGAAGATTATGTGGCGCGAGATCGACAAGATGTCGCGCGTCGTCTTTCCCGGGCTGTTTCTCGTCTTCGTCGTGCTCTATTGGCCGATCCTGATTTTTAAGACCTCGTAATTGGGAGTGCGTCACGGTATGCGTGTGCCTCCCTCCAATCCCCCCAACAACTGCAGAAGCAGTACAGCAGCTCAGTGACGTTGATGTTTCTTCCCCAAACCGGAAACGCTCAAGCACAAATAGGGGCCCATGATTACAAAAGGGGGGGGGGGGGAGAGAAAACCGGGAAAATCTGGAAAACGCCCTTTTGGGACGGGTCAATGGTTTTCTGCCGGGTTTTTGTTTCCATTGCAATTATAAGTTACAGTGCGGATCGCATGGAGAGTCGCCTCGCTGGAACATTCTAAAAGGAGATAAAATGCACACAAACAAACATTAATACACCGGTTTCCACAATCTTACACGCTAGGAGGATAAGAGTGATGCGAATGGTCGAGTGGATGCGATATAGAAGAGAGGCTGCAAAGCGTAGGTAGGACACACGATAAACGAAAGATCAAATGAAAGTTTTACTAAACATAACAAAAGTACCACTACTAGTACACGATTACTTTCGAACCTACTGTCTACAGGGCAGAAAAAAACGAATTCTTTCGAAGGATTTTAACGGGATCGGGAGGTGGAGAACATTAGCCGCTATCTCACCAAGCTCGCAAGCGTTCACGCAGCAGCTGGCCAGGACAATATCACACAGTACGACGTGCTTTAGTAGTAGGAGCCGCAGAGACCAACGCCACACGCGCATACGCACACACAGGAAGGGTGGTCTCGCTGCGGTTGAAACGATTGTACATTTTAGTCGAACCGTTACGCTGACAAGGCACCGCGCGGCTAAGCTGCATCCAACCAACCAACCGAACAAACCAAGCAAAAACACCCACAGCCGCCGTACGTAGGGGTAGCGTAGTGTGAGTCGTTCATATACAAAAACCAGGCAAGGGCAGTAGAGTTTAAACAGCAGCTGTGAAAGCAATAAGTACCTTATACATTTAAGTACGACTAGTGGTAATGCGTGAACGTGTGTGTGTGTAGTAGTAGTTAGTGCCTGGAACGGGGAGGGGAGGGAACGACAGTAAAGCAGAAAAGGAAAACTTAACAAACTTGCACGCAACAAACGCCTCACGCGATTGGACACAGAACGGGTTTGGAAAGGGCGGTTTGAAGCTGTGGAAGCAATTGGGCACGTGGCAAACGAGATTTACATTACGAATCTAAGCATAAAGGAACGCTGTGCCTTTCAGAAAGAAAAAAGGGAAAACATTATCCCGTTCGTTACGTTGGTCGCCTTTGCAGGACACCCTTATTGAGAGAGAGAGAGAGAGAGAGAGAGAGAGAGAGAGAGAGAGTAGTAAAGGGCAACTGTTATCTGTGCACTTATTAGGTCGCTTAACTTAATTTGTGGCGTTTTTAATGTTTGTGGAATTACAAAGTATTGTACAAAATCAAGCAACTGATGCGGCAAATCTTGGAGACTCAGAATGTGCTCAGAAGGCGAGCTTCACTTCTAGCAGATAAACTGAACTTAAAAATTCATTCTTAGCAAAGCAAATCGAGATAGGTTGCTGAATGTGGACCATCCGAGGCTCGGATTCTGCCGGGACCATTCTTCAGAAGCATATGCAGATTCCAGCATTCGCTGATGACGTAGATCTTCTATACTTGAGTGCAAGCTTAATGTCGGAAACTTCAACATTATAGAAACACCTTCATCGGCCCTGATAGCAATCGAATCATTGAGCAGGAGTGACGCCAATCCGTTAGATATCCCGCGATTGCAGGTGGACGAGTCATGTCACTTCAACAACCTTCAACAGTAGATCGAAGAACCCTAGGCACCGGGCCCAGACTGGTTAGACGCAAAAAGTGCCTGACAAGTGAAATAAGTAATTGTCAGATTACTTTGGCGCCAACAATGAGACCTAGTGTACGTATAGGAAAAAAAACTTCCTTGCGTTAGAGCTTTCAGTTTAGAGAATCACCTATTTTTACCACGTTTCAACCACATCATCCGGTGGTTTTCTTAAGGCTGAATTCTCATGTCATGTACAGAGAGTCAGCAATCTCTTGTTCTTCTACTACTTTTAGTGCTGCAGCTTTGGGAGGTCTTCATCTACAATATCTGGCTTCCTTCACTTAAATTGCTCCCCCTGTCATTCCTTCGTACGGGGAGACGACGATACGGATGGGATTCAATGAAGGTTCCTTGGTGTTGGGACCAAGTTCTCCATCAGGTATCTCTTATCAGCAACTTCCGATGATAATGACTTAAAGATGCTGACAGCTGTTATGCCTTGCTATTAGCCAAGCTGTACAATCTTTTTTCCTTGGTCTCAGATTGTGAGCGATTAAGCAATGGAGCCACCATTTTCCATGTCAGTGAGGACCAGAAATGTAACGTCCAGAACTACACTACTCAACAACTATTCTCAGTTGTTAGAAAAATCTCCAAAAAAGCAGTATACAAAAAATTAAGAACGAACCAAACAAAAAACGAACGCCACAAATTAAGTTAAAGAAGCTAATGTAATGTAAACTAAACGTAGCAACTAAAAGTAAAAACCGAAAAAATCATCATGCCTTCTAAAAAAAAACAAACTAAAACGAACCGATCGAAAGTCGGTCGGGACAATTAATTAATTGCGAGCTGTATTCCGCTTGCCTGCTGCGAAACACACTTGTACACACACACACCAAATTGGATCGCAAATCATCATTGTGATAACTATTAGCTAGCAAAAAGAAAGAAAAAAAATTGAAACGAAAACAATAACAAACACACCAGCAGGAATGTTGTAGGAAGGTATATAGTTAAGGTCGACAAACAGCTTAGACTGCAGCAAACGACGACGAAATTGCAGAAGTGGGCATCGAAGGAAAGGTTTGAATAAAATGCACAGTGGCTCGAAACGGAAATCGGGACACCTAAAAATGGAGCAATTGCTGGACTTCGATTTTCTTAGCCTAGGGCTGATCAGTCATCATTCTCTTGTCGCTTCCATATCAACTAGCTTTCTTTGCCATTTAATCGAAAACCCCTGTATCAATCAGAAAACTTTCGCTGTTCAGTTCCCTGGACCGACATACAAGCATACAAAACAACAACTATTTTTCATATCTTCTACATAGCAGTTTTCCTAAAATGGGTTTCCTTTTGTTCGGAAAGTACTCCGCGGCCTAACTCTCCCAAAACTGGCCATTTTTGTATTATCAGATTTAGAAATAACCCGTATGTCCTGCAAACAATACTCTTTCCTCGAGCGATCAGGTGGGGACGTACAGGCCTATCCGGTTCAAGATGTCGCTAGCCGCCGCTTCTCTAAAGACACCAACCCCAGTAGTTGACATCGGTTGTCATAAGGAGGATGGGACTGATTGGAGGAGCCAAGAAGCCTACGGGAAGCCGGCTTGGCGATCCAAACTGTAGCCGAGGGACACGAGATGATTGGCTCCCGCATTCAAGGATGGATCGAACCAAGCTGCAGAAAAGCGACTTTAGACATGAGGGGTCAGACTACGGGGGTTTCCCGGATCAAGGATGGCGCGTTGGACCTTGTTAGTAGCTGAGAATTGGTTGGAGGTTGGTTGGAGTAGGGGATCTGGAGAAGGAGATGACGGAGCGCTGCTCGAGGCATAGGGAGAGGCTTAGTTGGAAGAGTACCAGAGAGAAAAACGAATCTATCAATTCTTGTAGGGATTTGGAGTAGTGATGGGTGCTCGGAATCGGAACTACTTGGTTCCGATTCCGTTGTCGAAAATGTTCCGGATCCGATCCCGGAATCGTATCTGGATCTGGTTCCGGATCCGATCCCGGACCCGGTTCCGGATCCGACTCCGGTTTCGAACCCGATTCCCGATCCGCTTCCCGATCCGGTTCCGGACCCGATTTCGGATCCGGTTCCGGAATTGAATTTTTATTTGTTTATTAATTTTCATTATTATTCTTTAAAAAATGCAGGTAAAATACAAACTGATGATTTTTGGTTGATTAAATATTGCCTGTTATAATGAACGAACACGGGATTGATATTTTAAAGAACTTTATTCAACTTAGTTCTTGCTACTATGAAACCACACCAGAAAAGAGGCCGGAACCCACCGCGTGCACACTTATATATCCCTAGGTGAGTTCCCCGTGTGGAACTCCCTAACTTTACGACACTTAACGTTCTTATCGATATAAGCCTACTACAGTCGAGTACCACAACATGCCGTTTTATTGCATTTTTGAAATTGTGACTATAGAAAAATGCAAAACAAACTGCTAGAACACCTCGTCATCAAGAGCACCCAGCTGATGTGTTTGCTTCAGTAACTTAATCGCGACAGACCCGGTCTCCATCAAGATGCTCTACCGATCCTTGGCTCCACTACAACCGCGATGGGCCTTGGCCTTCCAGTTTTTATTTCCTTGACTAAGTTTTATCCCCTGAGCAGGATAATCAGGCCTGCGTACGAGTGGACGGTTCAGACTGGAATTTCTGTGTTAAGACCAGCGTAGCTATCACCTCTGCAACCTGACTGCCCGGAATATCATCATATTGCACTAGCCGGCTATAACATTTTATCTTTTATTGAACATTTTGCGTCGAACAAATCATCAGTTTGTGTTTTTCTTGCATTTGTTTAAAATAATAGTAACGAGTATTAATAAACGATTAAAAATTCAATTCCGGAACCGGATCCGGAATCGGATCCCGAATCGTATGCAAAACCGGATCGGATCGGGCCGGATCAGAAATCGGTCCCAAAATATGTTCCGGACCTACTCTTTGGAATCGATTTCAAAAAAATCTGAGCGTTCTGGAATCGATCACGACCAAACCATCATTTTGCCCACCACTAACTTGGAGTCACGAGGGTGCGTTAAAGGTAGGACGATTTTCACATCGTCAGCGTACATCAGATGGGAGTTTGGGGTGGAAGGTAGCTTAGGTCAATCGTTCCTGGGGTGATTTTTCCCCCTGTTGAAGAAGCTATTTTTTACCATTTCCCAAAGTTTTTATAATTCTTGCAGAATAGTACATTGCGCTCTCGTTTGACGTGGATAAACATCAAGTGTTGTTGGCTCTAGAGTTGGTTAACGCACTTTAATGGAAAAAAAAAACCATTAGAACCACAGAAATATATGGTCCTGGCTCCCCATTTTTTAATATTTCAATATATTACACTGTATTTAAAATTTCAATTTTCAACCCGCTTCATATGATATTGATAAGAAAGGCGACTGTCAGTTTGGTTTACAAACATCGAACTTTCTGCACCAATTCTGTACATTTCGGCCATTTAGCAACCGATTTTCAATCAGTTTTTTTGTTGTCAGTTGTTAATTGAATGGTGTATAAAAAGATGAGCTTTCCAGCTCAAGGTTAAGAAAATCGTCCTCAAAGTCCAGCAATTGCTCAATTATACGGTGTCTCGAATTCCGTTTGAGCCACTGTATGTAAGGAACGGAAAGATACAGATAACAAATGCAATTACATCATAATTAAACAAAGAAAAGAAAATAGCAAAACTAAACTAGAACACACACACACACACAAAGCCATAAAACGCATACCGCTTGCGTTTGATGCCTGCAACTCAACAACACCAAAAGCTACGAAGCGAATGAAAAACAAAACGGAGAAGAGATAGGAAAAGTTAGCAACAAAATAGCAACGATTCAATGCGTGGTGCTGAGCATAGTGTAAATAATAAGTACATTTAAGTAAGTACCGATAGAAACTGAGCTTCTAAAACAAAATCAAATAATGCAACACAAGCAACGCATGCCACAGTGCGCTACCGATAGAGTAGGACACACACCAGAACAGAGCAGTAGAAAAGAAAGCCGATCGCTAACTAGCAGGTGCATCCGATGGGCCGATAAAACTGTTTTCCTTCCCACTTTCCACCGTTGTGCTCTGTTACGTTCCACATTACCATAATTATAGTTAAACATCATGCACAGTTAGCAATACTCACACACACACACACACACGCTTTCACGATGACGAATAACTTGTTGAACCGCCCTCTCCCCTTCACAGTTGTTATGGTTTTGTCACCGTTTGTCCCAGACGATATTTTATAACGTTCGAATTATTAAATAATAATAATTAAATTAAGCTGAAAAAGAAGGAAGAGTGTGTGTGTGCGTGTGTGTAAGAATGAAAGGGAAGCGAGTAATAGTTGAAAAGTGAAAAAATATAACAAAAAGTTCGATAACTTTACGCCAACGGAATCATTTCGAATGGAAAGAACACACACGCACGCACAGTTCCACGCATCGCTCCTGAATTACTTATCAGGCGCTACAACCGCTTTGCGATCTTGACCTTCTGCAACAATCCTCGATACAGCTCACGGTGTTGCGCCGTCGTCTGCCAATTCGTTATCCCGGCTGTTCTGGCCTACCACGCCTCCCATGTCCGTGTGGATTGTCTAAAAAGACTTTACGAGCTGGGTCGTCCGGTGTCATTCTCATGACGTGACCAGCCCACCGGAGCCTGGCAAGTCTAATGCGCTGCACGATGGTGAGATCGTCGTACAGCTCGTAGATTGTAGCGGCTCCTCCATTGTCCTTCCTCACATACGGGGCCAAAATCCATTTAAGCATCTTCCTCTCGAACGCTTCATCAGAAGGCTTCATCAGTTTTGGAAAGAGTCCATGTCTCAGAGGCTTATGTGAGTACTGGGACTATACACGTCTGTACAGTCCCAGCTTCGTCCCAGCGCGTAACTCAACATCAATGTTGTCGGTGCTGACTTTTGACCCCAGATAGGTGAAGTTTTGGACGGCTTCGAAGGTGCGGTCACCTATCTGTACATCACCCCTGCGTAGATCAGTGTTTGTTAGCAGGGCCGCTGGTGGTGTCACCATCATTTTGGTTTTCACCTCGTTAATCTCCAACCCGAGGTTCTGTGCCGCACGCTCGATCCTTTGATAGGAGCTGCATAGGAGAGCCTCAAACCAATGATGTCTATGTCATCAGCGTATGCCAGGATCTGGATTGACTTATAGAAGATGGTCCCCGAAGTTTCCACCTCCAAGTCACGAATGGCTCTCTCTAGCGCCAGATTGAAAAGGAGACAGGCAAGCCCATCTCCCTGGCGCAAGCCCTTGGTGGTAGCAAAGGGCCCTGAGAGTTTTTTCCATCCACCTTCACCTGGCATGTGATGTTGGACATTGTAATTCGTACAAGCCTGGTAAGCTTGACCGGGATTCCAATAGAGCTCCTAACGTCGTACAGTTTTACCCTGGCTATGCTGTCATAGGCGGCTTTGAAATCAATGAAGAGATGGTAGGAGTGGAGCTGCTGCTCCGCCATTTTCTCCAAGATTTGCCGCATCGTAAAGATCTGGTCTGGTAAAGATCTGGTATGGGGCGGTCCGGTGGCCGAGGCGATATCGGCGCCGGTCTTCACACGGCAGGACCGGGGTTCAAATCCCATCCAGACCGCCTCCCCGTACGCAGAGCTGACTACTTTGCTACGGGTAAAATCAAGTCACAGAAAGCCAGAAATTGGCAGGCCGAGACCTCTCGAGGTTGTAGTGCCAAAGAAGAAGAAGAAGAAGAAAGATCTGGTCAGTGGTTGATTTTCCGTTTCGTAATCCTCTCTGATCAGTTCGGCTACTATTCCGTCGGCGCTTGGTGCCTTGTTGTTCTTGAGCCGACGGATGGCCATTCGCATTTCATCAATGCTAGGTGGCAGTAGCATATAGATATCATCTGCTAGTGGTGCCTCTAGCTGTTCGTTGAACTGATCATTTAGCAATTCATTAAAGTACTGAGCCCATCGCGAGAGGACCTCTGGCTGGTAACTGGCCAGATCCTCTTCTCTCCCGCGCCGTGAATATTCCTCTGCGTATGCCCGCGTTCTATGCCGCTGCTGCATTACTCGGTATGCGCGGGTTTTTACCTTCGGTCGCTTGTCTACATTCTTCGTCGAACCAGCCAGATCTGGTGTTGCCCCGACGTGGTGGGAGTGTGGAAATGGCACAGCTTATTATTTTTGTTTTTAGAGCGTTCCACCGTTCGCTCGTAGTTTCATATTCGTTTTCTGGTAGTAGAGCCTCTCCTGAAGCGGATTTGAATGCCTGTTGGACGTGACTGTCCTTTAGGGAGTCCGTGTTGAGCCGAGCCTGCGTGTTAACTTCGCCCCCATTGACGCGGGGACGGGCGATTCTGCAACGAATCACTAAGCCAACCAAATAGTGATCGGAATCGATTTTGGCCTCTCGATACGATCTGCCGTTCAACAAGCTCGACTGTCTTCGGCGGCTAATCAACACGTGGTCTATCTGATTGGAAGTGGCTCCATCCAGAGACCTGATTCTTCCCACAACCACATTGTTTGCAGCTGCAAACTGGACCAATCTACTACCATTGTCGTTACTGTGCTCATGCAGACTGTGACTTCCAATGTACTGGCGGTACATTGGCTCCCTACCGACTTTTGCATTGAAGTCCCCCAGGATGATTTAAGCATCGTGCCTGGGACACTGGTCCCTTCTAGAACAGGTCCTTCTCCTCTTCATCCTTGTCTTCGGTAGGGGCGTGAACGTTGTTGAGGCTGATGTTGAAGAATCTGCCTCGCATGCGCAGGGTGCATTCGCCTATCATTGATAGCCTTTTGAAGCCGATGATTTCGGATTTCTGCCGCGCACCGACGGCGAAACCCGTTCCGAGCATATGGCGTGGCGGTCGGCGGCAGCTGAAGTTAACGCACCGCAACTACAATTTTGAATATTTGTACAGTTTATTTTAGCTTACGGTGTTGTAGCGCCACCTTGCGCGCTAATTCTCATCGTCCATCGATTCGTCGTCTTCGTCACCGTCTTCCTCGTCGGAGTTTTCGGCCCTTGATTTGCTCAACTTGGCCGCCTGCTTTATCAACATCCACTCGTGTTCATCCTCATCCTCGGATGATGCGTCTCCATTGCGTCCGTTAGCCATCGTTTCTTCCTCCTCCTCATCATCTTCCCCATCGCTATCATCCTTCTTGCCGTTTTGTCCGCTAGCTTTGGACGAACTTTTCGAGAGGGAAAGGTTTTTCAGCACCTGCAGTGTGTACTTGTTGAAATCGCAGCTAAAAACAAAGCAGCGTACATTAATTGAAAATTGCCTTCAAAACGGCCAGCCGACCGGTTGGCTTACATTTTGTTGAGCTGGTCATATTTGCGATTCAGATTTTGATGCAGCGTGACGAGTGTCTGTGCATCCAGCAGGGAATCGACCTGACCTAGCCGCGTTAGCAGCAGATTGGACCAGCGTAGATAAAACTCGATATGTTGGCTGCTGCCCACATTCTTCGCCACAAACTGCAACGTACGCAGGGCGTACTCGTCCGGCAGGGAACCAATTACCAGCTCGACTATAAATAGTAAACACATCATTCCGTGAGCGTTCCAGCGCTCCTTTCTTCCACGCGCCACTGGGCAAACTTACTGTCACGATAGGGTACACTCTCCAGCACCTCCTGTATGAGCGTCGTTTCGTTCAGCTTTAGGGACATTAGCAGGGCTCCAGCGTAGTTTTGCTCTTTGTTTAGGAGATTGCGCGTTGCCCGCGGTGTCACCTCGGTCGACAGTTGATAGGGATCGAACACGATGCCCTTGTTCAGTGCGTACACGAGCAAACCCTCGGTCGAAACGGCTGCCCACGATTGGCCGGAAGGTGAGAACCGAACGCAATCGACCTTCACCTCTGGCAGCACATTTCTCGCGGCCAGATCGCCCTTCTGTACGCCTGGCAATTTCAGCGCCACATTACCTCCCTCCAGCTCTTCACGCTCCTCGATCAGTGCCATATTGCCGAATTCGGTCAGCTTGCGACGGTTGATATACTCCTGGGAAAGACAATTTCAACGGTGTTAGTGTGAGTATTGGGGCGGTCCGGTGGCCGAAGCAACAGTGGCGCTGGTCTTCACACGGAGCAGGGCCGGGGTTCAAATCCCATCCAGACCGCCTCCCCGTACGTGGGGCAGAGACTACTTTTCTTCTTCTAAAATTAAGTCACAGAAAGCCAGAATTTGGCAGTTCGAGACATCTCGAGGTTGCAGAGCCAAGGAAGAAGAAGTATGAGTATTCGATAACCATTCGATAGGGCGGCCCGATGGTAGAGGCGACAACGGCTTCATACGGCAAGTCCTGGGGGTGCAAATCCCATCCAGACCGTCCGCAGGGCTGACTATCCGGCTACACGGATACAATCAAGTTACAGAATGCCAGTAATGGCAGATCCAGCCTCTCTCTCGAGGTTGTAGTGCCATAAGTATAAGGACAATTCTTTCATTTACCCCTCTTAATCGCACTCCATCTCACTTTGGGCCCACCACGCCTCTGCTGGCCACGTGGACAGTCTAAAAGGCCTTCACGGGCTGAGTCGTCCAGTGTCATTTTCATGACATGACCAACATGATATAACAGCACAATGGTGAGATCACCGTACACAGCTCGTAAACCTCGTCATTGTAACAGGCTCCTCCATTGTCCTTCCACACTTCTTCTTCTCCTGTGGCCTTACGATCTCTTAAGTCATGCCTGCCATTTCTGAGTTGCCAAACTGAATGATACCACGTAGTTGGATAGTTAGTCCTCACTACGGAGGCACGATCCGGATGGTATTTAAACCGCGGTCCTGCCGCATGAAGACTGGGTTCTTCCACAATCCTTCTGAGCATCTTCCTCTCGAACGCGGCTAAGAGGGTTTCGTCCTCGTACTCGTCCGGACATTGTCAATGTCTCAGAGACGTCACCCATATTCGGGTGCTGGACCCTGCTTACGGATGTGCGATTCAGTTGAGATGCAATACTGGTCTCGGGTCTTATATCTCGGATTCCTTACAATCAGTAGCAGATCAGGTGCGGCCGCTCGGGACCTAGTCGGTTAGGAGGGCTTTGTCGGGACCTCCAAATATCTTGACCCACCACTGCCGTACAATTACGAGCAGCCTGTCCAATACACAACCACAACTATTCCTCTGGTTACTTACATCCATTCCGTCCAAACTGCGGTTCTGCGTGATTTGGAACTTTTTCAACAGGATCGCCTCCTTCACATTATAGATGCAGACGTACTTCGATTTGCCGCCAGCCAGCAAGCATTCCCCATCCGCCGAGTAACAGATCGACGTGAACGCTCTGAACATAAACACAAAGCGAAAGGTTGAATTCAAAAGAAACCCACCCAAGCGACGGTTGTCTTACCTGCCCAGCAGATTCTTCTTAGCCGATATTAGATCCGACTGGGACACGGTACCCTCCATATCGTTTCGACCCTCGATGGAAGCGAGCTGTGAGGATGTCTTTACGTGGAACACGGTAATGTTGCCGTTCAGCGTCGAAGCAGCCACCTCCTCACCGTCCGGCTTGAAAGCCACACACACCACGTCCGATCCCACCTGTATCGGTTCGTGCGCTCCGGAAGATTCCAAACAATTCCAGATGCGCAACGTTTGATCCCACGATCCGGACACCAGTGATGACGAAGAAGCGACGGGTGAGAACGCTAACGACACGACCGGTCCTTCGTGTCCGCTCAGCACCTCCAGCAAGCGTCCCAGCTTCATCGACCACAGGTATATCTCGAACACGTCCTGCCCACCAGCCGCCACCAGTTCGCCCGAGCAATCGACCGCCACCGATGCAAACTGTACCGGTTCCGGTGAGGCGAAGGTGCGGAAGTTGCGATACCGGATCACATCGTACGCACGCACCGTACCGTCCAGCGAAGCGCTTACGAGGAATTTCTTGTTCCGGCTAAATTCTACCGCCATCACCGCGGCCGTATGCTCGGAAAACGTTACGACACAGAAGCCGCTCGTAACGTTCCACAGCTTCACCTTGCCGTCCTGCCCGCCGGTCACCAGCTGATGGCCATCCGGGGCGTACGATAGGCAGTTCATACCCTGCGAGTGTTCCTGCTGCTTCATGATGTACTGTTCGCTCTGCCATTCCCACACGAGCAGCTGACCGAGGGAGGAAACGCCCAACGCTAGCCAATCGCCGGTATCGTTGAACGAAACCGAACCAATGCTCGACTCCGAGATGCTGAGCGAGTGGATTAGATTAACGTCCGGCAGCTCGTACAGGTAGAACGAACCGGTAGAGAAGGCCACCACAAGGATGCGCAGCTTCTGGTGATACGTGGCCGCGGTTACGTATGCGTTCCGGTTCTCGGCCCTCGGTAGATCCGCGAGATAGTGGCGCGCGAGTCGTTTGTAGTAGAAGGGATGGCGCTTTGCTTGAACGACCAATTTTCCTTGCTCATCTCGCTCTTCCCCTTCCTTCGACGATGCGGCATCCTTCAGCCGTTCCAACCGCAACTCCTTCCGTCCGCCAGCATCTTCTCCTTCAAAATCGTTCTCCTGCGTGAATGCATCCTCCTCGTCACTATCGCCACCGGCAATTCGCTTCCTCTTTGCACCGATGGATTCGTCCGTATCGCCTGCTATTTCCTCTCGCGTTTTGTCCACATCCGCCAGCTCCATTCCACACTCCCACAGCATCAGCAAACCCTCCCTGCTGATAGTGTTCACGTCGAGCGTATTCTCTTCGAAAAAGCATCCCACGATCGCTTCACGGTGTCCACCGAGCACAAACGGCCGGAACGTTTGCAGCCAGGTCACGTTCTGCAACCGGACCGTATTGTCCCGCGAACCAATCGCAATCACCCGCGAGTTCGGTGCCCAATCCACAAACAGCGTCTCATCGAACCCGACCTCGAACGCACGGTGCACCACGAACGAACCGTACGATCCGGAAGATTCACCCGGCGCCACAAACACCAGCACGGCCGTATCGACACAGGCAGCAAAGAAGTGGCCGTCCGGGCTGAAGCGCACGTGCTTCACCTCGCCACGGAACTTGTACCGGTGGATGGTCGTTTGCGAAATCATGCTGATCATCTGCGCCTCACCGATCTCGTTCACCACCACCAACAGACACCCGTTCGGCGACAGGTCGATCGCGGTGTAATTGTACTGACTTTCGACGCATAGCGTGTTCGATTTGTTGCTTTTGAGTAAAATGAAAAGCAAATGCGTTAGCTGTTGTTGTTGAAACTCACAATACGTCGATTTATCTACTTACTTTTTCAAGTCAAAGATGGTTATACGGTTTCCTACCGGACTGACCACCGAGTAGCCGTCGGGAGTAAACAACAGATTGCCGCGCCGGAACACCGCTCCCAGCAAGTTATTGAACTGTAACGTGCATTGTGTTGTGTTAAAGATTCTGCTCATGTACCACACTGCCAACAACCATTCTTACCTTATAAGCGAACTTCATGGTGGGTATTTAATCTTACGATTCGGCAAATAACAACATTTAAGCACTTTTAATAAAGGAAATCAGCTTACACCACACTACTGGGTTGCTACGAAGCCGCATGCTTACACGCGGACCATGTGCGACGATTTGATGTTTGTGTTTATGTTCATTTGACAGCCGTTTGTTGACAGTGTGCGTTCCAGTTTCCGCTGCGTTCCGCCATCGCACAGTGGTCGGTCCAAGGACATGTGGAACACGATATACTACAGGTGCATACAGGTGATGCATTTTTTCCATTTTTTGGATTTAGAGGAATGTAAAAATAGATTTTGGAGCACTTTTCTTCTGTTGATGGATTATTAGAGTACATGGGCTTTGGAAGATTTTTGTGCTGACATGGCCAGAGCACCATTTCATATCTAGAATACTCCGAATACATACATCCGACTCTACTTGATGCCTCTCCGATGAAAGGTCACAGTGGTCCTCTACATTGCGTTCAAAATGGTTCGCTGAACAGCAGCTTCCTGGTGGGGCATGACACCGGCATTCTCGTCAAAAGCCTCAACCATCGTGTCCTTCAGGATCGGGTTCATTTTCCCTTTTCCAAGGATTACTAGCGGATGTCGGTAAAGTTTAATCCCTACCTTCTCGAGAATGCGGATGCCTGCCAAACAGTCTGAGTGCGCAGCTTATACTGCGTCTGAGCATGCGACGGGTATCGCTCGTCATCCGGGCGAACCCTACTGGCATCGCGTTGATCAAACAAAGCATCGGTAGTAGCGGCTGACGATGATCATCGAAGTGCTTGATCACTTTACCGTAAGTCCGTAAGCGTATCGGACAGCCTTCAGAGCATGGTGCCTGTTGATATTGGGTCTATTAAAATTTTCTCCTCTATTAACAGGCCCCTTGGAAGCTCTAAGGGGAATGGAAGATGGGGCTGCATCGACTATGCCGTTCGGGGAGAAGGTTCTTTGTTAGTTCATCCAATTTGCGAGTTCCACGGAGGCCGCCTGGTCCCGCTTAGCAGCATCTTCATCCGCAAATGGCAAGTGCATTACCGTCTTCCACCATCTTGGTAGGACTCTTGTCAGTGGGGCGTTCTAGATTGCAGAGGTCTTGTGCTTCCGAGGCGAGTTCCATCACGATGGTCGTGGCCTCCGGCAGCTTATAACTGTATCTTGATACTCAATCCAGTTTAAATGGCCTATTATTTAATAACACCGCCACATGTCACCTATCTCGATGGCATGACAGAAAACAGGATTTCGGAAATTCAATATTCACTCCAGTCCGGCCACAACAAAGTTCGTTCGTTTCTTCTGTTTTCTCTTTTTTATTCTTATATTTTTCACATTTTTTGTTTTCTTCATTGAATTACTTCTCCGTTTCGCTTTCTCTCTCTCTCTCTCTTACTCTCCCTCTCTCATGATGATGTTCGCAATTGTCATTATTTTCGGTAGATTTTTATACTTCTTTCTTCCCTCCCCCTAAGTAGTGATCAGATGTTGAATGTTGTACCTTTAAACCTCAGGGGGGGTGGTCTCATTCTCTGCTCTTCTCTGACCCACCCACCTTCGCCCCATCGCACACATAGAGGGGACGATGTTACAAAGGTAGAGGAGGGTCGTGTTGATTGTGTCTAACCAAATTAAAAAAAAAAAAACGATGGTAGTTTCACTTTGTAACTTATCAGTAAAAGTAAATGTATGGTAGTAGCAGACGGTGGACAAAAAAGAAGGTCGGTCGGTAGCAGGATCTTCCTTTCGTTTGTTTAAAGCTTCCCCTCTTACAAGCACTAACACGGTTTGTGTATGCAACAGGTTCAATCCAATGCTTGAGGATGTTTGTGTGTGTGTGCTCACAAGCTCCTCCAAACATTCAAATTACTTCCTTTTTTTCTTGGGTCGGTTTTGCCACAGTCGATGGTCGGTTCCGTGCAAATCCAACCCGGGCAGGCAGGTGTAAAGAAGAAGCGGACGCAGTTGAAATAGGTCGGGAAAATCGATTCCACGCACAGACTTTTTTTTCCGGAGTTCCCTCTAGTATTGCCTCCTCTCTGTCCAGTTCCGTTCGTTTCAGCATCTCAACGCGCGGAAGGGACTCAGTCGGCTGGGAACACGTAGCTTTTTAATGCTAATCGGCGGTGGAACCTATTTTGCCAGCATTTCCACTGTCCACTACCACTGCTTCTTCTACCCACCACATTACTCCGCGCACACGTGGACTACTCTCCCAAAGCGGGGGGGTGTATATACTCGATGGTTGAGGTGTTAAGTGAGAGTCGGGCTGTTAGTTGTCGCAGCGTGTGCGCGGATTGGCCTTCTTGATCGTTTTGTATCGGTGTGTGTGTGTGTCTCTTTTCCTTTTTAGTTTTAAACAGTTCTTCCTGGCTCAGGATGTTGCGCGCCGGAAGTGGTCACTCCCAGTTTATGTACAAATACACGCAACTCGTGTGGGAATATTGGTGGATATTGTGACCAGTTTTTCAGGACACGGTACTTCATCACGAGAATCCATACCGTGTGTGTTCTTCCTCTCTCTCTCTCTCTCTCGCTCGCTAAAGAAGATATCAAGGATGTTGGTGGTATCTTCCGGTACGTATGTGTTGTGTCTTCTCTCTCCTCTGACGGTTTTCGCTAAATCTCTGTTCTCTGTTGTGCAAAATCGACAACCGGATCACCGACTCTCGGGTGTGTTCCGTCGGTAGATCTGGATGTAAAGTAAGAACTATTCCTCCCTACAATTACAGCCCCCCTAGCGCCATACAGTGAACGTTAATCAGAAGTCCGGGCGAGGTCTGGATGTTGTGTTCGACCGTCACCCTCGGACCGTCCTCTCCTATCTTCTCGTTGGGCTGATTCTGTTGTTAATGCTGGTTATGTGTTCTTCTCTCTTCCCTATAGCTTACTTGCAAATTGTCTCGTCTCGCGATTGTATTCTTTCCCGTACTGAATTATGATGATAAATGATCGACATTACTGCGAGTTTCGTGTAACGAACGCATCGATGGATGTATAGTTTGCTTTCCCTTCCAATTCTGCCCGTGTTTTTTGTTGTTGTTATGCTCCCTAATTGTTTAGCTGCTGTAAAACGTTGGTGTTGTTTTGCGACCCTCCCCGGTTGCTTTGTTTGCATAGCTCCCTTTTTTCCGTGTTTGGATTCATTGTTAGTTGTGTCTTCTGATGTTGCACGCTAAACGTAAAACCCTGGTAATTAAGCTCAATAATATGCACTTGTCCTTTATCTTCATCCTCTTCCTTCACACACTCTCACTCTCTCTCTCTCTTTCGCATACGCTTTTGCCACTGGATGTACTCATCACACACGCGCTGGCTTTCCAGTCGTTCTATCGGGTTAAAGGGGGGGGGTTTGAAATTGTTCCGGGACGTAAAACAAAAAACTTGCTAATACTCTTGCAAAAACGTGGTTGAAACGCATTCCCAAAGGTTTGACCCCGGTTATCTCTTTACCCGAACGTGCGTCTACATATCTCTACAGCTGGCAAACCAATCCACACTCCCACATCACACATCCGTAACGTAACAGTAATGGAATCGCTTGTCAAACGATAGTTAAACGCGCCATTCGTTGGGTTGGTGTGGTGTGTTTCAGTGAAACCGTAAAGAAACGGGGAAACCTTTATTCTCTCAGAATCCGTCTGTCTGTCTCGTGTCGTTTGGTGGCTAATGTGTACTCCCCCCTCTTAGTGTGTTGTTTCCTGCGTTACTGTTGCCTTCTACCGTTGCTGATGATGTTTCGCGCCGTGTGATGGAAGCTTTTATCACAGACTCCAAAACATTCGGCACACACACACACACACACAACCACGCTCGCTCGACGGCCCCCCGTTGTGGGCGCGAAGACGGAACCGTCTCTCTCAGGTGCATCATTGCAGAACAAACAGCAACAAACCAAAAAAGGAAAACGGTAGCAAATACACCTCAAAACCCGTAAGCCTTCAAGCGCTGTGCTACGTTCCTTCCGAATGCCCTGCGTGCCTGTCTGCCCCTCTGTATGTCCCCTGATGTCGTGGTGGCGATCCCTGTCGTCAATCTGCTATACCCTACACGCACTCGGTCCCTGGGGTGTATGTACTTGTGCCAATGTGTTCGCGCGTCCGTGTGTGCGTGTGTGTAGAAGTGAGAGTGAGGTTGGGTGTGAAGAATTTACATGTACATAAATTAGGTTTACAATTAAATACACATTATTTTACATAAATACAAATAGTCTTTTGCTTTAGTTCCGGAAGTTGGTTTCAGATTTCAACGTATGCCCGCGCAACCCCCAACAGCGTGCAGCCTCTCTGGCGTGCCTTTTTCTCTGTTTTGGCAGAAGATGGATGGTGACCAAAAGGGGCAACAACGTGTTTTCTCTGTTGCGGGGATTTTCCCACCCGGCAAACGAGCTCGCTGATCTCGGTTGAGCCCGTTGCTGTGTGTACAGTATGTATTGAGGCTTAATAACTGTTTCCGCGCAACCCCATGGGGGGAGAGAGGCAAATGAAGATGACGAATATATATGTGTATATGCAAAGGATGTCGGAATGCTTTATCTTCTTCGGCTTCGACCCCCGGCAGTGTGCGGGAGACAGACCTGTTAGTGTTGGTTGGGTTGTCACATTTACGTGTTGTTGTTGTTGTTCCTTTTACCCTAGGATGTAAATTATGTGTTTTTTTTTTAGGAATTGTATGTTCAGCACCTGTGTGTGTGTTTGTTTGTTTTTTTTCGCTGCGATCGGTGTTGATCTTCATCTGAACATCGTTTTGTTTCGTTATGCAATGCACACCATCAGGTTTCTCTGCTGCTGGTTTGCTGATAGTCTAAATGGTGTCCCAAGGTATGGGTCGGAGCGGGGCATCTTATGCTACCGGTTGCCTCTATCGGTGGTAGTGACGAGGTATTGCTGTTCTTATGTGTGTGTGGAGAACGTAGACCTAAGTGTACCTTTTCGTATTGGCGACGCCGCTGATGATGTTGAGGATGGTGGTGGTGGTGGTAACGGTGTTGTTGCATTGCATGTTACGCATCGCTTCCAAAGGACTACGCGTTTGCTCGGGGTCTACGGTCGTGTCCACCGCTGCCGGTGCGGCGCCACAACCACCATGGGACACCGTGGCACGAATTAGCACTGGCGGTGCTAATTTATTTCGTGTACAGGTAGATGGCGACGATCAGACCGTACAGACCCAACACTTCGGCGAAAATGAGGATCAGGATCATGCCGACGAACAGTCGCGGCTGCTGGGCAGTACCACGGACACCAGCGTCACCGACGATACCGATGGCGAAACCGGCTGCCAATCCCGAGAAACCGACGGCCAAACCAGCGCCGAGATGGATGAAGCCCCTGTAAAATCGCAACGAGAAACGAGTTACATGAGTATTGTCACGCGAAAACTAACGCATTCTATCCGAAAGTAGTGTAATTTCTTCTCGTGTCTAACTTTTCATCAAATAATTTTTTTTTTTGTACTATAGCACAGCTTCCAAAGTATGCAATCAATATTACTTGATTGAGAGAATCATTCTACTAGGAAAGCGGGGTTTAGAAGTTCAAAATAGTGTACTACAAGACCATTCAGGAACTCTGGATTGCCATTAACATCTGACTAATTAATGTAACGATCGTTGTTAATGGAGTTGTAAATGCTCTTCTGCTTCTGTGCTTAGTAAAAGTTTCGAATTTTCCTTGCTTCACACTCTCTACACGCTCTCGTTCGTGTTGCTTCAATGCGCAAACTCCGCTTTTACAACCTACGATTCGCTCTTTCTCTGTCTGTCCGTCCGCATGTTTGTCTCTTGCTCCGTGCGAGCTCTCCTGTTCCTAAGGACCTGGACCTACCTACCTACACGGAGGATAATCGGAGTGAATGTTCGCACATATGCGAGTTCTGTGCCGAGAGTGGTTATCCAAGTGGAAAAGTTCCATATGTAATTATTATGCTTCCGTTTTGGTTTCAGGACCGTGTCCGAAACTTTCTGAAAAACCTTTTTCCATTTGCACAATTCCAACCATACACGACAAACAAAACACTTACTTGTACAGCGAGTATTTCGATGGCTCATCCAGGGAACCGGCGATGAGGACAGCCACGACCAGACCGTAGATGGCAATGATACCCGCCATGACAACGGGAATGATGGACTTCATGATCAGCTCCGGACGCATCACCGACATGGCGGCAATACCGGTACCGGACTTGGCCGTACCATAGGCAGCACCGAGAGCTGGAATGTAGAGTTAGAAGCATAGAGAAGAATAATGATGAGTACGAGTCGTCGGTTGAAAGAGGATTCAAACGGGAGGAAAAAATTTTGTGTCAACCTGCCCCGAATGACGTAAATCTGGACATCTCTTAGTTTGAGTATGAAATTGACAATATAGTAGAGTTTTATATCAACTTTTCTACAGCGTGTTTAACTGCTAGCCTTGTGATGAATGTGATGGCCGTTTCGTCGGAAATAACGACTCCGGATGTGGCTGCTGGAGAAGAGAGCGCTCGATAGAAAAACGGCGACCTACATATAGCATATGTCATGCCGTTCTATCCCATCGTTCACCACAATTTGTAGCACTGAAAGATAGCTATCGATCATAGCTTAAAATGGGAACGGAAGTGTACTAAGACGGTGCAGCGAAGAAAGTACCAGGGAGACGGAGGAGAAGCATCGCAAGTGATGAGTTTGATTCGCATTGTGTTCTGGCCAGAACAATCATTCGGGAAGTTGTGCAAAAGCCTCCGGAGAAGCAGCATGTGATGTTTCACCACTACACATTACACCACACAACATCCGCACACACCTGCAGCATCGAGATGCTGATTGAGATACCTTCCTTGCGTCATACACACATTCGTGTGGCCTTTAAATTGAGCAAGGAACAGCAACGCGATGCTCTGCTGATACCTCGGAGAACTCGGTTATATTGATAAAGGGATCTGTGAAGAAAGCATTCATAATCTTCGTGATGTGCTTGTACGCCATTCTTGTCTCGTTCAAGTGGAGCAACTTGCCACAAAATCATAAAGCTTTTCATTTAGGCTTAAGATTAAATCGGAAGCCGTACTGACGTGGACTTTCACAGCAAAGCCGGACTAGCCGGCGCGCGGACGGACACATAGAAAAATGATCTGGGCACGGGTCACATGATGACATTCCGCGCGCCACAGCATTACGCATTGGGCTCAGCGGTTCTGTCAGCGTATGCGTGCGTGTTGTTGTGTGTATTTGTGTGTGTGATGTGACGGGTGTACGGACACCCCACTTTCCAACCCTGCGATCACGTGAAGATCGTAGCAATGTGTGTGTGTGTGTGTGTGTGTGTGTGTGTGTGTGTGTGTGTGTGTGTGTGCGTGTGTAAATGTGCATCATCATCACCACCAACACACAACAGGTGAGTCAGTGTAAAAAACAACAATATGACTGGCATAGGCCTATTGGTTGGAATGTACGAATGAGCATAACCCTGCCGCGGTCGGTGAGTTTGGAACGAATCCGCAACAGCCGCTTACAACCGTTGGGAAACAATGATACACCGGAGTCGTGTCGGATTGTGGTGGTCGTGGTGTCGTGTTTGGCAAAATACACTGATAGAGGAACTATCTCAAAGGCGTTCACATGATCATTTGCTACACAAAAGCGACGTGCGTGTGACAGTATTTTCATCGTATCGGTCATATGACTTCCGAACAGTCGAAAACTCCCTCCACCATATCAAAATGCTCGTACGGCAGGCGGGCGGGCAGCTAAAGGCTGGCGGTTTCATCGATAAGGCTAATGGAGCCGAATGTACATGTTTGCGTACGGCCAGACCAGGCATGGAGAAGCCACTACTACGCGAACACCACCAGACACTTCGAGTGACAGACAACTGTCTCTCTGATGGTGGTGAATCATGTAGCTTGGGCGCTTCAAAAGTGGTAATAGAGCCTCTGCCAAAAGGGTCAATATAGTTTCATCACTGCTTGGAACAAACTTTGGAAGAACATTCTTAATGCAATCATATGAATTGGATTTGCAAAGGGCGCCAGCGGCCGATACGCTTTTCAACACAGGCGTCAAAAAGAAAAGGAAAAATCGGGCAGGATTGACGGATGCTTTCCAATCAAATTACATTCGCGGAAGCTGACCAAGCTGTACCCAATCGATCCAGTGACGTCACGTGCTTCGCATTTCGAGGTACCCTTTTTTAAACAGGAGGGAACCATTCGGTGTTCGTATCAATTCAAAAATCCGCATCATGTTTTCGATAAACCTCAAACGAAACACAGCAAATGAATATTAACAAACTTTTTGGGGAAGAGAATGTGTTGCAGAGAGAACACGGCGATGCGAGACGCGAGATTACGTTCCGAGTGGCAGCAATCTTCGTCAGAGGAAAAATCGATAATCCTCCCCCTTTCTATCCTACGCATTCCATTTTTGTACAGGCTTCGGACGTATCCTTTCCGGGTCTCCGGGGGTGCAGCAGCAGCAGTTGGGGTGCTTTATCTTAGAGAAAACCTCGTGAGCAGTCGGATGGGGAACAACAACATCACTAACCACTACACCACCATCAATGTTGCGCGAATGGCTCATGCTGATGGGAAGCAGATGAGGTGGTGGCTCCAGAGCAACCGATCATGTGACAGAGAGATAATCACCTCTAATGAGCGCCCGGGCTGAATGACCGATGATGGAAAAATGGTTCTTCCGGAAGCGTAAAAGTCATGTGAGCTTGTTTGTTGTAAAATTAACGCATTGGTTTCCCTTCTAGTAGGCTAGGGACAGTTCGAAAAATTTGCGCTTTTCTCTAACCATAGTAGGCGGTCGTCGACGACCGACACGCTGTTTCAGCAGGTCATGTGGTGCCGTCCCGTGATGCACGTTCAGCAGAGCCCACTAAGAAAAATTGTGGCCCCAAAAAGTATGCAAATGGAAGTTTCGTTCCCTCGCTAAATGTGACAAAATCCATGTGGATGGGATCAGCTTCCAAAGCCGTTTTCACACGGTGTGCATAATTAATGGAAAATGTTTTCCAGAATATCCACAACGCTGTGTGAGCGTCTCGGTTGCGGTGTATGTGTGTTTGTGCGTGCGCTTATCGGTGTTGAGAGAGGATTTACATTGTTCCTTCTCTTGGAAACACACAGAGTGGCAGGCAGTCAGCAGCTCCCATCGTAGTAGTCCTTGGCCCCAAAATCAATAATAATCCAAGCGTCGAAAGGAAACTCCACCAAACGCCAAAAAGGCTCTCTTTCTCTCGCTAGAGGCACGTACACCTTCGCAATAAACTATCTGGCCAGTGGCACTGCCAACTTTCCCCATCTTGTACTGCACACAGCTTTGGTCTAGTTATACTAAGCTCCTGATTGTCTATCGAATGCTCTGCTTTCCTTTGGGCCAGTGCAGTATAAGCGGTGTAGTATTTCTTCTGCACGCACTTGCTAAATTACATTTACTCTTTCTACACACTGTCAGCGCTGATCAAAAGGACGCACTCTCTGCTCCCTTTCTCTTGCTTGCTCTCGCTTTCTACCATCATTATTCGCACAGCGTATCACCCGAATGTAGCGAACCTTCCACCAAATGGAACTTAACGAAAATCGTTAATGTTTTTACTACTATTTTCTGTGGGCTCAAGCAAATTGAAGGCTCTTCTTAACGACTACGGTGTTACGTTTCAGCGGACAAAAAACACTTTTTCCAGTTTCATTTCTTGCTGGGATGGGGCATATCGATAAATTGGGCTTAAAACTCCACCGCTGAAGTTCATTTCATTAAGGGCTGTGCCTTTTTCTCTCCACGAACGACCCATTCTCTTGTGCAAAAAGGCAAAGGGAACTTGAAGATTCGCGCAAAAAACGAAAAGTGGTCACGAGGGCACTTGCGCGCACACACACACTCGCACACATCTATATTATACATAGAGATACACACACATATACACCAAAGAATACGCACACACATACACACACATGTACACGGGTCGGGCTCACATGACACGGGCGCTGGTCTTGTTACGGGAAGGCGACTGGCAAGGACGGACGGAGATTACGGATTTTTCTCTCCCAAGACGGAGTTTTCCTGCCAGGTTTGCAATTGGGCATGTTGGGGAAGACGAGGGAGGGGCGTAATGTGCGTCGGAAAATCCATGTTACGGACACACCAACGGCCATGGCATGTGGGCAGTAGGGACAGTGTTTTCTCTTACCGCTGAAAATGATAGCAGCTGCTGCGCCCATCACTCCGAAGAAGGGCGAGTAGACGGGGTTTTCTTCCGGCAGGGCCATTGTTGCTGTGTGTTTTTTGGCTGGTTGTTTCTAACGTTTGCTTTTCACCGAACCGTGTCGTTTAGAAGTGCAGCTTTTACTGTTCACTTCTAGCTGCTGCTGCTACTCGGTGTTGATGACACACACACAAGGAGAGAGACACTCGGGAGAGATGACCAACACGACACACTCGCTGAAAACGTTAAGGAAGAATGAAAAAAAATTGCCCGCACCCGCGCGTATATATAAACGGAACGGGCCGAACGTGGCCGAGTCCGAGCCGAAGCGCACTGTTCGAATTGTACGATGTGCGTTCGACAATCGACGCACGTCAGAAACGTCACACTTTCGAACATGGTGTAATCAATATTATTTTTGAATATGCTATTTTTAGATTGTGAGTTTTGATTTTTTACAAATTATTGGTAATTTACATGTTTTTGAAATATTTTAAAATATTTTATCTTATCGGAAATGGAATTTTACTACGTTTTAATTTTTTTAACGGATTTCAACAAACGATTTTGAATTTTCGAACGAAACCGATGTCAAAGATGTTCGAACGAATTTCGAACTATCGATTTCAAATCTCTACAAGGTGTATATAGAACATGTATTCGAAATCGAATTCCGTTTCAAAATGAGTGGGATGTAAGAAAATTTAATATCTTAAACAAAGAGTAAAATAAAGAAGAGAAATGAAGCTTTTCCGACCAATTCATTCCAATTTTCCTGGATAACCGAACGGGACAAAGTCTAGAGGAGTTATAATGTGTTTTCTACTCACAAGAGTTGAACACAAAACCTTATAAGATTCCAAGAGGTCACATGAATGAGCCATAAAGGACGAAGAAATCTACTGCTTAACTTTAGAAAGAAAGCCAGCTGCTTCACATTCGTGACCGGCAGAATGCATCACGTTATCTCATTAGTGAGTTATCAAATATCTCCCAACCCAGGTACAGACGGACAAGTGAGGTTCTCTTTTGGTCATCGCCCAAAACCCAGCCGTCACGAACAATTTCATGGCCGATTTGGACAGCTAGGTTCCGTTGGGGAAGATGGCTACATGGGGCCACATGATGCCAGCGTTCAACTCCTCCCAACCCTTTTTGTGTGGCGGCTTTTCTATCGCGCACGCAAACTGCCAATTTTTTCCCACCCCATGCCCATCCCGACCTTCAAGGGGGGAAGACAATCCCCCCGTAAGCTAGCCGCGTGGGCCCGAACGATACGCGCGCATCACATGGCGATTACGTAGAAGAAATCTCCGCTTTGCTAGCTTCACCATCATATGACCTGCGTATCGCTGCATGATTACACTTGCAATTACAGTTCCGAATGAATGCTGCTCTACTTCTATGAGGCGTGTGTGTTTTGCCATAAAAATGTTCTACCTTGTTCTATGCAACATGAGTGCATGAAATTAAATTATATTTTGGGTCTGAGCTACGTTTTTTCATTTACTGTACCAGCAAGAAATGCGATTAAAGATCCATCGTATCCAGCCAACAAAGCAAGAAGCAAGTACATAGCCATGTGATGTACGCTAACTCTCTATTTAAATATAACCTGGATTAATATTAAGACTGTTACGTTCAACTGCAGATAGCACTCAGATAGAGGAGCCGGTGTTACGTTAACAAATACCGTAAGGAGTGGGGCAGTTCTTACAGACAGACAAGCTTACAATTTAGGTTAAACTATGTAACAATTTCTTCCCACGAACTACATCAAACAACGATGATGACCAAAGTTGTAAAATATTTCTTTACATTATTGACACGGTTGTTGTGGGATCAGTAGTAATCACATATAAAAAAGAAAGGAAAATTTTGTTAAAACCGTTTCTCATTGTATATACAGCAGAGGCGGGGGGGGAGATATTAAAAGTATGCGAGGTGGGCTTATCAGCGGGCATCTCCCTCACTTGGAATCATTTTTATCAAGCCAACGAAACCACGTGCTGTAAGCAGTACAATGCGACTTATTAGCGTCTTGAGTGCTGTCGTAATACGGTCCAACCCTAAGCAACGCGTATCGCTTGCGTTAGTTCATGATCGGTGCATGGACAGTGCCGGTCACATTCTATACAGCATCAAATTTTCTTCTTGAATGTCTTTAAGGTTTTGTTGGGCCAACACAGCAGGACTTTAACCGATACTTTAACAGTTCAATTTTGTCCTCTTAAATATGTTAGAGTAATATAATAGTAAAGTGTTATGGACTTCCAAAAACTTTTTGCCAAGTATCTATCACCAACATGGGAAAAGATCCCTTAATAAAAAGAACCGGAAGGTCCTTATGGTTCATATGTCCTACAGATATATCATGACACTATAGTGACTTCGATTAGAGCTTTCTAGATTTAAAAATCCGTTGATGATCTTGATCGCATTCCAACTCTGTCTAGAATTAAATTAATTAAGTTAGAATTAGTTAACTGTACTGTCCAAGTAGAGCAGTGATGATAGACTCTAGAGAGGTTGGGTTGGGTCCCATATATTGACGCGCCTTTTCGCGATGTCGGTTAGTATGGGAGTTCGCTTTGGAAGTCGGCTATTTGTTTCCGATCTTCAAGAAAGGATGTCGCACTATCCCATCCCCACTTATCGAGGCATCTCTATCCTATGTGCTGCGCGTCTAAAGTCCCCGAGTCTGTTATCCACTCTTTAATCCTTCCTATCGTCCACCCACTTATCCCCTCATCCCAGCATGGTTTCATGCCTAGACGCTCCACCCTGTCGAATCTTATGTCTCTGATGCTTGACCTGTTTCCGCACTTGAATGCTGGTAGACAGGTTGACGTTATTTACACGGACTTTAAAGCTGCATTCGATTGCTTGCCTCATAGGTTGCTTTTGGATAAGCTGGAACGCTTAGGGTCCGGTGGGCCACTTCCTCTCTGGCTCTGTTCCTTTCTGAAGGACCGCACTTACAGGGCAAGGGTCGACGGTGTGCTCTCCGATCCTTTCGTAGGCAAGTCAGGGGTTCCTCAGGGCAGCGTCTTAAGTCGTTTACTGTTTTCGCTTTTCATCTCGGACTGCATCAAGTTGCTCCCGCCCAAGGGATGTCTGTTGTATGCTGACGATGTTGAGTTCTATCTTTCTGTGTCCTCGTCTCAAGACTTCCTTTGCCTTCAAAGCTAAGCCCGATGCATTGATGCGGATTGGTGTTCCTCTAACGGGCTCATCCTTTGTGTAGAAAAATGCTCTCACAACAAGTCGCTATATGGCTACCAGCTCGGTGGCTCACCACTCCCACGAGTCACCCTGGTAAAGGACCTTGGTGTGTGGCTCGTTGACAAACTGTCTTTTGAGCCACATATCAACTCAGTCCTCGAGCGAGCCAACAAATTATTGGGCCTCATCACCCGAATGGCGTCTGAGGTCTGTGATCCATTGTGCTTGAGGGCGTTGTATTGCTGCTCGGTCCGTCCTATCTTGGACTACGCCAGCGTCGTTTGGTTCCCAGCAGGTGTCACCGCTATGGCGCTTCCTAAACGACCCCAGTGCTGCTTCCCCCCCATACTCGGTACGGTGTCAGTTGCTGGGAATGGTTGGCTTAAAAGACCGTCATTTTCAAGTGCGCAGACTATTTATTGCCAACATCCTTCTTGCCAACATTGACTCCCTCCTACCCTCCTGGCAGCCATTCCCAATCTATGTCCCATCCTACCGCTTGCGCGTTCGCCCTCCACCTCTCATCCCATTGCGACGCTCGTGGTTTGCTCAAAATGACCCTTGGACGCGCGCATTATCTGAAGTCAATTCAGTAGGTGATTTGTTTGACCATAGCATATGCTTTGCTTCATTCCGTTCCCTTGTACTGTCTTCCTTGTCCTAATGTGTTTCGTCCCGTTCATGACGTTTTAGTTTTATATTTATTTAATTGTATCTGACGCTACTGGAAAGCCCTCGAGGTCACCAGTTTAAAATAAATAATAATAATAATAATAATAATAATAATAATAATAATAATAATGAGGCTGAGGCACTGATCAGGCCAGTGCCGGCGTTCAAATCCCATCCAGACCCGATCAGAATCCCTTCCAATGATTACAGGCAAGGAATGAAGCACCGGACATCGTAAGGAGATCGCCGGAAAACAATCCACCAAAATAATGTCTGCACCTGCCATCACTGGCATCAAAAACGTAGACGTATACCAAGGAAACATTACATTCCTCAGGACAGAGATGTTAAAAAAATGACAGAGTATCAATGAGACGGGCAGTCGAGGTACGTCATTGGATTGGAGCGACAAACAGTCGCCGAAGTGCTGGAGACGGTAGGGAACATATGGTAATCTATCTTTACATTAGAGCTACTACCCAGAAGACTAGATTCGAGCTACACCAAGATTTCTAAAAATGTCGTTTCCTTTTCCCAAGTTCGTTTTGGATCTATACAACATGCTATGGTTGTAGATACCAATTGCATCTAGTTGGCGACAGTCGATCGCCCTGGACAACTCCATACAACGGCTCACTGAACACAGCTATTCAACGGTATGAATACAGACAGATAGGAAGAGTTTCGGTACAAGGTCCAGGCGTGCTAAAGACCAGTAAGTCCTGTTGGGTGTTCCAAAACTAGTTTGAGAACAACAAAACTCAGAGCAGCCAAACAGGGTTCAAATCTCATCCGGACAGTTCCCCAGTAATGAGGATTTGACTTTCCAACTACGTGGTATCGTTAAGTTCTCGTAATTCCAGAATTGGCAGGCATGACCTAAGAGGCATCGTTGGGCCAAGAAGAGAGAGAGAGAGAAAGTGCTAACTCATGCGAAGATGATCTACGCTGAATGTCCTTGCCATAAATTACACCCAATTACCCTTAAATAAAATCTCTAGCAAAAAAATCATTGTGATAAAACATTAATCGCAGGACTTGCGACGCCCTATTGCTTTCTCAATCAACAACAGCCAACACCACCGGAACGCTCGTTTCAGCCCGCAATTATTTAACATCCCTAGATTAGAGCTTTTATTTTAAACAGAAAACATATTACCTAGCTTAAGAGCGGAAGGAAGGAGGATTGAGCTAATGCTTATCAAGTACCTTCTGCAGCAGATCGTTCATGCTCGTCAGGAGCATGCGTGGATCGTCCACGAGACCGGCCCCGACCATCGCATTCGAGAACAGCTGTTTCGCCAACAGTTCCGCCAGCTCGGGATCGCTGGTCGTAAGCTTGTGCAGCTTCTTGATGATGGGATGTCTGCAAGCAAAACGAAAGCAAACAAATCAATGCGGGAAACGGGCAGGCATGCAGTTGTGGGGGTACAAAAGCGCACTTACTTTGGATTAATTTCAAACTGCGGCTGCAACAGTGCGTAGCGATTCTCCTCGCTAATGTTGTGGCTCTGCGTTTTGATAAAGTGGCGGGCGGCGGCCATTTCCTCCACCGTCACCACGCACGGATGGGTGTCGAGTTTGCCGGTCGTCTTCACGTTCGAAACCTTGCCGGTTAGCCTTTGCTTCAGCCAGGGTAGCAGTTCATCGATTTGTGTTTTCAGCAGCGAACCCTCGATCAGTCCGTCCGCATCGGGACTGTCGGACGCAGGATCCGAACGGCGCATTTCCTTCTCCACCGAGACAAGGTTTTTGCCGAGGTACATGCCCAGCTGCATGAGAACCAGCTCGTCGTACGCTTCGTAGCAGAACAGCACCTCAATGCCACGCTTCTTCAGCGACTCATAGTACGGGGACGCTTCGGCCAGCGTGCGATTCGGTGCGGCCAGATAGTAGATATCTTTCTGACCTTCGGCTTGCCGCTGACAGTACTCGGGCAGCGATACCGTGCGGTCGGGCTCCTTGCTCGTCTCGAAGCGTAACAGCTTGGCGATCTCTTCCTTTTCCTGCTGCTCCTGGCTGGTCACGATGCCCTCCTTCAGGAATAGGCCGTAATCTTTGTAGAACTTGTCGTAGCTTTCCGGCTCCTTTTGCGATCGGTCGTGCAGGAAGCGAAGCGTGCGATTGGTAAGCGCCGTTCGGAGCTTCCGAATCAGCGCACTGTTCTGCAACAGTTCGCGGCTCAGATTGAGCGGAATGTCCTCCGAGTCGACGACGCCCTTCAGGAAGCGCAGCCACTTCGGCAGCAGATTTTCCGTCTTCGATTGGATGAGTACCTTGCGCGTGTACAACGCCACACCGCCGTCCGCATCGCGCGACATCTCGAACAGGCCCGGCTTGCCTTCGGGGAAGTACAGCAGCGCCCGAATGCTCAGCGGCACGTCCGTCTTGTAGTGGAGCGTGAACCGCGGCGTGTCGAACGTGTTGCCCACGAACCGGTAGAACTCGTTGTGCTGCTCGGCAGTCACTTGCTTCGGTTCCATCAGCCAAATCGGTTGTATTTGGTTGGCCTGTTTGCCGTTCAGGAAGATGGGACTGCCGACAAAGTTGCTGTACCGCCGGATTACCTCCCGAATGCGGTCCTCGTCCGAAAACTCACGACAGTCCGCCTTCAAGTGGATCACAATCTTCGTACCGATAGCGACATTTTCTGCCTCCTGAATCTCGAACGTGCCCGATCCATCCGAGGACCACTTTAGGCCAGGAGCACCGGCACGAGACGAGCGGGTGTACACGTCCACCCGGTCCGCTACCATGAACGCCGAGTAGAACCCAACACCGAACTGGCCAATAATGTTCTGCACGTTTTCCTGCGTACCACGGCCACTCTCCTTTAGCTGCTCGATAAAGTGCTTCGAACCGGACCGCGCAATCGTGCCCAGATTGGCCACCAGCTCTTCACGCGTCATACCGATACCGGTGTCCTGGATCGTCAGCTGACGATCCTGCTTGTTCGTGCCAATGTGTATCTCGAGCGCACGATCCGCTTCCGCAAAGTCACCGCTCGCTCCGTCCGTGGATGCTTGGATGAGAAAGCGGAACTTTTCCAACGCATCGCTTGCGTTCGACACGAGCTCGCGGACAAACACTTCCTTGTCGGAGTACAGTGACCGCGCTACGATGTCGAGCAGCATGCGCGTTTCCGCCTGAAATTCGTGCTTATCGCTCGCTCCAACCGCCTTCTCCTGGTCGCGTATTATCGAGTGGTACCCTTCCTCGGCAACCTTCGTGCTCAGTGTCCTGTGGGTCGGGATCCAGGCCGGAAGCGACCGGGATGCTGGAAAGAATGTGACAACAATGTAAGACAATCGGCATAATTGCGTAACAACGTAGAATGTGCTGGAGATTGCTCCCTGTTTTGTTTTACCCTGAGCGAAGCTGATGGAGGCCGGTGCCGGATGGCTGGTGGCAGGTACCAGACATCGTGCGAGTGCTGTAGATGGCCGAATTAGCCTGCTCACGCGAAGCAATCCGTTAACAACGCTCATTGTTAACAAACCGGCGAACAATCAACAATTCACACCGAATACGAATGGGGGGCTCGAAACACGCGATTTTTGACACAATTCAGCCTGTGATCCTCGCTGACAAGGAACGAAAGAGAAGGCCTATGTTTATGTTTTCAATTGCACACTAATTGGATAAAATTTGATAAAATTGACGAGAATTTACTTGTGATTTTTAATAAGTGGAACACTTGTGCGGCCTTTGCTACAAATCTCATCACTAAAATCGCTAAACTAGAAAAAAAATACATCATGTCATCCACGCGTTCATCTATGTTTTGCATTCCGATGGTAAACTGTCATTCGCGCCTTTGACATTCGACACAGCCGCATTTTCAAACGTAAACACACAAACAACTTGCACGTGCATCGCTCGCTTCCTCTACTCGTGGTTGCATTTCTACGCGCGATGGTTGGAATAAAAAAGAACAAACCTAAGCTACCGGCACCGAAAATTAAACAGAAAAAAGCCCTTAACAAATGGAAGGAAGAAAAGAGCAGTAAGTTGGGTGGTGCGAAGAAAACGGGGAAAGCTGGCAAAGCGAGCGATGAAAAGGCGATTAAAAAATCGGACCGCAAGCCGATCGTATTCGTGTCGCCCAAAGCCGACACCGCAGCAAATTCGGTGGATGGTGCAGACGAAATGGAAGTCACACTACCGAAACAGCCCGTCCTGGAACCGGTCCCGACCGACATCCCCGATCCACAGCTGGACAAGCGCAAAATAAAACTGCTCGAGCCACTGATCGGATACATCTACAACGGGGATCAGCTGTCGCTGAAGCAAAGTTTCGAGCAGGCCGGACTGCTTCTCACGCCCGACTACGATGAGCAGACGCGCGTGTTTCGCTTCCTCGTAAACACGAAGGAAATGTGCCGAGCGGAGGGCGAAAAGAACGAAGCACACTCGAAAGCGCGCGAAAAGTTGGTACAGATCGTTCGCTACTACTGTTACACCGTGAAGGTAAGTAGGGAAATTCCCCTTTCATTGATTTCATTGCTTCGGCCAGTAACACTTTCACCGCTCAACCACAATTTCAGCGCGTAAAGGAGTATCACACGCGCAGGAAAATATTCTACACCCGGCCATCGAAAGCGCCGGCACAAGAGCCGCTCAGTCAGAAGAAGATCTCGGAAGAGAACGTCGGGTTTCAGCTGATGCAGAAGCAAGGCTGGAACCCGGGTAGCTCGCTCGGTGTGTCGACCGAAGGTATCCTCGAACCGATCGCGGTCCAGAAGCGCAAAGGGAAGCGCGGTCTCGGTACGGAGGACGCCGTACAGCCGGACAAAGCGACGCCGGCGGAAGAGAAGGTGAAGATACCGCTGGAAGCGTTCTACCTGATGCTGAAACAGTACGCCGGCGTTAATGCGCTGTACGATATCGTGTTTAGCTCCCAGTTTTCCAAGCATCAGGTGGCCAAGCTGAAAAAGTGAGTTCGCGGTGACGAAGGCGGGATCGCCTCGGAAGCTCTGTGACCCTTTGTTTGTACTTTCAGCTTTGCCACGTCGTTACGATTATTTCCCCAAATGATTGGCAACAACAAGAAGAAGCTGGTCGTGAGCCGACCGCTAACGATCAAGCAGATCAAGGAGGGCGTCATGAAGGGACACTCGGATCTGTGCGCCAAGTATGTCGTGATACCGCCGGGGGCCGGTATTCCGGAGAAGGATAGGGTGCTAGCTTAGGGTAACGTTTGCCGTGCGCACAGGAGAGATCGTGTTCCCCGTACAACATTTGTAAAGCACACACACACACACACACAGTTACGACGACACGTTCTCATATCGGTAATATATTTTCAATAGTTTCATATCGTTTAAACATACTGATACAATGCTTTGTCCTTTCTCGTTTTGGGGCGTCGTTTTGCACGCTGCGTTCCGGTGTGTTACACTCTAATAAGCATCTTGTTACTTGTGTTTGTGGTATTTGGTTGTTGCCGTCCGTTCTCCTTCCGAACGACCTATCTTCCCGGGGTGGCCCGTCACGCGGAGTGTCGGGCGACTAGCGGTCGTTCTCCGTATTTCGTCATTTCGATTTCCAATCGCACGGGACGATACTGTCGCTTCCTACCAAAATATGTGTATACCTTCTTAAGATACTGCCGTATTAAGATGTGTGCTTTTGTGTGTGTGAGTGTGTACGATTTTTTGTTTGTTTGTTAATGCTTTGATATTACATTGATGCCAATATTCGATCTATAATAGCCGCTAGCAGAGCCTGGTACATGCTCTGCTGGGCGCGAGACTTATTTTCTTAAAGAGAGATTCCTGCTCACAATACACAATACACGTTCACAAGCGGTACGTTTCGCACTTTCGACGAGGTACGAAATCGTTTTCCTTAAGGAAGGATGAAGGGGAGGGCAGGGAGGGGGGGAGGAAAAGCAATCCTGTTCGCGTTGGGGGAAAGTTTGATACAAGAAAGGTAAGGAAAACTTCCAAAACTTATTCAATCGGAACGAGATGCGTTGGGATGACACTAGCTATCAGCTACTAGCTTCCTGGGACGAGGGCACTTAGATTTGAAGGAACCATGCGTGGGAAAGAGACGTCCGAGCCGGAACAAAGTCCGTCCGGATGTGATCCGGATGCGCTTAATAATATAACTACGGCCGAATTGGATAATTACTTTCCCCCACATATAAGCCAAACCCTTTTTTTGTTCTCTCTCGTTGCAATCGTAGTGATGGGAACAACCGCTCAGCAGCGTGAATCAGAGTGAATGAGTGGGGAATGGTGAGTTACATCTTATACTCACCCGCTGAGAGTTACACCTGTTTACAGTTACAGTCGAATCGCTCACCGTTTGCTGCGACTCATGAGCTGCTTGCTTTGATTTGTGTGCCGTTTCCATCAAACGCGCAACATGACGACCGAATCACATGCCGTTACCATGGAATCACGTTCCGATATACATGGATTTTTGCTTGCTCCTGTATGAAGCATTTGATGTAATGAATAGCCCGGTTAGGCTGTTACCATTAGAAAACATTTCGTCGGCATTTTTGTACGAACAAACGGCTAATAAACCGTAAATGGCAAAAAATGTGTAGTACAATACCAACATCGAACAGTATCGATACACAAGACTAGTTTTTCAGAGTTTAGTGGTGATCTATACATTAAACTAGCGGAAATGAACGGGTTCGAACGGCGAAGAACATTTAGAAAAGTTCATGAAGCCATTAGTTTAAATTTTTCTTTTTCAATATTTTTCGTTGAGTTCCATGAAATAGTTTGTATGTATCGTTCATTTTTGCTTTGACACAATATGTAAAACACGCGTAAAATAGTTAAAGAAAAAAAACTATTGCTTCGAGAGAAGAGGCGAATTTGAAATGTGCTAACATTCACAAATCCATAGATATCGGCACGTGATTCCATAGTAACGGCATGCGATTCGACCATAGGGTCGCTCTTTCGATGGTGTGGGCACGCAAATCGCAGCAGGCAACTCGTGAGTCGAAGCAAACGGTGAGCGATTCGACTGTAACTGTAAACAGGTGTAATTCTCGAGGACGAATTACCGTGGTGACTAGCCACTCACTCGCCACGTCTTGTCTCACTCATCTCACTTTCTCACCGGTGAGTTTAAACGCAGTGAGCTGGTGGTGGTGGTTAGTCGGCACGGAGAGTTAAATCACCAGTGAGTGGAAATAACTCTTCGCGATGATTTCAATCGTACCTTACACTCACTCATTCTCTGACTAAATTTTGTCCACCCATCACTATTTACAAACACGTGTTCCAATCGCGAAGCGCAATCAACGGTAACGATGAGCTAAATAATTTTAACGATAAAAAAAAGAAAATCTTAACCAAACACAGTTTTCCACGAGAACGAGACTGACTGTGTGGCCTGCACTTGAGGAATGCTAGTGTTGCCGCTTCCCTGTCCTTTCATCGGCATTTGAATTTGAATTTCAAAAGTCGTTTGTTTTTATCAAATCTCAGCTCCGTTTTTTCCTTTCCTTTCGTTTTCCACTATTGTATGCATCTCAAATTGTGAGGTTTTTCTTTGTGACTATTATTTTGTTTTATCCCTTTTCCGGTTTTTTTGTTTTGCTTGTATGTTTCGTTTCGACTTTCTGATTTTGTGCTGCTCCTTTTTTCTGTTGTAATGGTGTCTGTCTGTGCTCTAAACATTAATGAGGTAGTTCCATTTTGTTCTTGTCTCTTTGTCTCTCTGCAAAACTATTTTCCATGTCGGTTTTTCCGTTTTCATTTGCCTGTTTTTTTTTTCATAATTTTGTCATTTGCATTGTTTTGTTTCCCGGTTTTGTTTGCTTTTGTAAGAAAAATATGCTTCCTTCTCAAATCGTACCGCTGCCTGACCATTCCACACAACGATTGTTAGTCGTGTGTGTTTGCCCTCTTGTTTTTATAAATTGGTGTAAGTTGGGGGGGGGGGGGGTGTGTTGTAATTTTGCTTCTCTTTTTTCAAATTTCCGTTGTATCCTTCTCATCGTGTCCTGCTCGCTTCTATTGTGCTTTTTGTCGCTTGCTTCACAGCGTATCACCGCTTTGTTTCACTATATGTCCTTAATTTACGTTTCGTGGTCCTTTTTTATTCCCTTTACCGTTTTTTTTGTTTTGTTTCGTTTTTGCATCCTGTTTCAAATGTTTGTATACCTCTTTTCTGTCCTTTCCTGTTCTTGTTACTAAAATTACTAAAAAGGGGGAGAAGAGAAAAGGAAAGCAGAAACGGAACGGGGAAAACATGAACCATAATGCCTTGGGAGGCCGATTATTATTATCAGCTTTGTTTGTTACCATCATAAAACACACTTGACTACGTAAGACTAAGCGTCTGCCTGCACGAACACTGTGTGTACTGTACTGTACCTATTCTGTTACCCATTCTGTTTGCCCATTTGCCTAATGCATTACTCGCCCATTACTCTTCCGATACTACACACACACACACACACATGATACACGATTCCATTACTGTTTTGTTTGCCGTTGCACTGCACTAAATTCCACTAGTTTCTGTAGGATTATTACCATTATCTTGCTTGCTTTCCATTACCCCATTACCTTTACTTTAAGAAGATCAACATCTACTAACACACAGCACGCGTGCAAGCACCAGCCAGCCAGCGATAGAAGCCCAGCACGAACGAGAAGGGGGGTTTTTTTTTTTTTTTTTGGAGCCCACACACATCCGGCTTTGGCAAACTATCGACCGAGCGCGGTGCCAGCATGCGTGAGTGCGTTCTGCCTACTGTCTCTCGCTCTTGCTCCGGATATCGGACACGCTTGTCTTATGTACAATTTCATCTAAACCATTTCCCGAGAAAAAAGGCTCCTCCTGGCGCGCGGCGATCCTTTCTGAGAGGAGTGGGTCATGCCCTAGCCCCCCATTTCCTCCATCCATTCAGCCACCAGTTTTCCAGCTTGCATCCTTCCATCAATAATGTTTGCACCACCTTTCATCCGTTTTTCCCCGGGGTACTCGCTCTCGTTCACAATCAATATTTGCATCCTTCTTTTTGTGTGTTCAATCCATTTCCCAACTCACCTTTGATCCATCCGTTATCATCATTTGTCTAGTTCGTGTCCGCTTGCTTATCGTGTCCCCGCTGTATCATCGCGCCCCTTTGCACCAACTTCATTTGCTTGGGCCTATTTAGCTGATCCTTCGAAACCATCAGTTTTTCTGTACGCCTTTTCCACTCTTTCAAATGTCCACCTTCATCACCTCCCTCACCCACCACCAGACACACATACCGGTCCTACTTGTTCGGTTCCTTTTAATGTTTCAAAATAATAAAAGCCTTCGACTTAAGATGGCAACGTACTCGGCGGTCGGCTAAATTACTATTTTCCCCATGTTTTCCCCGTTGGAGCAAAAAAAAAAAAAAGCAAACGTTAAACCAACCCCTGAGGTTTTTTTTTCTGGTTCCATCCACCCATCCGATCCGTCCGCCCGGGTTTGTATATGCTTTAGAACCACGTTTTGTGTATCACATCATTACTAACTTTGATGCGGTCGTCTCCGTCTCCTCCCATGCCGTTGAATCTGCTGCTTCTCTCGCTCCTCCCGAACGACTTGCTAAAAACTATTCGTATGCATAATGAAGACATATCTTACTAACGTCTATGTCCACCCACTGGCTCCGCGTACTGCTTACAGATATAGTATCACCTACGGTTTTGATACGAACTTTCTCTCACGCGCGCTTACGATACTTTATGATACAGCTATATGTACGAAATCTATCCTGTAGCTCTTACAAGGGCAATGCATGGAAATGATGCAGTGTGAGAGGTGTGTTGTGTGTGTGTATGCCAGCTTGGGATCCATGCGGACTGTGCGTGCGTCTCGTTCTGCCATTCTTTGGTTGGAACACTGCACTGTAGAAAGAAAATCTAAAACGAAACTTCATAAAAAAAAGTAATAAAACAATAGAAAAATGCAACCTAAAAGTGATATTTGAACCGAACAGCAATACAACCTCTGAAAATAAAACACCTCGTCATCACACTCGTAAATAAGAAAAGAAAAATTTAAATAAAATCAACACAAAACAAAGAAAAGGAAACTCGCTAATGTTCAATTCAAGATGCTTTGCTTTTCTTTTCTTTTCGCAACAAAAAAAAGTTAAGTGCTCCCTCTCTCTGCACGTGATCCTCCCCACCGTCCTGTATTGATCGTTACAAATAAAACGCGCGCGCGATCAACAAGACCTACGGCAGGGTCGGGGCAGTAGTAGTAGTAGTAGTAGTACTAGGTGGTATGGGTTGGTTGTTAACACTAGCGCGGGAAAAAGCATCCCGGAGGAGACATTCATTTGCTTACACTCGTATAAACCTAACGCTAGCCCGTGCCGTTCGTTCGACACAGCATCGAGACATTCGTCGTTCAACTGCTCGTTTGTTTGTTAGCTAACCACTAGCGCTATTTGCAGTTAAACGCAACTGTTTCTACATTAAAAATAATAAACTTTAAAATATGCTTACGATCGTACGATCGACAGAGAGAGAGAGAGGGAGGGAGAGAGTAAAAATAAACACATTGCGGTAAGCGAAGACGAAAAATTATACTAAAACACGCGCACGATGGTGGTGGACAAATATTTTACACTAAACTACACTTACTCCTAAGCCGGGGGGAGCGGTGTGACACAGAAATGACACGCACCCCTCCCCTTCGTGAAGATCAATACGCGCCCCTTTGCTTTAATGCTACACACTAACAGTCGAGCGCCCGATGTTGTGAGTGTCCGAATCGAAAATATATTAGGAAACACAGCAATTTACTAAACTGAAACACTATCAACTAAAAGAAATCTCACTACAAAAACCACAACCGAGCGCCAGTCGACAGAATTGGGTACGGCGCAATCAGTCATGGGGGGCAGGGTGGGCAAAGGGAAAGGGAGCAGCGAATACAACCCTGGCGGTAATCCCGTTAAAAGAGGGCAGTGATTGAATTGATTACTTATGTGTGCGTGTGTGTGTGCGTGCATGGTGGATTGATCGTTCGGTACCATTCGCATGACGTTACCAGCACGGAACAGTCAGAAAGCTCCTCCTCCTGTTGAGAATCGATTAAAAAGAACCTGCAGAGGCGTTCGATCGTGGTGAGTAAGGACACAAGTTAAGGGGAAAAGGACATGATAAACTAACTCTTTTTTTCGAGATATGGCGCCGCGCTCGTAAATGATATTAAAAGCGACACGAAAACGATACAAACACACACACACACACATGCACATGCACACGACACGCGTAATCCTAGCGCTAGGACGAAACGGTAAATTATTTTATAAAAATCAGTCCGAAACGTAAATTTTTAAAGAAATATTCTTTGCTCAGCCAGTTCCGAAAAAGAACCTCTCCAGGATCACATCAAACATCAAACTAATAGGCAGGAAGTTCCTTCGCAGGAAATTACGCATTCAGGGGGAAGCAGATAGCCTCCCCCCCCACTCTAAGCTAAACCTAGGACTACAAGCCGCACGCACGCACGATGGACGGCTTTTCCGGTAAAGTTTCGCTTCCTTCGCTTTGACAAATCGCCTCGCCTTAAAATGTATAACCTAAACAACCGACCGAAGGGGGGGAGGAATTGTTCTTGACTAACTTTATCCTATCGCTTTCGACTTACAGGCTCAAAAACACATACACGCAAACGTAACCCCGAAAGTGGCTAACGAACGAACGAACGAAAGGGATAAGTATCTGGGGGAGGGGGGCAGCAGTATTAAAAATGGCAGTGGCAGTATTGCCCGAGACAGGCGTCGTTTTGTGCACACGCATTCGAATCGAGTTTTCTTCAAGCTGGCAGTTTTTGGCGTATTAGTAGGAGCGTTCGGTTGAGGTGAACTCACTCCCCGTTGTCACATTTTTGGCGGAATGTTAAGTCGGTGTGTGGTTGGGTTGCTGCTGTCCAACGAGACTTTGTCGATCGGATCCGGAAAATTCAGCTGCATTCATTCCACACACACACACACACACACCGTCGTTGCTATCGATAAATGCAATTGCCCGTCGTGTTTTTCGACCTCTGTTCGGTGATCCCTTCCCTTGCATTCCTTTCGTTTACTATACACAGCACTCACTTCTTTAATTTTGTTTGTTGCTTTGTCTTCTTCGTTTTAATAATTAGGTTTTCCTTTTTATAATTCAGTCAAGTATTTTTGTGTTACACCCTCCCCCCCCCCCCCCCCCTCCCCACACACACACACGCGCGGTTATAGTTTGTTTGTTGTTTGTGAATTAGTTTTTGGCAGTGATCATATTTCTTTGCGCACTTCACTTATCTCCTACTTGCTCTCTCTCTCTCTCTCTCTCTCTTCTAGTTTTTCCCCCCTCACATAATTTATCATACCGAGGCTAATGAATTAAGCTTTTTTTGTTCTGTAAATGCATGCTGGGGGCCGTTAAATTAGTAGGCCACGCATTTACCACGCAAACACATGGTTACTTTTTAATTGTTACATGGTTTGTTCCCTAGAGCCAAAATAGTTTTGGAAGGAAGCAGACGAAGGATTCTGCAGAAAAAGGAAAGTGCGATGATCGATCAAAAATTTAGCATCAAAAGACACCCAAGATTCAGAGGTCAGAATGAGCCTAAGCAAAACAGAGGAGCACAATACGGACAACGGTTGTACAGTGTGTCCACGTAAGAGATGTTTAGGAACGGGAACCAAAAAAAAAAAAACGTTGGTTTCTGCTATAACTATTGCGATGTTCGAAAGAAACCTGTTAAATGCCTTCCGATCGCATTCTTATCAGCAACACCACTCACATTCTGTCCTCCATAGTTTGTCATGGTGGTGGGCCATTATTGCAAAGGCAACGATTATCCTCATGATCCTGCTGCTGTTACTGCCTATGTGCGGGGTGGGGGGGGGGGGATCCCAGGGGGATCCCAGGATACCCTTCACACACCCGCAGCTAAAAGTGATAAAGTGGGCTTGCACAATTATTGCAATTCCTTCGCCACACACACACACACCCCCATTCGCCTGTTCGTCCTTTACCTGTACAAGCTAGTAAAAATACGTTTTGTCAGTCTTTAACCATCGCAATGTTTTGTTTTTGAAAGTATTGCTAGATTACTCTATATGTTTTGCGCCCTGTCCTGTGTCGTGTGTGCCTTCTTGTGGGTTGCCGGTGCGGTTCTAGGAGTGCTCACAGGGTCGGGAGGAGAGTACGATGCTCATCCGCGGGGTACACAGGACGCTGAGTCGCCGCGCTGTACGGTCACAGCGTGTTGCTTATCCTAGGCATTAAATCACTAGCACATAATGTTACGTTGCCTGTTCGCCCCTTCGGCTTTCGCCTTCCCCTTTCTCGCTATACACTACACACAGTACTACTTTTTGAGATCAACGGATTTGTGAAATAATTTTGTTAAACGACTCATATCCTCTCCCGAGGCGCTTGAAGTATGCATTTTGTTTCCGGGATTTTCTTTTTCACCATGGCTACACCGTTTAAAAGTTCCTCACTCTAAAGAAATAATAAAAAGAGGTCCGGTTCAAAAGCCCCTCCTTCCGGTTTGTACACCACCGCCTCCGGTCGCCGCTTGTGCTATGCTGGTTGTGTATTGCTGCTAGCTAGGCTACCACCGAACTTTGAATCAAAACGCATTAGAAAAAAAAAAAATCGTTTGATTTGTGCATGATCGGTGCACCGTCGGTTTTATGCACTCGCTCTCCCTCTCTCTCTCTCTCTCTCTATGCATCCCTACTTCCCTCTCTCCCTGTTGTACTAACACTGTTGTAGAGCGCCGCCGGCCAAGAGTATAAACCATCGTTCGAGACAAAATAAACTAAAATAGTGGGGGGAAAAAAACCATTACAAACGACGTTGACGACAATTATCTAGCTGTTCTTAAACTAAATCTGTATATCCACAATGCGTACCCCCTACCCCAAACGGAGAGAGTAAATTGGTTAAAATTATAACTACATATTAATCCTTTCACGACGCACACCTTCCAGAGAGAAGTCCCATACACCACCATGGCGAAATTGTGCGTGCGCGTGGGGAAAGGGGTGGTGGTGGTGTTTGGTGGGGAATTTCTTAACCGTACTGCCTGCTCAGTCCCACATTAGCGTGCGTACTATATGCTAGCGTTTGGCGCTGTTAAATTCACTCTAAACCGTACGCCTCCTATGATTCTGTGGTTATACTTATTACGTTGCAATTGCTCTTGTTATGGATTGTATCGTTCAGTGGAGCTCCCTCGTTTTACCGCCCCTCTTATTAAACATTGGTGCCTCTATCGAGAGGACA